>NC_080170.1:43763234-44068624 GCF_950295315.1 Erinaceus europaeus
TTTTTTAGGAGAATAGAACAAATGCTACAAATGTTTATCTGGAACCAGAAAAGACCTAGAGTTGCCAAAACAATATTGAGAAGAAAGAACAGAACTCAAGGCATCACACTCCCAGATCTCAAATTGTATTATAGGGGCGATGTCATCAAAACTGCTTGGTACCGGAACATGAATAAACATACTGACCAGTGGAATAGAATTGAAAGCCCAGAAGTAAGTCCCCACACCTTGGACATCTAATCTTTGTCAAAAGTGCCCAGACTATTAAATGGGGAAAGCAGAGTCTCTTCAACAAATTGTGTTGGAAACAATGGGTTGAAACATGCAGAAGAATGAAACTGAACCACTTTATTTCACCAAATACAAAAGTAAATTCCAAGTGGATCAAGGACTTGGATGTTAGACCAGAAACTATCAGATACTTAGAGGAAAATGTTAGCAGAATTCTTCCGCATACATTTTAAATATATCTTCAATGAAACGAATCCAGTTACAAAGAAGACTAAGGCAAGAATAAACCTATGGGACTACATCAAATTAAAAAAGCTTCTTTACAGCCCCCCCCCCAAAAAAAAAAAACCACTACCCAAACCAAGAGACCCCTCACAGAATGGGAGAAGATCTTTACATGCCATACATCAGACAAGAGTTTAACAACCAAAATATATAAAGAGCTTGCCAAACTCAACAACAAGAAAACAAATAACCCCATCCAAAAATGGGGAGAGGACATGGACAGAGTACTCACCACAGAAGAGATCCAAAAGGCTGAGAAACACATAAAAAAATGCTCCAAGTCTTTGATTGTTAGAGAAATGCAAACCAAGACAACAATGAGATGCCACTTGACTCCTGTGAGAATGTCATACATCAAAAAAGGTAACAGTGGGAGCCGGGCTGTAGTGCAGTGGGTTAAGCGCAGGTGGCACAAAGCACAAGGACCGGCATAAGGATCCCGGTTCGAACCCCGGCTCCCCACCTGCAGGGGAGTCGCTTCACAGGCGGTGAAGCAGGTCTGCAGGTGTCTATCTTTCTCTCCTCTCTGTCTTCCCCATCTCTCTCCATTCCTCTATGTCCTATCCAACAACGATGACAACAACAATAATAACTACAACAATAAAACAACAAGGGCAACAAAAGGGAATAAATAAATAAAATAAATATTAAAAATAAAAAGGTAACAGCAGCAAATGCTGGAGAGGTTGTGGGGTCAAAGGAACCCTCCTGCACTGCTGGTGGGAATGTAAATTGGTCCAGCCTCTGTGGAGAACAGTCTGGAGAACTCTCAGAAGGCTAGAAATGGACCTACCCTATGATCCTGCAATTTCTCTCCTGGGGATATATCCTAAGGAATCCAACACACCTATCCAAAAAGATCTGTGTACACATATATTCTTAGCAGCAGACTTTGTAATAGCCAAAACCTGGAAGCAATCCAGGTGTCCAACAACAGATGAGTGGCTGAGCAAGTTGTGGTCTATATACACAATGGAATACTACTCAGCTATTAAAAATGGTGACTTCACCATTTTCAGACGATCTTGGATGGACCCTGAAAAATTCATGTTAAGTGAAATAAGTCAGAAACAGAAGGATGAATATGGGATGATCTCACTCTCAGGCAGAAGTTGAAAAACAAGATCAGAAGAGAAAACACAAGTAGAACCTGAACTGGAATTGGCATATTGCACCAAAGTAAAAGACTCTGAAGTGGGTGGTGGGGGGAGAATACAGGTCCAAAAAGGATGACAGAGGACCTAGTAGGGGTTGTATTGTTATATGGAAAACAGAAATGTCATGCCTGTGCAAACTATTGTATTTACTGTTGAATGTAAAACATTAATTCCCCAATAAAGAAAAAAAAACTTTGGATGGGTTTCTCCTGGGAATAGCACCATTCATAGCAAATCCACCATCTGATGAGATATGAGGAAGATTAATATATGTCACTTTTGTGCTGGAGTAGTGACAAGTCCTTGTTCAGTTCCTAGTATGTGTGCTTGTGTCTGTAGTGACATATGTATTCTTTAACTGTGCGTTTATGTACATACAAAGCAAACCATCAGGAGCAATTTATTTTTGTCAGGAAATAGTTAACAATCTAAAAATCAGTGAAAAAAATCAGTAGCCTGGAGCCAAGAAGGTGGTGAAGCAGGTAGGATACATTCCTTGAATGTGGGAGAACCTAGCTTTGATCCTGTCACATGTGATGTCATATATAATGATCTCATGAAAATAAGCAGACCATGAAAAAAAATCTATTGGTAAAAAGTGAAGATCTAATTGTGAGCTATGTAGCTCACTTTTTTCATTAAAATATTTTATTTATTTTAGAGATAGAGAGACTGACCAGAGCGCTGCTAAGCTCTGGCTAATAGTGGCGGTGATTGAATTTGGTAACTCAGAGCTTCAGGCATGAAAATCTTTTGCATAACCATTATTCTGTCTCCCTAGCTCCCGAAGCTCACTTCTTACCCTTGTTAATGAAATAATGGAAAAGTAAGTCAGAGACTAAAGGACCTGGAGGAGGGAACTAGTGGATGGAGCAGTGTGCACTCCAAGTCCCCCAGCCCATCCCACCCACCAGTGACTGAAGCTGAAGGCCACTGAGGACTTTCAATGTCAGTGTAGGTTCTAACTCTAGGCTTCCCCTTTTCCTTAGCTCTCCTCACAGGGACCACGTGGCCCAGGTAATAAAGTCTACAGAGAGCAGGAAGTCCATAAAAAGCCAGGAGCCATTAGGGAAAGGAGGTAAGTGGACCCTGACAGCAAATGACAGCTCCGATAATGTCCCATAGCCTAACCAGGTCTGGCAGAGCTGGGTGGAGAAAGCTCCCAGGAGCTCTACACCAGAGATATGATATGCCTGAGCAGAGGAACACTTTATCTTATCTTGTGCAAAGATTTATTTATTTTTATTTATTCAGATAGATAGAATGACCACAGCACTGCTCAGCTCTGGCATGTGATGGTGCTGAAGATTAAATTTGGGAGCTTCCACCCTGCCCAGTGAGCCATTTCTTGGTCCCTTAATGAAGTATTGATACGCACATACAATCCTTTGATAGCCACAAACTTAGAGCAATCAAGTAAACTTGTTTACAATGAAAACTGCTCAAGATGAAGAACAGAAGGAACCATCTCTTGGCAGAGGATAGAGGTGGGAGTACTGGTTGACACTAGACTATGAAGTCTGGCCTGAGGTGCCAGAATACTAGGAAAGAAGGACCGGGAAACTAGAATCTTCTGCCATACCATGGACCCAGCCCAAAATATCTGAACATACAAGCAATAACCAACAATCCCTCCAATGTAGTTGAAGCCACTCCATGCATCCAAGCAGCACAGAGAGTGCCTATGCTGATTCTGCCCATTTCACAGATTTGTTGTACCTGTGGCTGTTACCTGATCTTATGTATCATTGCATCTGGTACTCTCCAAATATCAACCACTTCTGAGTAGCTCCTCCCTGGTTCCAAATTCTACTGATCCAACCTCAGTCGCTTGTGTGTCTTTTCCTGTTGTTTCTTGCCCTTTGGTTGATGGGATGTCTTCTCTCAGCTTCCTCCACCAGCCCTCCCAGTCTTCTAGTCATCTGACTAGCTCTCCTGATCCCAGCTAAATCTGACTCTGCCTTGAGTCTGACCTGACTTGCCCCTGTTTTGTGTGTGTATTTCAGGACACTGTAAACACACACACACACACACACACACACACACACACACACACACACACACACACACACTCCCCTCCAGTGTTCTAGGAAAACAGCAAGATGCACATACCTTCAGGACTGGCTCTTCTGGGGGAGGCAGAGTGAGAGGGCAGAAAAGGGAGTAGGGGTGGCTGGGCCCCAGAAACCTCAGGCTTGGCTCCCCCCAGTGGGGACAGAGTCAG
The DNA here is from genome assembly GCF_950295315.1 of Erinaceus europaeus. Taxonomy (NCBI): domain Eukaryota; kingdom Metazoa; phylum Chordata; class Mammalia; order Eulipotyphla; family Erinaceidae; genus Erinaceus; species Erinaceus europaeus. The sequence continues at coordinate 43,767,132 of NC_080170.1, forward strand.
CTAGACCTGGAGCAGAGGTGCTGGGCAGAACTAATCACCTAAATGGACATAGGCTGTTGAGAGACAGGCTCTATTCCCTAATAGAATTTGCCCTCAAGTGCAATTTAATTTTCTCCAAGGCGGTCTCCAGCCCCTTGCCTACCCTCCCCCAAGACAGACCCTCATTTCCCCAGCTTCCAAGGGGGAGCAGAGCACCTTCTTCGAGAGGAAAGGAGAGAGGGCCTCCTTGGGGTTCTGTCTGGATCTGTCCTTTGGAAGAGACCCCCATCGCACCTGATTGAGCTCCCTCCCAGTTCCCACCTGAGTAGGGGGTGCTACTCCCCTTCCAGATGCTCCCTGACTTTCCTCAAAACAACAAAGCTACTGCTGGCCTCCGAACCTTCACTGTCAAGGCAGACCTTTCCGCTGACCTCTGGTAAGTCCTGTCTTTGCAGCTCTTTGTCCTTTTTAGTGTTAAAGGCTGGAGAGAGGGAAAGACAGCCAGGAGGGTGATGGTCCACAAGTACTCACATTTAGAGCCGTGTGGGGTGGGGTGAAGTCTGTCCTGAACATCCTGGGACGCCTGACTCCCTGAGTCCCTCCAGGGGTTGGTTTACTCTGCAGATCCCCCCCCACCCCCACCCCACCCCTATGCACACATACACATGCACAAACACTCCCAAAGTGCAGAGAACAGGGCCCAGACTAGTCCCTGAGAGTGTGGTCGGTGAGGGAGTTGGCTTTGAGTTGGCTGGCCTTCCTCTCTGTACATTTAGGGTGGAGGCATTTTCAGGAGCTGCATTCCAGCTCTGGCTCTGAGACCCATCTGAGGCCATCTCCCACTCAGGGAGGTTTGTGCAGGTTCATGCTTCACTTGTACCTCACCCCCAACCCCTATCCCCTAAAAAACTCTCTGCCCCCTAGAGCCCATTCCCCCCTCTCTCCAGTAAGGATAGGGAGAGGACCACAAGAGAAATTGAGAAGGTGGTGTGAACTGCAGACAAAAGAAAACTTCCAAAGTTTTCTGAGCAGGCTTTTAGGAAGCTGGTGAGGATATAAGGAGGACTTAGACTTGGGTAACTCCATATCCCTCTTCTTGATCTGACTAGCAATCCTGGGGACAGGCTCCCCCCAACCCACAGTCCTTCCTCACTACTAGAGGGTGTGGCGGGGATGACAGAATGGATGGGTAGCAGGTCAGGGTCACCCGCAAGGGGGAGATGATCATTCTTCAGGGGCTGCCAGCTGCTCAGCCCCGCCCCCTCATGTGCAGCTGAGGTCTCTTAATCATGTGTGGGCCCATCCCTGGAGGGGGTGGGGAGACTATATTTGTGGGCACACTTCCCACTCATTCACCCAGCAAACACCAATCCTTTAAGGGTGCCCCAAACTGATGAGTGCTTAGGAACAGAGACAGCTCTACCACTAGTGTGAGTATGTGTGTGAATGCCTGTGTGTGCAGCACATTCAAGTCTAGATGCCCTAAACAACTCTCTCTAAGAGAAACATGATACCTACTATATAATTAAAAAATTTCTAGTAGGCATGCCAATAAAAGTGAAATTAATAGTTTTATTTAACCCAATATATCTGATATTTTTTATCATCTTAACATATAGTAAGTTTTAAGACATATTTTGAAACAATACATTTTTTGTATTGACATAGCATTACTTTACAACAGTATATGCATTTCAGGTATGCATCGTTATAGATCAATGTCTTTATCTGCTCCACTGAGTTCACCACTAAAAGTCTAATTGTATCCATCACTATATAATTGATCCTTTGCCTGATTTGCCCAATTTCTTCACCTTCACATCTGGTAACCATTGTTTTGTTTTTATAGTCAGAAATTATATTTTTGCTTACTTCATTTGTTTTCTTTCTCTGTATATCACACAGGAATGAAAGCATATGGTGTTTGTCTTTCTCTCTCTCTCTCTTTCTCTCTCTCTTCTTTGCCACTGGGTTATCACTGGGGCTTGGTGCCTGCACTATGAATCCACTGCTTCTGTGGCCATTTTTTTTTTCATCAAGTTTTTTTGGATAAGACAGAGAGAAATTGGGAGGGAAGGGGAAGATAGGGAGAAAGACACCTGCAGACCTGTTTCACCACCTGTGAAGCAGGTGAGGAGCTGGAAGTTTGAGCTAGGGTCCTTGTGTGAGTCTTTGTGCTTTATACTATGTGCACTTAACCTGGTGTGCTACTGCCTGGCTCCCCAGTGTTTGTCTTTCTCCATCTGATTGTTTCACTCAGCATGCCCCACCCCCGTAGGCCCATCTATGTTGCTGCAAATGGCAGGATTTCCTGTATTTTCTTTATAGCTGAGTAATATGAAAAAGAAAATTCTTAGTGTTTAAATTCTTTTCTTTGCATTGAAGCTGAACCACTAAGTATCTCATTTTTGGCCAACTATGTCTTGATATTCAGGTGCCATATATATATATATCTCACAAGCTACTGGACAAAGGAATTCTAGAGCATTTCCCCATCGTATGTTCATGGGTCAGCAGTATTGCAGGCATGTGCCTCATTAGAAATTCCGAATGTGGCCCAGGAGGCAGTGCAGCAGGTGAGGTATTGGACTCTTGGACATTAGGTCCCAAATTTGATTCCTGGCATCATATGTCACATGTTCCAGAGCAATGCTCTGGTGTTCTCCCTCTGTCTCTGTCTCTTCCTCTCTGTCTCTCCTCAGTCTTATTAATAATTAAATCTTAAGAGAAGAGAGAGAGAGAGAGAAGAAATCCAGAAGCCCAGATCTCAGAACTCCTGAGCCATAATCTGTGTTTACTTTTTCTTGTCACCTGGGCTTCACTGACTTTTGTGCCTTCACAATTCTACTGTTCCCAGTAGATCATTATTTTTTGTTCCAGAAAAGTGTGAAAAACAGAGAAGGAGAGAGATACACAGAAAGAAGGAGAGTCACCACAACACTGCTTTATCACTTGTGAAACATCCTCCTTTGCTTGATGCTCCCAAATATTATCCAGGGACTCAAACCTGGGTCCTCATGCATGATAAAGTGTGCGATCTACTTGGTAAGAAATCTCCCAACTGCCACCTCCCACCATCTGTATTTAAACAGCCTACTGTTCCAGTGATTTATGTGCAAAAAAAATCTGAGACACTAAGTAGGAACAGAACTATCATGGCACATTTGCCTCAGGAGGGCTTCATAGTTCCATATTGGATCTTTTTAAAATATTTATTTATTTTCCCTTTTGTTGCCCTTGTTGTTTTTTATTGTTGTTGTTATTGATGTCATCATTGTTAGATAGGACAGAGAGAAATGGAGAGAGGATGGGAAGACAGGGGGAGAGAAAGATAGACAACTGTAGACCTGCTTCACCACCTGTGAAGCGACTCCCCTGCTGGTGGGGATCCTTAAGCTGGTCCTTGCACTTCAAGCCACATGCGCTTAACCCACTGTGCGACCACCCGACTCCCCCATATTGGATCTTATGTAGTCTCCCAAATTCCCACATTTCTGGAGAATTCTCTGTATTTTCTCATCCTCCTTTCAACACAGGACAGCAAAGTATAATTTCTCAAGGTATAAAACTCAGGTGTAGGTGAGAGTCAGGATATATGCTCCTATGAAATGCTTCCTTGGCCAAGGTCTTGCCTACCCACTGTCACTCCCCTCCAATCTCTCAGTTTTTCTTTAATCATTGAAATGACAGTATGCGGGCCCCTTCTCTGTGAGTCAGAATCTTGGTGACCAAAAGCAAATTCTTTCTTAGTGAGAAGCAGGGGTGTGACAAAAGGCCACAAAAAAGAGAAATAGAAAGCTCTGAGTTTCTTGTCCTTAGGAGAGACAGGTGACATTTATGAGGACTATCTCTGTTCCAGGCCTACACCAACCTGTGACAATCCCCTCAGGTAGGTACCATCATATTCTCTTCACACAGCTCAGCACACAGAGGCTCAGTGCAGGGGGACACCCTCCTGCAGGTATGATTCCCATGGATCCACAGTCACACTCCGGCCCCTGCCTCACCACCTCTCCTCACATACCCACCTCCTCCTGCCCAAATTGGACACATGCACATAAGGGGAGACTGCTGAGTTCAGCTCCTCCAGTAAAAATCCATCACTAAGATGTGGAAAGATTGTTCTGTAGTTCAGCCTCAATACCTACAGCTATTTTCAAACCCAGCCAGGTTGGATGTTCCACCCTCTCCTTCCTTATTCAGAGCCTCTCTTTAGAAGCTGGGGAAAAAAATGAGTTAGCTGAGCTAGAGATGTTGGACCAAGGCCTGGTATTGTTGCCCTCACTATACCTCAGTTTGCCAATCTGTAAACTGGACATGACAAGGGGTGCCCTACATACTCATGGAAGCTGGAGTGAGAAATTCATATGGAGGCCATTTACAAACTGTAAAACAGTGGGAAAATGTTGCTTACTTGGGTTCAAGAGACCTCTGAGCCCTGCAGCTGAAAAGTGTTGGCTGTGCTGGATCTGGTGTCCAAGCTATTTTTTAAAATAAGCTTGGAGAGTAAACCAACTTTAGAAACAAGGTAAGCAAAAATTCAGCTTTGTTCCTAAATAGGGTTGTTTCTGAGTGTAAGATAGGATCAAGCATCTCAGGATGATGTGGAGAATATTGGTGGGGATAGGAAGGGACAGAATCATGAGGGTTATTGTTAATCCAGTGCCTTCTGTGTGCTGAGATCTTGAACCTAGGTCCTTGTACATTGTAAGCATGTGCACTTAACTGGGTACACCACTGCCCAGCCCCACATATCTTTTTTTAAACAGTTTTTTAAATTTTTATTATTATCTTTATGTATTGGATAAAGACAGCCAGAAATCAAGAGGGAGGGGTGATAGAGGGGGAGAGAGACAGAGACACCTGCAGCCCTGCTTCACCACTCGTAAAGCTTTTCCCCTGCAGGTGGGGACTAGGGCCTCAAACCCCAGTCCTTGCGCATTGTAATACACGCACTCAACCAGGTGCGCCATCACCCAGCCCCCACATACCTTTTTTTTTTTAAAGGAAAAAAAAAAGGAGCTCCAAAGCCCTAATTCTGTCCTCTGGTTTCTCCTCTAAATACCAAACACAACAAAAAGAAATAGGCAAAACACTACAAAGAGGGCACTTACTATAAACAGATTAGCCAATATTTCCAAAGACACATTTTTTAGACATGTTGGGTAGTCATCTGCTGTTCTCTGACTCAGTCCCAAGGAAGACAAATGCTCCTGGGGAACTTGCTGGCAGAATTACACAGGAATTTGGACAGTCCTGGAGCAGAGAAAGCCCTGGGCCATTGGAACACCTCTTGCTGCTTTGCAGTTCCTAGCATGGAGTTTTCATACAATAGATAATTGATTAGTGCATCAATGAAGTAATGAAATAAACCCATTAGATTTTGATGGGAGAACAAGAAAAGAAACCCTGAAATTAGAACAAGACCAGTTTCTTTGCTTCATTCCCCAGCCCCTCCTAGGCATAGGGTTGCACACACAGATGGAACCCAGAGGGTTTGTTTTTAGGGTAATCCACCACCTGGCTATGCTTGGACACTTCCATTAAGAGTCATTGGGGTGGGAGGGGCAGACAGTGGCACACCTGGTTAAGCATGCATGTTAGTGTGCACAAGGACCTGGGTTTGAGCCCCCGCTTCCCTCCTACAGGGGAACACTTCACAAGTGATGAAGCAGGTATTACAGGTCCCTCTGTCTGTATATCTATCTTTCTGTCTGTCTATCTATCTATCTATCTATCTATCTATCCTCCCCTCTCAATTTCTCTCTGTCCTATCAAATAAAATAAGGGCAGGGGTAGATAGAATAATGATTATGCAAACAGATTCTCATGTGCAAGATTCCAAAGTCCCAGGTTTAATCCCCTGTACCACCATAAGCCAGAGTTGAGCAGTGCTCTCTCTGGTTGAAAAATAAATAAATAAATAAATAAATAAATAAATAAATAAGATTAAAATAAAATAAAAGATGGATTCATAGTGCAGGCACTGAGCCCCAGCAATAACCCTGAGGCAAAATGGAAAAAAAAGACTTATTTGTTGCTGCTGCTGGAGTCGGCAAAGACAGAGCCAATTTACTGGTGACCAGCAACCAGCTCTTGTTGTCTCTGGTGATTATTATATTTCTCTGCAACCTTAGACACTTTACAAGATGGTTTTGTGCCTCAGTTATCTCATCTGTGAAATGGGGATACTTGTACCTGCCCCTAAGTGTTGGGCTAGTTTCGCGGGCGGGAAAGAGAGACGACCAGGGACTCATGGCTGAGTGGTACGCAGTTCAGTCTTTATTCATGTGGAACGCAGCGCAATCTAAGCTATCTCTAATCACAATCTTGTCCTTATATATCCTGAGGCGGAAGAGTCAGGTCCGAAGATGTAGGATAGGGGATGGGGAGAAGGAAAAATCGTGCAAAACAATGAGGATTAAACCAATGCCCTGGAGGCAGGGCGGTGCTTAGTTAACAGTGGTTATATAAATAGAATACAGTGTTAAGCAGGGGGGGATTAAACCAATGAAATAGAAGGGGTCTTAGAAGCAGAATTTAGAAGCATACCAACACCTAAGGAGTTGTAAAATTAAATGAGCTGAGACAGGACTGAGGAGATAGCTCATCAGCAGAGCATAAAACTTACATGCAGGAGTTGGGTGGTAGCACAGTGGTTAAGCACAGGTGGGCAGGTGGTGCAAAGACCAGTGTAAGGATCCCGGTTTGAGCCCCCAGCTCCCCACCTGCAGGGGAGTTGCTTTACAGGTGTTAAAGCAGGTCTGCAGGTGTCTGTCTTTCTCTCCCCCTCTCTGTCTTCCCCTCCTCTCCCCATTTCTCTCTGTCCTATCCAATAATGATAACAATAATAATAACTACAACAGTAAAATAACTAGGGCAACAAAAGGGAATAAATAAATAAATAATTTTTTTAAAAAACAACTTGCATGCATGTAGCCCTTGGTTCAATGCCTGGCACCACCAATAACCACAGGTGAGCAAAGCTCTGGTCTCTATCTCTCACTCATAAATAGAAATAAATCTTTTACAAAAAAAAAATGAGTTGAGACACATAGCAGCAATAGCTTTTGTCATGTTCCTCCTTCTAAGGAACTTGATCCTTCTTGTTTCATTTCTCAGTGTCTTGCCCAAGCTAAACCTTATTTTGAAAGCTTGATGTCTAAGTGCAAGGCTGTCCTTTAACTTCCCATGTCAAGGACACAGGGCAGGCTTGAGAGAAGGAGCAACTGCTAGGAGTGGGGTGAAGGAGCACTTCTTAGAAGGTTCTGGGAAGAGAGGGAGACAAATGACAAAGTGACCAGACTCACGAAAGGGGCTTGTGACAAATGACTGGAAGGACCAGGTGGACAGATGGAGAAGAGCAAAGGCCCCTGTCCTTTTATTGGAGAACTTCTTGTGGCTCCCTGAACAAGATAGTGGCTCTCTGCGAGCTGGGTGGAGGGTGGGTCTCCCCGGTTCTCTTTGCAGGGATGAGTAATATGGACCAGGGCAGAGGGTCTAGATCAATCTAGCCTGGCAGAAAAATGAATGAAAATTGAATTCCCCAAGGAGAATCCCAGAGCTGTTATCCAGACAGAGATAAATCAAAAAATGCCACTGAGCTAGGGAAAGCAGATTTCCACCAGCAAGAGAATAATTAAGGAAATAGTTACAAAATGTAAATGAGAAGAGAAGGTTTGTGAGGAGTGAGGACAAGAGATGGTGATTAGAGATGGGGTGCAGGGGCATAGAAGCCCTGAGTTTGTTCCCTGGAAGACAGAGAGAAAGGAGTTCAGGAATCCTGGTGCAGGAGAGTGAACTCAACACATTTCCAGAATGTGAGCATTAGGGAACACACAAACCTGCTATGTGGAGTGAAAAAGCACCAAAGTGAGAGTCAGGGGTTGCATTTCATTTGTAAGTGGCTCTGCAACTTCTAAGCAATGTGACCTCAGCAAACCACTTAATCTCTCTGGCCATCACTCCTGATCATCATACCCAAGGCTGGGACATGATTAGGAATTTCAAATGAGATAAAATATGTAGAGGAACTTTGTCAATAGGGAGTACTAAGCAAATGTGCTTTTCTGAATTGAGTTTCATGAGAGTCTCCCCTGGGAATTGGATCCACTGACTTGCTGGCTTTGATGACCAGAAATTTAAGGTGTAAATATCCATAAAGTATAGGACATTCTTCCCACTTAGAACTTGGACCTGTGGTCTGGGAGGTGGCGCAGTGATAAAGCTTTGGACTCTCAAGCATGAGGTCCTGAGTTCAATCCCCAGCAGCACATGTGCCAGAGTGAGGTCTGGTTCTTTTTCTCTCCTATCTTTCTCATAAATAAATAAAATCTTAAGGAAAAAAAAAAAAGGAACTTGGACCTGTGGTAGCTGGAGAAATGGTTCAGTGATAGGTAAGGTGCAGGGTTTTGTATGTGTGAGATCCCAGATTTGAACCCCAGTACCACATGTGCCAGAGTTATACTCTGATTCTCTCTCCTTAATAAACATTAAAAATGTAACTTGGGGGAGTCGGGCAGTAGCACAGCAGGTTAAGTGAATGTGGCATGAAGCACAAGGACTGGCATAAGGATCCTGGATCAAGCCCCGGGCTCCCCACCTGCAGGGGTGTCACTTCACAAGCAGTGAAGCAGGTCTGCAGGTGTCTATCTTTCTCTCCCCCTCTCTGTCTTCCCCTCCTCTCTCCATTTCTCTCTGTCCTATCTAACAAGGACGACATCAATAACAATAATATTAACTGCAACAACAATAAAAAACAAGGGCAACAAAAGAGAAAATAAATATATTTTTTAAAAGTAACTTGAGGGGGCAGGTGGTGGTGCACCTGGTTGAGGGCACCTGTTATAATGCGCAAGGACTTAGGTTCAAGCCCCCAGTCTCCATCTACAGGGAAAAGCTTCATGAGTGGTGGAGCAATGATATAGGAGTCTCTCTGTCTCTCTCTCTCCCTATCTCCCCCGTCCTTCTCAATTTTTGGCTATCTCTACCCAATAAATAAATAAAGATAATACAGAAAAAAATTAAATGTAACTTGGGGCAGGGAGATAGCATAATGGTTATGCAAACAGATTTTCATGCCTGAGGCTTCAAAGTCCTAGGTTCAGTCCTCTGATCCACCATAGCCAGGGCTGAGCAGTGCTCTGGTTAAAAATCAATCAATCAATCAATCAATAGGGGCCAGGAAGTAGTGCAGCAGGGTAAGCACACATGGCTTAAAGCACAAGGACTGGCATGAGGATCTGGGTTGGAGACCCTGGCTCCCCACCTGCAGGGAAGTCACTTCACAAGTGACTACCTTTCTCTCCCCCTCTCTGTCTTCCCTTCCTTTCTCAATTTCTCTCTGTCCTATCCAACAACAACAGCAGCAGCAGCACAACAATAACAATAACAACAGCAAGGGCAACAAAAGGGGAAAAATAGCTTCCAGGAGCAGTGGATTCGTAGTGCAGGCACTGAGCTCCAGCGATAGCCCTGGAGGATATATATATATATATATATATATATATATATATATATATATATATATATATATATATATATATCTTGGACTTAGGGATGCCACCACACCACTGGTCTACTCTCTGGTGCCCACTGTCTTACTGAGTTAGAACCAGGTGATAAAGGTCTATGATTATTATCCCTGGGTGGTCACTTAACCATCCTGGGACTGTTTCAGTGACAAGCCTTGCAGAGTCAGATCAGAGGTTTGGTCCCAAATATAATAATTCTGAGGGCTTCTGGTAGGATTCAGCTATTCCCCTAATTCTCTGGGGTTAAGAAACTTGCTTGGCACCTCTTGGCCTCTATTATTCATTCACTAAGTAGGTGTAAATGTACTACTTTCTGTCGACTATAAAACATTAATCCCCCAATAAAGAATTTTAAAAAATACTACTTTATGAGATGTTGTAGGGAAAATTCTGTAGGTAGATGCATTTACCTTGGTTCCTGGGGCAGTTTTATTATTATTATTATTATTACTTTTAATGTGTGTGTTATTGCCTCCAAATGCTATTATTTTTATTCTCAGCATCAGTAGACACTTCTTCTTCTAGCGTTTGCCCTTCTTCCGTAGCCAGTTAATGGCTTTGAAAGTGACTGGGATCCATGTGGATTCAGTCGGCTAGGAAGGATCATCAGTTTCCCCAATGAATGGGTACTCACGGGATGCACCACGGGAAGGTCGATCCAAGACACTAAAACAAACAAACAAACACCTGTTTAGGGAAAGCCATTTGGACTGGGGAGATAGCCTAACATGTTACAGCACAGGACTTGTATGTCTGAGGTTTGGTCCCTGGCTGAGTATTGCTCTGGCGTGCTCTCTCTCTGTCTCTCTCTTTCTCTCTCTCTGTCTCTCTCTGTCACTCTTTCTCTCTCTGTGTCTCTCTCTGTCTTTCTCTCTGTCTCTGTCTCTCTCTGTCTCTCTCTCTGTCTCTGTCTCTCTCTCACACACACACACACACACACACACACATAAATGAATAGGGTGGGGTAGACAGTATAATGGTTACACAAAGAACTTTCATACCTGAGGCACCAGAGGTCCCAGGTTCAATTCCCCCACACCACCGTAAACCAGAGCTGAGAAGTGCTTTGGTAAAATAGTAATAATAATAATAATAATGAATAATGAAATGAATCAATTCATATAAATGGAAAACTTTAAAAACAAACAAACAAACAAATCAGGCTTCATCACCTACAAACGAGACCAGGAGGAAAATGAAAAAAGTATATCAACAGGTATAGATGTTATAGTGGGAAATGTTGGGAATGACACCCAGCTCAGAGCAGGAGGCAATTCTGGGAGCCTCTAGAATAGTTTCTGAGTGGGGGGCCAGGTGGTCCTAGGTAAGCACACATAGTAGGAAGCTCAAGGACCCCTGCTTGAGTCCCCAGCTCCCCACCTGTGTGTGTGTATGTGTGTATGTATGGGGGTGCTTCACAAGTGGTGAAGCAGGTCTGCAGGTGTCTATCTTTCTCCGTCCCTTCTCTATCTCCCCCTCCTCTCTCAAGTTCTTTCTGTCCTATCCAAAAGAAAGAATGTAAAATATCTCTGAATGTGGAAAAAGCATTTACAGATGGAACTACACTGTGTGAGAGTGCAGTGGGGTGGAGGGAGCTGCTGTCCTCAAATCCAAGGACTGAGAGCCAAGCAGATGTCCCTAAGATTTTCTGCCTGTGGGTAGCAGCTAGGGGGTAGATTTTCTGCAAGTGGTAGCTCCTGAGTCAGCCCTGGACACAGGAGAAGCCCCATCAAGCAATACTGCCCCTACCATAGTCACAGACTTGCTCTGGGAAGGAAGAGGGCAGGTCATGCCAGGGGAGCAGGAACTGCAGAAAACACTGAAAAATATCATTTAAAATTATAAAACTAATTAACTCATACATTCTGAATTTCACAACATATAAACATTTTATCTTTCACTGGTAATAATGAAACTATAGCCAAGTCATAGAAAAAAATGGCAAAAGGAAAGAAAAACACTGGTTCCTGCATATACTTTTGAATAACATTTTGACATATTTCCCCAAATTAAAAAATCAATGTTATTTATTTTTTCAGTTTTATAAAATAATGTTTTCTGTGGAGGGTAGATAGCATAATGGTTGTGCAAAGAGATTCTCATGCCTGAGGCTCTGAAGTCCCAGGTACAATCCCCCATACCACCATAAGCCAGAGCTGAACAGTGCTCTGGTTAAAAAATTAAAAAAAAAATAATAACAATAATGTTTTCCCTGAGGAAACAAGGAAAAAGAAGGGAACAAAACTATCTACTGTACAGTCATTTTTATATTTTAACCCACTTTTATATTTATGCTTCTTTTAAAATAATCTTTAAATGTTTATTATTAATGGTGGAAATAGGAAGAGAGAGAGAATATGAGAATGAACCAGAGCATCATTCTGGTACAGGTGATGTTGTGGATTGACCTAGGGATCTCATGCTTGAGAATCTAATGCTTTATCTATTTCACTATCTCCCAGATCACTTAAAAAAAAAAAATCTTAAAGGGGCCAGGCAGTGGTGCACCTGGTTAAGCACACACATTACACAAGGACCCAGGTTCAAGCCTCTGGTCCCCACCTGAAGGGGGAAAGCTTCACAGGTGGTGAAGCAGGGCTGTAGGTGCCTGTCTGTCTCTTTCCCTCTCTATCTCCCCCCTCTCAATTTCTCTCTGTCTCTATCCAACAATAAATATTTAAATTATTTTTAAAATACTAATCTTAAAGAACTATTTCTAGTTTTTTCCCACACTTCTGAATAAATTCCAAACACTTTTCCTTATTATGAAATATCCTTCTGCTGTATTCTCTAATGACCATACAACATTCCTTTTTGTATGAAGGTTATTCTCTTTTTAAAAAAATGTTATTTTTCACAGGCAGGGGGAGATAGCAGAATGCTTGTGCAAAGAGAATCTCATGCCTGAGGCTCCAAAGTCCCAGGTTGAAACTCACCCAACCCCCACTATCCCCTCCCCACCATCATAAGCCAGAGCTGAGCAATACTCTGGTAAAGCAAACAATTAATTAGGCGGATGAGTGCATACATTATAGTGTGCAAGGACCAGGGTTTGAGGCCTGGCCCCACCTGCAGGGGAAAACCTTTTCGAGTTGTGAAGCAGTGTTGCAAGTATCTGTCTCTCTCCCTCTCTATCACACCCTTCTCTTCTCAATTTCTGGCTGTCTCCACCCAATAAATAAAGGAGAATATGAAAATTTAAAAAAGAAAATAATTAGTTAAATGTTATATTCATCCTTGCAACTGCATCTTTATAATAAATTTATATATGAATCACTGTATTATTGAGTGTGGATAAATTTCTCTATGGACTGAGTCAAATCTGTCACACTTTTAGGTTATAAAATATTTTTGTCAAGAGTTACTCAGAGTCTCTGGGTCTCCCCCATGTACACAGGAAGTATACACATCAGTAAATTTTTCTTATTAGAAACCATTGCCAAATGCTTGCAGAGTACATTAATTTTCCATGTATTCCCAACAAGAAGTTTTCCAATTTCTCCACACCACAGCCAACAGTGGATATTACCATCATTTTTATCTTTGACTTATATTTTTACATATTTATCACCATACAATATTATATCATGATTTTTTAAAACCTTAGTATTTCACAAGTATTCCCTAGTTTTTGGATCTCATTATTAATTTTAAAAATTGTATAACATATCACCAAACAAAATTAATATGCCACTTTTGTTGGATAGTTAAGAGTGTTTTACCAAAACATAAGCATCTGTGTGTAGTCCCCTCCCAGATTTGAAATAATTTCCAAGGAACAGACACTCAAACGTGGAACTAGGTGAGTTAAATGGTGTTTTTTAAAAAAAAAAAACAAAAAAACTGGGTTTGATATGTGTTGCCAAATTGCTTTCCAAACGAAAGTAAGAGTTTATACGCAAAACAGCAATACTTGTGACAGCATCGGTTTCAAGCCACTTTTATAATACTGAATTATACATTTTTTTACTCCTGTGTAGATTGTTTAATACAAAGAAGTGTGTACTGTGTGTGTCTTTGTTAACTAGACTGGCATTTCCTCGTGTTTACTAGTCACATTCCTTGGGAAAATATTTCGTCAACCAGTGAAGATGTCATCCTTTTTTTCTTTATTTCTTTTTCTTTCTTTCAGCGCTGGTGACACCTCGCAGGTCAACAGGTCAACAGAGGTAAGTGCCAACAGAAATCGAAGTCACTCACTGTGACTTTACTAGAGACAAATCCTAAGGACAGATTGCACACCGTTCCCCCCAGTTAGTCAGGTTCGTGCTTCACCAATCTTGGTGCCCCTGTATTTGGTGGCAGAAAGAGCAGAGGATGCTCTGAAAGGCTGGCAAGGCCACGCAATCCCCTGTTGCCCCGATATGGACCGTTAGCTGATAGGACGCCTCTGTCTACGTCTCTGGAAGTAAATTCAAGACGCGGGTGTCCGGAGGGCTGGGGTCCCAGCCGCGGCGTCCGGTGGCGCTCAGGATGGGTTTCCCGCTCCCGCAGCTGCGGCTCCCAGCGCGCTCCCAGCCAGAACCCGGGACTCCGAGGAGACCTCGCCCCCTCGTGCGGTCTTCTGCTCCATCTCCAGGAACTCGCGGCCTTGGGAATTTAAGTGCTTGTCTGCTTCTTGTAAATATCCGAGGGCACCTGTGCCTCTCGCCGGGAAGCCCGCCCGAGGCCAGTTCACGCGTCGCCGCCCTGCAGGCGAGGTCGGGGAGGGCCGGAGCCCCCTGCTCGCGGCCGCCCACCAAGCAGAGCGGCCTCTGGGGACCCCGGGCGGGACATGGGCTCTCGGGCGTAGAGCTTCCAGGGAGGCCCTGCCGCCGAGCCGCGCTGAGCCAGCACCGGGCTGAGAAGGAGGCAGCCGGACCCGGGCTGCGGCCGCCCGCACTCCAGGCCGAGTGCGGTTTGTCCCTGCCCCGGCCTCAGCCAGACGGGGGTGGGGGTGGGGGGGGGTGGTAGAAAGGGCTGGGGGGCGCCGGCGGGAAAGGAATTGGCCCGGGGCCTGCGGAGAAGAGGTGGCGGGGGCAGGAGGATGGACTCTTATGGTAACTGGAGCGCGCTAGGTTCGACTGAGAGCTCACGGGACCCGGAGCGAGCTAGGGGAGGCCACTGTCACCGGAGGGGTCTGCCCCGCCCTTGTTCGCCTCTGGGTGGGAAAGCTGGAGAGGAGAGCACCCTAGTTTCCCGCCCCGGCCGTGATTGCCCTGAGGACCCGCAGGAAGCCGCGCGCCCGGGCGCGGGTACCCAGACCACCTGCTGCGGCGCGCCCAGCAGTATTTATACCCCTCTGTGGGGGCCGGCGCTGCTGGGGGTTGGGGGTTGGGGGTGCGACCTAGAGGCCCCGCCCCGGTCCCTGCGTCTCCGCCCTCCTGTCCCGCGGGCCTCGCTGGGGTACCCGGATCCCCCACCCCCACCCCAGGCCTCTGGCCAGGGTCGGCCCCAGCTGCCGGGTGCCGGGGGAGTGGCTGAAGGGCGGGCCTCCCTGCGGAAAGCGACGTCACGGCCGCTCCTGCAGTGTGAATGAATCAAATGCCGGGGTGACCGCGGCCTCCCCGGCGGCCGGCGCGCAAAGGGTGGCGGGGGAGGGGCGGGGGAGGGCCAGGGAGGGAGGGGCGAGGGGGGAAAAAACCAGAGCTGCAGCAACAGCGGCTCCTCGCCCGGGGATGCGCTCACACCCTGGAGAGCGACATCAAAGGGATTTAAAACCGACCGGGGACCGGCGGGGGGGAGGGGACCTGCCCGCCTGTGGAATCCTCCGGGAGAGGCGGAGGGGCAAGCGTCCACCCGGACTCCGGCGACCTGGGAGGAGGGGGTTATGATTATTTTCAAATTTCCGAATCCAGCCTGAGAGCCAGAGAGCAAGAGATCTCCATAGACTGCGACTAGCTGGCTCTCGCTCCGAAATGATGCAGAGTGCTCCTGTCTCCGCGGAGGGAGCTGTCAAGGGGCTCCCGGAGATGCTCGGCGTGCCGATGCAACGTAAGACACCCCTTTTCTCGCTGCTTTCATGTGATCCGCAGACATCTAGCAGCCTTGGCCTGTACGCGGCGGACTAGACGCTGCCAGGACCGGAGGGGCCTGGCGGGGCGAGGGGTCGGCGGTCTAGGGGCAGAGGCGGTCACGGGGCAGGGGCCCACGGCCAGCTTGCCTTTCAGGCTCTTGGCTTTAGGGTCCGAAAGTGAGAGCCTCCCTGAGTCTTGGCTACGGGGAACCGAGACTGTCGAACTCTGCACCACCACCGTCACCGCCCACGGATTTTCTAGGGAGGGTTGGAGAGACTGGCCTTTGGGGATATCAGTGGAACGCGCTGCAAGCCAGGTCGGCGGCGAAAGTAGTTCCCCCAAATCATCTTCACCCCCCTCCCCCACCTTAGGGCTACAGTCAAAGCAACCAGGACCCCTAATGCAACTTATCCCCGCCGACGGAAAGTTAGAAAGTGCGCTGTCCCCGACCCGGGGGCTGGCGGCAAGGGGAGCCCCGGGCGCAGGGCGCGCGCGTCCAGCGTGTCCGCAGCCTCAGTCGCCTGTCGCGCTCACCGCCTACGACGCCGGGACTGGCAGCTCCCAGCGAGCAAATCCACTTGCCTTGTTCCGGCGGGCAGGAAATTGCAGGAGAGGGGGAGCCCGGGGCGAAGTTGTCAACTTCGGGTACAGTCTTTGAGCGCGCGGGGATACACCCTGGGAATCAGTCGGACTGGGAAGGGGAGGAACGGGGTGTTTGGGCGCTTTTCTTTTGGCGCCCGAAATTAGCAAGGTGGTGGGACGTGTGTGTGTGTGTGTGTGTGTGTGTGTGTGTGTGTGTGTGTGCGCGCGCGCGGTGTAGTAGCAGAGAAGGAACCTGTCTCTGCTTCTCAGTGGGAAACCGAGTTTGTGATGGAGAATGCGCACCGCGGCCAAGAGCAGGTATGGGCTTCGCGTTAGGCGGGCGCAATAAGAGCCCTGCCCCACAACCCCGCGCGACTGGCCCGCCGTGGGAAGACGCCGGATCCTCTTGCCTAGGGGCTGTGCTGCTACCGGCGACTTTAGCAGAGCTGTAGCTACCTCCTCCAGGTTTAGCCCAACTCAGAACCGGTTCAACCTGGGATGGTGCGTACACAACCACCAGGGCGCTCTCGAGCGCCCTCCTTCTCCCAGGCTCTCGGTGGCAGGGCTCCTGCCCCGGGCGTTATCCATAGGGCAGGCTGGCCAGCGATTGCCCACTTCCCAAGGACCTTTAGGAGAAGGGGTCAGTGGAGGAAAGCGTCGCCAAAACCTATTTAGGTTGCTTCCTGAATGTATCCCACAGTGATCCTTTGTGTTCTTATCTGCCAACTGTTGACTAACAGCTCCGCTTCTGGACAACGTCTTGGGGAGTTCACTGCTCACTTAAATGTGTCTGAAATCATTAGGGATTCACCGTCACCCTTAACGCTGCCATTCCACCACAGACAGGATTCTCAACCTCCTTAGGAACAGACACACAAAAGCCCTGGCAGATGGTGCTACAAGTCCTTAAGCTGGTGGCAGGAGAGAGATGTGTGCTGTTTCCTGTTCTGCCTAGGTGGTCTGTTAGGACCCTGACAGCCTGGCCTTTCAGGAGATACTTAACACTTTGTCAGACTGACACTTTTTGTTTCTCTCAGGCAGCTTTGATTTTGAAGTCTGGAACTCGATTTCCTAAAAAATCTTGCCTTCAGAGCAGGAATTATGGAAAACTCAATGAGGTAGAGGTAGAAAAAGGGACACTGTCCCTGCAACATGCAGTGCCTCCCTTTTGTTTTGCCTGCGTACTATGACTTCAGGTTCGAGGAGGCACCAGTCCAAAAAGAGAGACCCAATTCCTAAAGATGTCAGGGACTCAGCCTTTCTTTCTTTGGAGAATGAATGTAGTGTTACACACACACACACACACACACACACACACACACACACACACACACACACGGAGGGGGGAAGAGAAAGAGAGAGAAGACAGAGAGAGAAAACACAGAGAGTGCCCCACAGTGAATCTGGATGTTGGCTAGCAAGCTGTTGAATCCCAGACCTGTGTGTATGTGGGGTGTAGTCAACTCACACAAATACACAGCCATGACTCTGGGGGTGGGAGTAGGAGCATGGGGCCTAAAATTTTTAGGTGTGACAGTCCTGAGTCTCAGGAAAGGGAAACCCCAGGGCTGTGGAAACTTGATCTGAGAGGTGAGAATCAACAGAAAGATCCTTCCATGGGGGGAGGAGTCCCTTCAACCCACCTATTGTAATGTTGGATTACACCTTCCATACACAGATGCAAGCTCAGCATCTTTCTCCTGAGCTGCCCCCAAAGAAGCTCTTGGAATCCTCCAGCCTATCTGCTCTGCATGTTCTGTCCTCTAGGGGCATTTGAGGAGTTTTAATCAGGTTCCTTTCAATGACAGTAAGATCTTTGTTGTTAACTGAGGTAGACCAGGTGCATCCACTTCTATATGAGTTTGCTAAGCAGTACAACTCCCCCTTTATTTCTTGCACTCTGTGGCCCTACTCCTGTTCCTAGTCACACTAGGATTGATGTGTCCTTTTCCTACTGGTACCTCTTGCTACTCTGATAGACCAACTCAGCCTAGCAGGTCTTATGGGTATTTGGGGGATTAACCTCAGCAAGAAGCTTCTGACTGAGCAAGAGTCTCAGAAAGGAATAGAGAAGTGGCCCCCTAGTAAATCTCAGGCCATGGCTAGGTACCCTGGCTCCCACCTCCAGTCAATATTTTCTGAGAAAATTCTCAGAAACCCCCAAATCCAGTCTTCACCCTGGGTCATGTCCAGCATAGACTAGAGCCCTTTCAGAAAGGGTCCAATGTCTTTTCATTTGAAAGAATCAGAAACATGGGTGGACCCAGTTACTTGACCCACAATTTACAGATCATGAACCTTTAGTCTCCAGGTGGTAGTCCTTTCTGATTTCCTTGGAGTTTAGGAATGCCACAGTCAAGATCCTCTACTGGGAGCCTTGAACCTCCGGGAGACCTCCAAACCTCTCTGCTCCCTGAAATTGGCAGTAACCCTACTTATCTACTGGCTCATTTTTCCAGTCAGGCCAGTGCAGAAGAGGGTAGGTGAGACATATAGGCAAGTGGACATTGATACACCTCTTGGCTTCAGTTTTTTGTTGTTGTTGTTTTGTTTTTTAACCAGAACATTGCTCAGCTCTGTTACGCTGGTGGTGGGGATTGAACCTGGGATCTTCAGTGCCTCAGGCTTGATAGTCTGTTTGCATAACCATTGTGCTGTCTTCCCAGCTTGGCTTCAGTTTTGACCCATTGCCCAAGAGTCTCAAGATACCTGTGAAAAGAACAATGACTTCAGGGAGCCCCCAGATTATCTATGCAACTGAGGACAAAGTGCGGCAGCCCCCCAGTCTCCCCCCCCACCGTGTGTGTGTGTGTGTGTGTGTATGTGTGTGTATGCCTTTGTCTCTTAAAATATTCTCTTCCCGCAGTTCTTGCAAAACTTGAAGCTGTGACAAAATGGTATTTGACTTTGTATTTGCTGGGTCTTGTGGCAGGCACCTCTCCGTTTGCCCTGCTGCCTGCCTTCCCTCTCTGGAGGTTCCAGCAGGTTGTGTGCATGCGGGGTGGTTTAAATCTTCAACTCTTGTGGTGTCGCTAATCCTTGTCACCTATATTGTCACCCTCTTGCACGTCATTTCTTAGCGGGTCAAGTGCATCCTTTTCACAGTTCTCGAACTCTGGAGCTGCGAATTGCAGTTCCTTGCATTTCCTGGTGGAACAGTGTGTGGGGGGGAGTTACATAGTGAAGGAAGTGGAGCAGAGAGATTCTATTAGGTTCTGATACAAAAAAACCAGACAGGAAACCTGGCAACACGCAACTGCCCCAAAGAAACAATTTTTCCTGTAGTCCGTAAACCAAACTTTTGACTTGCAGCCTACCCTGACTGGCTGGTTCAGGACCTGCCGGTCAGGTCGGGGGACTGGAATTCGCAGTGAGATCTCTCCGCAGCCGGGAAACAGAGTTGCCCCATGCCTCTCCTCGAGCCGCGGCACATTACCGGGGGCAGAGGGGCTAGCGCGGAGCTTGGGGAGTCCGACCCAGTGCGCCCGAGGCGCGGAAGAGACGCGTGAATCAGACCTGGAGCGCGCGGGCGGGACGCGAAAGGATCCAAGGCCCCCAGTGCCCAGTGCCGACGTCCGGCGAGCGGGACTGAACCGAGGAAGCAGCGCCGAGCGCCAGCTGTTTCTCTCAAGGCTGCAGTCAGAGTTGGCAGAAGCCGCGCCCGGAGGGACTGGGCGGGCCTGGGGGCGCGACCTGCGTGACCCAGCCGTGACCGGGTCAGGGTTCCTTTGCCCCCGGTTCAGGCGAGGACCTGGTGAATGACGGGAAACTCATCCAGCTAGAGTTTGCGACCCCGCGCTGGGCTGGGCGTGCGCTCCCCGCGCCCCGAGTTTGGGGGCCTTGCAGGTGCGAGCCGGGACAGAGGGCGCGCTGGCAAGGGGCCGGAGAGGGAAAGCCCGGTGCCCCGCGCAGGCGCCACCACCTGGCCCGCGCTTTCTCCCGCTATTTTCTCCTGGGAGACTTGGAGCTGCAGGGAGTGCAGCCTGGGCGGGTTTTCCGAGCCTTTGGAGCAAAGGCAGAGGCGCTCTCCGCGAAGAACCTGGGAGCGGACACCCGGAAAAAAGCTATTCCCCGCCGCACCCCCATTTGTCACCACGCTTTGGGCGAAGATAAAACTACCTCCCAGCGCCGGCTCCATAAACTTAGCGATTTTTTCCTTTCTTTGTTTTGTTACCCTTTGGAAAACGACCAGTCTTCCTATTGGGGAGCCACCGCCCCGGCTTGCGGCCGGGGTCAGGCGAAAGGTCCGCCAGCCCCGCGCTCCCCGCCCACTCCCCCCCGCGGCTGCGGCCTCTGCTCCCCCCCCCCCCCCCCCCGCAGGCTCGGCGGACCAGACAGGCGCTCGCGAGGCGGCGGGCTAGTCGAGGACCAGGTCTGACTACACCAGGTCTGAGCCCGGGCCGAGGGTGCAGCCCAGGGAGGGGTTGGGCGCTCCGCCGGGAAGGCGCTTTGCCGACGACCCCGGGCAGCACCTACCCGACCGAGGACTCAGTGCGCCGCCCTCAGAAGTTACCTCCGCCCGGGATAGGACTTGATACTTTTCTAACTTGTTTTTTAGACGGCAGGGCGAATGTCGTGTAAAGGAATCTGTAGGGTGAAACTGATTAGGAAGGAGGAGCAGTAGTTACTAGTAAAGCCGGTGCAGGGAGCTAAGGGAAACCCCGAGCTATGTAAGTCCCCCCCCAGTCCCCACCCCCCACTTCAGCCCTTAGTCTTGACGCGCCAAAAGCCGGGTTAAGGCAAGAATGTAGACTGAATACTATGGGATTAGAACGACGCGAGTCCCTGGGACGTCCAGGGGAACCTCCTACAGGACTGCAAATACCAAGGTCAATTAAAAAACAAAACAAAACAGCCTTCTTGGAAGATGAGGTGGGGGTCGAGGGAGCCACAAAGCAATTTCTTTCCTTTGAGTAGACAAAACATGGCCCAAGGGATGCCTTGTGTTTGGAAGAGTGACCCACCTGACCCCGCTGCCCAGGTGTGGACAGCCCCAAGTCCTAACTGTCCCCATTGTCCCAACTTCCCATCTGCCAGGGATTGGAGGGGCTTTCACTGGTGCTGTGGTCAATTAGTAATTACTTAGCGCGGCATTAGCAGACAGAGCCGGGAGAGACAGCCTTGCGGGGAGGGGACAGGGGAGGAAGAGGGTCACACCTGCAGTCCTGCAGGGATAGAACAGCAATTAACCGGGACTAAGAGTCTTTCTATTGTGCGGTTGCGAAATCTCCTTTGAGCCCCCTGGCTTTGGATAGGAATGGTGGACCCTGGGTGGCTTCGCTCCTTGGGGAACAGGACTCCTCCAAATTGAAGAGTTGTGGAAGGGGAAGGGTGGGTGGCACTGGATGCGGGGACCCTGCGTCGCTTCTTTCAATTAGGGAAATTCATTAGGATTAGAGCTGAGACGCAATAGAATGAGCAGAGACTTGGAACCAATTTAGCCTGATGAGAAGGGGAAGGGAGAAAGAGTACCCACTCTGGGAAATCCAGGGTGGGGACTGATTGGAGGGATAGTTTCTAGACTGCTGGGTTTGGAGATGGCTGTGGGGGTTCGGGTTTTCTTTTCTAAAGATTGCCTGCCTCCCTTTCTGGAATGACTAACAAGGGTGGTAGCAAACAGGGTCTATCTACAGGTTTTTAGTAAAATTCTACTGCTGGTTTGAATGTCAGTCCCTCCTCTTCCTCCTGCCTCCCTCCCCTCTTCTGTCTTTTCCTTCTTTCCTTTTGTGAATCTTTGCAGGGAGGATCTGGGTTGGTTGGTGCCGTTTCTCAGCACAAGGGTCTCGCTGTACACCCAGTAAGATGCATGATGTCTATGTGCGTGAGCTTTCCCCCAGTCTCTCCCAAGGAGCCCTGGGAAGAATAGGCAGTTTCTGGGATCAGCGCAAAAGTCATCCTGGAATTGAGCTGTTTTGTTATTTGCAGTAAGGGAGGGGAAATCAGCTAACAATAAACATGCTGTGAGGCTTTTGCTTTTTTTTTTTTTTTTCCCCTCTCAATTTTATCAGAGCTTTGATCTAAACAGAGGACACGTCAACCATTTTGAAGCACTGCTATTGGAAATAGGTGGACAGGTTGGGCTTAATTGACAAAATTAGAACTGATTCTTCCTTAGAAGATATACTTTGGCTTAACCTTATTAGAGGTGGTCTGGAAAATTATGCTGAGAGGCCAACTCCTGACTCCTGTTGTTATTTTGGTGGATTTCTATTCTCAGCTCTTCCTCTTTCCCTCCATCAGTTTGGTCCTAGCTACAGATGTTTTACTGTGGTACCTCACCCCTAAATGCCTTTAAAGTATAATTTGCTCTAATTACAATGTTAGGGGGTTAAGGGATTGGTTCTGGGAGTAGCTTAATAGAGGCAGAACTTGCAGCCAAATTAATTGAAAGTTTCTTCTTATGAAGGAGAGTTTGCCAAGCACATAGACTATTGTCACAGAATGAGACATCAGAAAAATGCACTGTGGAGATTTAGCAATGATTAAATGTGAAAATTGAGTGGAAATAGAGATGAGTCTGAAGCATTTCCACAGACTGCCATGCATTTGTTGGATGTGATTTTTTGTTTTATTTGTAATTACAGAGAATATCCTGATGAAGAATAGTAACTTTGTGTCCACATATAATGCAGAGGAGTATCTATACCTACAGATATATATTTACACTGTGTATTTTATTTAGTGGACTCCTTTCATTAAAATATCCAAATTCAGCTTGAAAATGGTAACATCAAAATTATCTCCAAGATACTTTTCAATCTGATCTTTTATCGTAGAGGTTACTATCTTAGAACTTCAGAGCAGAAAAGAACAAAGGATTTTCAGAGGGACCCAGAGTCAACAAATTAAGCAAATAGAATGCGGGATGGAAAGGGTTCTGGAGGGAAACACAAGGTTAGGCATGACCATTTCTTATATGAGAAGATTTTGTGATTTTTTTCCTTTGGCTGCTAGTATTCACCAAGAGGGGAAAAAAAAAAAAAACCTCTAGGAATTAGATAAGACATATGTATACTAATGTATGTTTAAAGCATGTAGGTGAATATAATCACAACTGAGTATACAGTTTGACTTACATGTGAGGTGAAGCTTATTTTTTTATTTTTTAATCATTATTAGATGGCTCCCAATGTTTTCCATAATTTTAGTTTGGATAGTGGTTTCTGTTCCATGTTATTATTGCTAATACAATATGCTAGAGTATTCAAGGCACTTTTTTTCCTTAAAGTTTTCAAGAATTAATATTGGAATTTTTACTCCTATTGTTCTGTACCTGAGATTGTTTCTACTAGATTATGAAGAGTTCATAAAGGGAAATTTGTAAAACATTCTGGAAAATTGCATTCTGGTATTTTCAAAGTGCATTGGTTTCAAATAAGAATAAATAAATATATATATGAAACTAAATTATTGAGTAGAAATAATGGTTTTAAATAGAATAATGACAGATAGGATACCAGGAGGGAAAAAACAGATATAACCAGTTAAGATTTGTCACAAGAGACAGCCTCTGAGGTCTCAGGCTCCCAATCTGGGTTAATCCCAGTCCAACTCCTTTAAACAGCCAGGTGATTGAAAAGGTGAAGCTGGGATCAGAAAACACAATTTCTTTCCTTTCTCTTTCTTTTCTCCCCCCTCTCTTTCTTTCTTTCTTTTTTTTTTTTTTTTTTGTTCTTGTTCTTGTTGTTATCATTAGGGTTTTACTTCAGATTGACTTTTTTAGAGAGAGGGAGAGGGAGAGGGGGAGGGAGAGGGAGAGAGAGAGAGAAGAAGAAGGAGGAGGAGGAGAAGAAGAAGTAACCACAGCACTGAAACTTTCCCCCAGTGCAATGGGGGCCAGATTCAAACCTGGTTCCCTACAAGGCACCCTCTCTGGTGAACTATCTTGCTAGCCTTAGAAAACATGGTTTTGTTGTCAGTGGCAATGGTAATTGGTTTGAATTGGGGGAAGAAAATCTTTTTAAAGTATTTATCCACCAATGGAACTTTGAAACTATAAACTAGCTATTAAACTAGTTAAATCACATCACTGTTATAATTCTTAGATGTGGCTCTTCGAGAATTTAGGTATGACTTTGGGCAAGCATGGCACCGTATCCACTTTGGGATGAACCATCCCCAGACTAAATCCATAAGCCCTCCCCCAGAGAGGTGCTACTTCCCCTGGGAACTGAACATGTGTGACTCTGCTAGCTGGTAAACTTTATATATATATTTATTTTCCCTTTTGCTGCCCTTGTTGTTTTTCATTGTTGTTGTAGTTGTTACTGATGTCATTGTTGTTGGATAGGACAGAGAAATGGAGAGAGGAGGGGAAGACAGAGAGAGGGAGAGAAAGATAGACATCTACAGATCTGCTTCACTGCTTGTGAAGCGACTCCCCTGCAGGTGGGGAGCTGGGAGCTCAAACTGGATCCTTGAGTGGGTCCTTGAGCCTTGCCTTAACCTGCTGCGCTACCGCCTGACTCCCAGCTGGTAAACTTTTAGACCCCTCTACAGCCATGAGCAACCTTTACCAGAGCTGGTAATTGTTTATCTTATGGGACTAAACTTTTGATAACTATACTCAGACTTTATGGATCTAGCTTATTCTTGATGATAATTGCTTATTTTGCCTTTTACCGGTTTCACCCTAATAAACCTTGTATTGTTTAAACCCGTCCCCTGCTCCCTGCTGTGAATCCTTTTATGCTCCACAGCAGCCCCCAAAACTCCTTCATAAGATAGTAACAACAAACCATCAGTCAAACATTATTTAAAACATGGGTATAAAGCAAACTGAAAACCAAATTTCTATTTCTATTTCTTGAAATCACCAGCAAAAGAAGCTTGGGGAAGCTTCTGTCCCGGGGAGAAAGAAGGTTCAAGCCCCATTGTGTACCTGTATGGGGATCTCTTAAATTCAGAGAGAGGTTCAAATTTCACAACATTGCTTAGTAAAACAATTGAGGTTTGTGGTCTGGGAGGTGGCACAGTAGATAAAGCACTGGACTCTTAGGAGTGAGGTCCTGAGTTCAGTCCCTGGCAGTACATGTACCAGAGTGATGTCTGGTTCTTCCTCTCTCTCCTCCTCTTTCTTATGAATAAATAAATAAATAAAATCTTTAAAAACAAATAAACAAACAAACAATTGAGGTTTACATTTTTGTAAATGCAGATTTTCAAGTACTTGACAAAGCTCAGAGTACGGACAGTTTTAAGGAATTCAGGAACCTGGATGATGATTTGTTTCCATTTGCAGATGGAGCTGCCTGAAGTAAAGGGTAGTATTCTTGGGTGTCTCAGAGATGGCCTCTCCAATGGGGGGGGTATTGTGGAGTTTGTGACTAGGAGCCTGCTCTGGAAGCATCTACCACAGATTCTGACTCTATCTTAATAGCAGCAAGAAAAGTCTTGCCCAGACGTTTGGCTGTTAAGCCAAACTGTGAAACAAAAAAGATAAACTCACTTAGTCCAAAAGGCAAAAAGTAAGGTGAGTTCATCAAACCCCAGATTTACAAAAATTGTAATCAAATCTCAGAACATAGTTCAGTGAACATTATTCCTATCAGTATAAAAAAAAACTTAGTTTTAAAAATATTCAGGTGTTCACCAGCACTGAGTACAATGGGAATATCTAAAATTTGAATCTATTCCCCCCCCAAAGTGTACTTTCTCAAATACATTGTAGATGTGATTGCCAAGTGAGTGGGTTCTAGTTTGTTTTAATATCCTAAGTGGAAAAAATTCCCTTGACCTTGTTAATAATCTCTTGTGACCAAAGAGATTGAAAACACTATTTTCCCTTCTTTTTGTAAATTAAAAATTATCTTCGTTCATTGGATAGAGACAGCCAGAAATCAAGAGGGAAGAGCATGATAGAGAGGGAGAGAAACAGACACCTGCAGCACTGCTTTGCCACTCAAAAAGCTTTTCTCCCTGAAGGTGGGGACCTGGTCCTTGTGCATTGTAGTATGTATGCTTAACTAAGTGTGCCACCACCCAGCCCCACAAAAAAAATTATTAGTGATTTAATCTTGATTAACAAGATTGTAAAATAACAGTTATAATTCCATACAGTTCCCACCACCAGATTTTCGTGTCCATCCCCTCCAAAGCTTCCCTATTCTTTTTAAAAATATTTAATTAATTAATTTATTTATTTATTCCCTTTTGTTGCCCCTGTTGTTTTATTGTTATAGTTATTATTGTTGTCATCATTGTTGGATAGGACAGAGAGAAATGGAGAAAGGAGGGGAAGACAGAGAGGGGGAGAGAAAGACAGACACCTGCAGACCTGCTTCACCACTTGTGAAGGGACTCCCCTGCAGGTGGGGAGCCAGGGTTCGAACCGGGATCCTTGCACCAGTCCTTGCACTTTGCTCCATGTGCACTTAACCTGCTGCGCTATAGCCCGACTCCCTGCTTACCTATTCGTTATCCTTCTGGCAGTATGAACCAAAAAGAAAATTTTGTTTTTCAAAGAATTAAAATTGATTGCACAAAGAAGCACTAACCTTCTTTGTGACATTTCATAGTAGCCCCTGGTTCCTGGAGGGCAGGTTCTGAGAAATGAAGAAACGTGATCAGGGAATAAAAATGCACAGCATTTATTCTATATCACAGAGGAATGGGGGGCACTTTGGTCTTTCTACCTCAGACATTTTGAGCTGTTCTGCTCCTCAGATTTCTGCAACTTCACTAATGGAAAATCTATGGAGGGGGTGCAGTTAAAATGGAATCTATTGTCTGAGCAGTAACTATGGGGGGACAGTGTAGCCTCCAACTACTTGTGGGTTTTATAAGTTTTCTTAGTGAAGAAGTAGATTATAGCTACAGACCAGAGGCTTGTAACCATTTCTTATCAAATAAAAACTAGTTTCTTTTCTTTTGGATACTGAGTTATTTCCATTAAAAAAAGATACTAGGGGGGTTGGGCGGTAGCGCAGTGGGTTAAGCACACGTGGCACAAAGTGCAAGGACCGGAGGGAGTCGCTTCACAAGCGGTGAAGCAGGTCTGCAGGTGTCTATTTTTCTCTCCCCCTCTCTGTCTTCCCCTCCCCTCTCTATTTCTCTCTGTCCTATCCAACAACAAATACATCAACAACAATGATAATAACCACAACAAGGCTACAACAAGGACAACAAAAGGGAAGGAAAATGGCTTCCAGGAGAAGTGGATTCATGATTCAGGCACCGAGCCCCAGCAATAACCCTGGAGGCAATATATATATATATATATATATATATATATATATATATATATATATATATATATATACACATATATACACACACACACACACACACACACACACATATATATATATATACACTAGAACCTTCCAATGTTCATTTGAACTCAGTCTACTTTTAGCCAAATTTGTTACAGCAACATAAAGTGGGGTGGCTGGTGAACTTGACTGTAGAGGAAAGAATCCACCAGGTTTCTTTCCAGCCATGTTGCACTATCTTCTGTCTTTACACTGGGACTGTATTTGTTAGAAAGGGGTACATCTTTCAGCTGCTTTAGAATTAAGGAGGTGGAGAATTTTTTTTGTTGTTGCCCCCAGGGTTATTGCTGGGGCTTGGTACTTGCACCACAAATCCACTGCTCCTGGAGACCATGTTTTCCCCTTTTGTTGCCCTTGTTGTTCCATCATTGTTGTGGTTATTATTATTGTTGTTGCTGCTGTCGTTGGATAGGACAGAGAGAAATCGAGAGAGGAGGGGAAGACAGAGGGGGAGAGAAAGATAGACACCTGCTGACCTGACCTGCTTCATTGCCTGTGAAGTGACTCACCTGCAGGTGGGGAGCCAGGGGCTCTAACCTGGATCCTTAAGCCAGTCCTTGCACTTCTCGCCATGTGTGCTTAACCTGCTGCGCTACTGCCCAACTCCCCTACACTTAAAAAAAAATATTTATTTATTCCCTTTTGTTGTCCTTATTGTTTTATTGTTGTTGTTGATGATGATGTTGACGTTGTTGGATAGGACAGAGAAATGGAGAGAAGAGGGGAAGACAGAGAGGGGGAGAGAAAGATAGACTCCTGTAGACCTGCTTCACCGCTTGTGAAGCTATTTCTTTGCAGGTGGAGAGCTGGGGGCTCCAACCAGGATCACTATGCTGGTCCTTTCGCTTGTGCTTAACCTGCTGTGCTACCGCCCGACTCCCACACTTGTTTTTTTAAAAATATTTTATTTATTTTATTTTTGAGAGAGATGCACAGAGAGAGAAAGAGAAACACGAGAGCACTGCTCAGCTCTGGCTTATGGTGGTGCAGGGGATTGAACCTGGGATTTAGGAGCCTCAGGCATGAGAGTCTGTTTGCATAACCATTATGCTATCTCTGCTGCCCCACAACACTTCTAAAGACACTGTTGCCACTATTCCCATTTTAAAGATAAGAAAACTAAGATCAAATATGTATTTTGGAATATAATTCTGAACCTAGATTTATAAGACTCTGGTGGGGATCTATTGCAAACAATTTGGCAGAACTAAAGATGTAAAGATTCGAAATCTATAATCAGAATAGAAAACTCTATAATACAAAGCCACTTTTTTTCCCTGAATATTCAAACAAAATTCCTCTCCTGTCTTTCTATTTATCTTACTGCCCACTTTCCCCACCACTCTATGGTCAGACAGCTCCTCATCTAGTATGCCTTCTTTCCCATAGATAGGGCTTTACTTGAGAAGAATTTTTTTAAAAAAGATGTAATTTATTTATTCATAAAGATAGAAGGAGAGAGAGAGAGAAAGAACCAGACATCACTCTGGTATACATGTTGCTGGGGATTGAACTCAGGACCTCATGCTTGAGAATCCACTGGGTCACCTCCCAGACCACAGAAGAATTTTCTAGAATGGTAATTCCACAGCCTGTATTTGAGGATGTATGTGTACACGTGTGTGTGATAAGTGCACACAGGAATATGTGCATGCATCTCTGTGTGCATGAATATGTGTGTCAGGGTAGATTTTTTGCTTATTTGTTATTGGTGTTTCTATATATATTGTATGTGTATGTTTTTTTTAAATTTTTTAATATTTATTTTCCCTTTTGTTGCTCTTGTTTTTTATTGTTGTAGTTATATTATTGTTGTTATTGATGTCATTGTTAGGACAGAGAGAAATTGAGAGATATGGGGAAGACAGAGAGGGAGTGAGAAAGATAAGACACATGTAGACTTGCTTCACTGCCTATGAAGCAACTCTCTGGCAGGTGGGGGAGCTGGTCCTTGCGCTTTGTGCCGCCTGCGCTTAACCTGCTGCGCTACCACCCAAATCCTGTCTGTTTTTTATTTATCATGAAATTATTGTTTTCTTTTAAAACTATTTTATTATTTATTTATTTGATAGAGACAGAGAAAAATTGAGAGGAAAGGGGAAGGTAGAAAGGGAGAGAGACAGAGAGACACCTCTAGCACAGGTTTCCCATTTATGAAGCTTTCCCCCACAGGGCCTGGAACCCAGTGTGTGTAAAGCAGGTGCACCACCACCCAGCCCCTTTGTGTCTGTGTTACATGGGCATTTGGTGTCTCTTGCACACAGCACATGTATACTCTGCCCAAAGGAGTCACACTTGTTTCCTCAGCACTTCCATTTACCCAGTTGTTAGGGAGCATAAGAACTCTACTCCTTCCTTACTGTACACGGAGCTGCTTTGGAACTTTCCCTCCACCTCCATTTATTCTCCATAAAATAATGAAATATTTTCCAGGGGAGGTTATGTTTCTGGCTCTCAGGTCCTTATCATCCACCTGAAGCCCAGGCTATGGGTTCAAATCCTGGTCCCCCCTTGTGTGAAAAAGGTGCCATCTTTTTTGCTTTGCTGATCTCTCCCAGATTCAACTTCCTCAACTGTAAAATAGGAATGAGGGAGTCTGGGAGATATCACACTAGGAGCACATAGAACTTTCCAGCAAGAGGTCCCAGGCTCAGTCTCTGGCAACACCAGAAGCCAGAGCTGAGGGGTGTTCTGGTCAAAAACATAAATAAAGTAAAATGGGAATGACAATACCTTACCAAGCTGTGTGGATTATTGGGTGCTACCGGTATCCAGTTTTAACCATTACTGTGGCTTATGGTGGATCTTCTAAAACAATGCCTACATGATCTTTGTCTTGGTCTTAGATATTGCTCTCTCTAAATCTACTGTGGAATGCAGTAGAAAGATTTTCATTAACTTAAAATTACCCTCAGTGTACCTCTTAGTGGAGAAACTCAGTTTGGTTCCAAGGCCTTTGAGAACTGCCAATTTGGACAGTGACCACTCCCTCCCCGCACTCCCCTGCTACGCCATGGGGAACATCTCCTAGAAGCTGGAGGTTGAAGTGTCTGTCTGCTCTTAGGGTTGCTCTTGAACATGCTGTGCTGTTGTCTCAGCTTCCAACATCTCCCCTCCTCCCTGCATACATCAGCTATAATGTATTCTCTCTTGAATACTCATCATATTAAGGCTCCTGGAAGATATCTTGTTGGAAATAAATTTTCTGGGCTTACTGCCTCTCCCTCTTCCCTGTGCTCTGGGCCAGGAGGAGATATACAGCCGGATCTTGTCTCTAAGTCAAGGCCATGTTATAATTAGGTGGGAATGGGTGACCCTCTGACCCTGACCCCTGACATGCTCAGGGCAAAGAACAATGTTGTGGCCATGCTGTGGCCCCAAGAGTTTGAGGGTTCATCTCTCCCCACTTGCAGGTACCTACTACTCAGAATGCAGTGGAGTCTCACAAGGTCAGCAGTGGTGGGGAAGGTTTGGGGGCACATGTGCTCCAGGGCAGAAGTTCCTGTTGTGACTCCCCCCATACTCCCAAGGTTCTGATGGTAGTCTCCCACTTCTCTTCTGTAAGGGATGCTCGAGCATCTCCCTGAGTTTCCCCTTTCCCTCCACGCATCTCCCACCACCTACAGAGAACCCAATTGCAAAAGTGAGAGAAGTGCCTCTCCCCATTCCCTTTATAACCTGTGTATGACCCCTCCTTTCTGCCTCCCCCATGCTGGATTTGTCATGTCACACTCCTACACTCACCTCTCTGTCCTGATCTCTCAGCTTTTAAGTCTCCTTCTGGGAAACACTTCAGCCTTTGAGACTCCACTCCCTAATGGTCCCTAGAAAGAGGTTGGATGGGTGTTGGGCGGTAGCTCAGCGGGTTAAGCACAGGTGGCACAAAGCTCAAGGACTGGCATAAGGATCCTGGTTCGAACCCCCAGCTCCCCACCTGCAGGGGAGTTGCTTCACAAGCAGTGAAGCAGGTCTGCAGGTATCTATCTTTCTCTCCCTTTCTCTATCTCCCCTTCTTCTCTCCATTTCTCTCTGTTCTATCCAACAACAATGACATCATCAACAACAACAATAATAATTACAACAATAAAACAACAAGGGCAACAAAAGGGAATAAATAAATAAATAAATAAAAGAGGTTGAATGTGGTGAAATGTGGGCACCACAGGGGCACTTCCCCCCACCCCCACAGCTGCTGTGCAATGTGGTCATTCCTGAAACATCCATGTGAAGGTCATGACAAGTAGGCAGGGATGAAGCCCAAGACGGTGGATCTCTAACCATTCCCTGGGCCACAGCAACACTGTACCTAATAACCTGCTCGCTGCACTTATCTCCTAACAACAGCAACTCTTATTGAGCACCAACTGTATATTGACAATGGCTTGTTTACTCTTTGTGCCAGTCCTGGGAAGATAGTCCTCACCACCCCTTGCAGAGGTGAGAAAACAGCTATCGAGGCCAAGGAACTGGGACCAGGTTAGGAAACAGGGCAGTCTGACTCTAGAATCCAGTCTCACCTTGGGTCCCATGCCTCCTTTCTTATTTGAGGAACATTCCTGTAACCACTTATACTGAGCATTTTATTGGGTCCATTGGAACTTACTGGTTAAACGGCTTCTTTGCCATAGAGGAAATCTTTTAGACAGAAAAAAATAAATAAATAAATAAATAAAGGGTCGGGTGGTCGTGTAGTGGGTTAAGTGCACATGGCGTGAAGTGCAAGGACCAGCGCAAGGAGCCCCCAGCTCCCCACCTGCGGGGGAGGGGGTCACTTCATAAGCAGTGAAGCAGGTGTCTATCTTTCTCTCTGTCTTCCCCATATCACTCAATTTCTCTCTGTCCTATCCAACAACAAAAGTGATGACAATAATAACAACAAGGGCAATAAAGGCAAAAAAAAAAAAAAAAAAACCTGGGGAAAAAAAATCCTCCAGGAGCAGTGATTTGTAGTGCAGGCACTGAGCTCCAATGATAACCCTAGAGGCAAAAATAAATAAATAAATAATGAATGAATGAATAAATAA
Source organism: Erinaceus europaeus (assembly GCF_950295315.1). NCBI lineage: Eukaryota > Metazoa > Chordata > Mammalia > Eulipotyphla > Erinaceidae > Erinaceus > Erinaceus europaeus. Next base: position 43,799,519 of record NC_080170.1, read on the forward strand.
ATAAGTAAATCCCATGTGAGCTGTGAGCACATCTCAGTGAGCCACCCAGTTCTTCAGGTAGAGGACACTGTGGTCTGAGGATGGGGCAAGGGCAAAGTATGTAATGGGTCTGACTTTTAGGCAAATGGTAGCTTCTCTGAAGGGAACAGGCTGGGGTTGACTCTGGATTTAAATTGACACTGGTATGTTTGAGGCTTAAGGCAATGGTTAGTGAGTGTCCCACAGTCTGTGTGTGGGTCTGAGACACCAATATCTTTGATACTTGAGAAAACTGACTCTCTGCTAGGCTTTGATACATTCCATCTTCTCCCTTGAGGTTAATGCCTTTATGTTCATATCTGCACTATATATACACACACACACACACACACACACATCACAACATCACAACATCATAACCAACAAACATGATCTGAATGGAGAAACAAAACGATTGGTGAAAGATTTGGTTTTTATTGATGTTTTGGGGTCTGCAGAAGGAAGAAATGAAAACCTGTTTCCAGGGGAGCTGCCTAGGATTTGATCAATTATTTATTTAGTGGTAAGCCTCTGTGTGGCTAATTGTGTGAGCCAGGCACTATGCTAGGCAGTGAGAAGCAAAGTCAAGAAAGAAACACATTTCCTGTCTTTTGAAAACCTCTCTCATTATAGGAAACAATGTGCAGTTGACCACAGTTCTATTGATAAGAGACAGGGAAGCCCCTGGAGTTGCCCTACTAGGACGTGCTATATCAGGAGGCCATTGTAGGAGACCAAATGCTTGTATGCTCTTGATATATGTTAACTTCCTTTTGGGGAGGGGACATACAGGGAATGTGGCTAGGGATGCCAACTAGTACTGTTCATCCAACCACAGAACCTGTCCATTTGGGAGGTCTTGAAACAAAGTCAGTGATTTCAAATACTAGCCACCATCCCTTCAAAGCAAGCCCTTGGTAAAGATGGATGGCAGAAAGATAGGCTTTGGGTAGGAAGTCACCAGGACAGGAGCAGGGTGAGCCAGAGGTGAGGATTCAGTGGCAAAAAACACAAAAGGCAGGTAACACTAACTCATATTCAGAACCTGAGCTGCAAGGGAGACTGCAAGAGAAAGAGCCTTTTCTAGTCTTCCCGACTGCAGTATAGAGCCTGTTCACTATGTCTTGAGTTCATCAAAATATTGACTGAGATTCTCTCTTCAGGAACATCTTCAGGTTTAAATCTCAGTTCCTGTTCCCCACCCCCACCACAGATATTTGCATTTTAGACTAGTCCATACTCACAAATCACTTTGGGGACTGATGTTTCTAGCATAGATATCACCCTGCAGTGAAAATAGAGGTGAGCCGTAGAGCTATTTAGTAGTAGGAAAGGAATTGGTGAATGCTTCTGGGTCTTAGAGGTTGTGCTTATTCTAGAAACAAGTACCCACTCTGTTTTGACCAAATGTACCAAAGTCAGCAAAACATAAGACTGCATGGGTTGAAAAGCATTTCAACCCCCCCTTAACCCCTTTATCAGGGACTTTAAAAAAAGATTATATATGTATATATATGTACACACACACACACACACACACATATGAGAGAGAGAGTTTTACATGAGGCAGAGAGGGAAGGGAGAGAGAGAGAGAGATAGAAAGAGACCTCAGTCCCATTCTAGCACATACAGTGCTGGGGATCAAACCAGCACGAAAACCTATTGCTCTACCAGTTGAACCATTCCTCCAGTTGTTTGACCAGGAATCTTTGTGCAGTGTTAATCCTGCACAACTGTCTGTGACAGGCCTGGAGGTCTGGGTGATGTAGTTTCTCACTGCAGGCAGAATGGGCAGGCATCCAAATGCGCTGGGCTACTTAACAGTGCCTGGTTCACATGGATCATCTCTCCTCTTTCCACAGAGATCCCTCAGTGTGCAGGTTGCAACCAGCATATTCTGGACAAATTCATCCTCAAGGTCCTGGACAGACACTGGCACAGTTCCTGCCTCAAGTGTGTGGACTGCCAGATGCAGCTGGCTGACAGGTGCTTCTCCAGGGCTGGGAGCGTCTACTGCAAGGAGGACTTCTTCAAGTAAGTTGCACATGGGGTGGCCTCTCTCATCTCTCTGTGCTTGGGCACTGCCTGCACCTTGCAACGAGTGGAGAGACCCACCCTTCAGTGGCAGGCAAATCCTTGTGCTGAGTCCTTGTTCTATGAATTCATGGACCAAGTCCCATCCTGACACTGGCCTACTGCCTCCTGTCGCTCTGTAGGGTGGGGTTGGGGAGCCAACAGAGGACACAAGCCAGACCTCTCTAAGGTGGTCAGCAGAGAGTCTGTGAATATTCCCAGCTTCTGCTCCTTTGTCATGCTGAGCCAGTTCCACACCAGTTGTATCATTCCTGCTACTTTCAGAGCAGTCCCCCACACCCCCTCCCCTTCTCCCACACCTCCCTCCGTGCTCCAGAAGTCTTCTAGGAAGTTACTTTCCCCCTTCTCATGTTTGCAAACAGACAGGCCATCACTTTCAATGGAAGCAAATGGAGGAGGCAGGCTCAGGCAATGGTTAAGAGCCTAGACTCTGGACTGGACAGGGAGCTTAGTGATGGACTAAATACCTTTTGTGCATGAGGTCATCGGTTTGGTACCTAGCACCACATATGATTGGTCTCAATAAAAATAAGAAAAATCCCAGGTGTTGCCTAGGGTTGAGCCTGCTTATTAACTGTAAGGTCTTAGGCAAGTTACTCAGCTTCTCTGTGCCTCAGATTGCTTCTCTATAAAATGAGGTAATTGAAGGTCCCCCTCACACAGGGTTGTTTACACCTTTTTTTTTAAATGGGACAGAGGGAAATTGGAAATCGAGAGGGTGGGAGATAGAGGGAAAGAGCCAGAGAGACACTTACAGTACTTGCTTTACCCCTTATGAAGCTTTCTTCCTGCAGGTGGGGAGTGGAGGCTTGAACTCAGGTCCTTTCACATTATAATGTATGTTCAGTGGGTACGCCAACACCCTGCCCCCATTTATAGCTTTGAACGAGTCCCTGACGTGTAAAAGTATCAGGATAGTGCCTGACACCAGAGCATTAGCACATACAGTTGTTCTTCATGTTCATCCTGTGGTGAGTTCATCAGAAAAAATCTTGTTGGAGCTTTGGGCCAAGGTGAGGGGACCTCCTAGAATTTATTTTCTGGGGTGTTTTGTCTGAGACTTCTCTCCTGGGATCTATGACCTGAGGCATTTAGACTGGTGCCTGGGTCCAGGCAAACAGGTTGGTAACAACAAAGCAAAGAACAGAAAGCAGCAGTCCTCAGTGTGTGACACCAAGTGAGGACAGAGTGGGAGCCCCAGAACTGACAGGAATGTGAAGCTCCAAAGAGGCGGTGAGGCTCTGTGTATCCCATTTTGGAAAGGGGAAGAAATACCAGACATGGGCACAGAACAGTCGCCCTGCTACCTCCCAAGAGTCTAATGTAGGGAGTTCAGGACTTGAGTTACTTTGGCTTCTCAGACTTCTCTGGTCCCATGTGAACTCAACACAAATTAAAATCAATTGTGGTGACTCCTAAGTGCTGTCACCCTGACCTATATTCAGAAGATAGCACTCATTGCTACTACATGAATGTGTGTGCCCGCCTGGGTGTGCACATCTGCACAAGTACCTGTCTCTGTGCGTGTGCTCCCTGTGGCTGCTGACACAGCCCGCCCCTGCCTCCACCCCCCACCCCCAAGTCCTTGGTGGTTCTGTTGAGGGATGTGGATTCTTCCTCTAAGCATTCTCTGTGCCCTGTTACCCTTCCTCCTAATCTTCTTATTTGCTTTTCCCACCTCAGACCCTTGCCTGGCTTCCTTTATTCTGACTTTTTTGGTACTTCTTTCCTCTCTGCCCACACTGTTTCACTACAGACAACCAGCACTTGCCCCTCCCTCCCTCCTTCTTTTCCACCTCCGCCTCTGCCTCCTGTCCCTCACAAATGCCCTGGCAGGACCCATGGAGCCCTTATGGAACCTTGGTAGGGGATGTGTTCATCTTGTGTGGACACATGGATGTGCAGAATAAAGTCTCTGCCATAGTGCTCTCTCTCTGTGCTCTCTCTCTCTCTCTGTCTTTTTCTCTCTCTCTGTCTCTCTCTCTCTCTCTCTGTGTGTGTGTGTGGGGGTGGTGGTGGCTACTGATCCTGGAACGTGGGTGAGCTGTGCCTGCTCCCAGGGTTGGGACACCATTCTCCAGTTGTCCTGTATCTGAAAAGCCTCAGTGAGTTCCAGGGATGAGGCAAAGGGCCACTTTGCCTTCTTTGCCACCCGGGCACAAAGAAGGTACAAAGTAATTCAGAAGTGACATGATTCTCCCTGCTGCTGATGGGAGTTGATCAGAGATGAAGGTGAGGTAGGGAGCATTCACATTGGCAAGTTCTTGGCAGGCCACACCAGCTGCTCCAGGAATGGCATGGAAGACACAGCAACAGGTAGTTGTTCAGGTTTGCGGTGGCTCACCTTCCACTCCCAGGGTGGTTGGAACCTGCTGGCCACTGGGAGATCTGACTGTGAGCAGGCAGCAGAGTTGGGGTGTCAGTGCCTAATATGCCTGCTTTTAGATAGCACCCAGAGGCATGTGTAGTTGGGCTCTTTGGGCAGATAGAATAGCCCTCAGCCTCCTCTCCCCCTGGTCTTACACTGGCTACATGTAGGGGGCACCTCTGGAACCTTGTCAGAAGGACTCTGGTGCCACATGCTTGATTGGATCTGCCATAGCTCATAATGCTGTCTGAGGTGGGAACTGGAAGTTGTCTGGACAGAGTGAGGAGAACCCCTTCTAAGTGGTCCATGATGCGGGGGGAGGGGGCACAACAGAGGGGGGAGAGGGCTGTTTTTGTCTTAAAATTTTTTTAAATTTATTTAAAAAAATTTTTTAATATTCTCTTTTGTTGCCCTTGTTGTTTTATTGTTGTAGTGATTATTGTTGTTATTGATGGCATCATTGTCTGATAGGACAGAGAGAAATGGAGAGAGGAAGGGAAGACAGAGAGGGGGAGAGAAAGATAGACACCTGCAGACTTGCTTCACCGCCTGTGAAGCGACTCCCCTGCAGGTGGGGAGCTGGGGGCTTGACCTGGGATCCTTACGTTGGTCCTTGTGCTTTGTGCCATATGCACTTAACCCACTGCGCTACCGCCCGACTTCCCAAATTCATTTATTTTTATAAGATACAGGGAATGAGAGAGAACAGAGCACTACTTAGTTCTGGCATATGAAAGTGCTGGGATTGAACCTGGAGTTTCTGAGACCTTAGGCGTGCAGCTCCTGTGCTCTAACCTTGATCCGTCTTCCCAGTTCTGCACTCTTACTGTTAGTTGCCTCTGAGCCTTTCTCATGGGAAGAGGGGGTTCTGGATGCCAGTACCAATATTTTAAATCTCTGTGCCCATAAGGGACTAGAGTCACTGCTGTGCACAGTTCCAGGGGTATCCTATTCATAGTCCATGTGCATTTTCTCTAATGAGGACTGTGATGTGAAGAGAGCTTCATGGTGTGTGTGTGTGTGTGTGTGTGTGTGTGTGTGTGTGTGTGGTGTGTGGTGTGTGGTGTGTGGTGTGTGTGTGTGTGTGTGTTCTCAGATGAGGAAGATCACAGCCTTCAGAGCCTGAGTTGGATCGACCTTCTCGTGGTGCATCCCGTGAGTACCCATTCATTGGGGAAACTGACGATCCTTCCTAGTCCACATGAATCCTTCCTGAATCCACATGGATCCCAGTCACTTTCAAAGCCAGCAACAAGCAGCTCCTGACAGCTTTCAACCTGACGCTGTTGACTGGCTATGGAAGAAGGGCAAACACTAGAAGAAAAGCCCAAGTCATGGTCATACCAAGGAGTGGCAGCAGAGGGCACTGTTGGTGTGTGCACGGTTGAAGAAGGAAGTACTGCTGGAAGGTTGCTTGGCTGTGGTTGCATTTTCCTTTCTTCCAGGGTTGTGATCACAGGCCTGCTCAGTGGCATTGATTGATGTTTGCTGTTGTCTGTTGGGTTTACCTCCTCGGTTCTTGGCTCCCCTTTCTCCAAAGGAAGCAAAATTCTGAGGCAGCAGATGGGAGGCCCTGATTTAATGAATGCCTATTGGAGGGCTGCACAGTCCTCCTGAGTCTAAGAGAGTGCTTCAGAGTCAGGAGAGCTGGCACCTCCTATAAGGGTCATTTCAAGATCTGTTACAGTTTGAATGACATGCTGTAGGGCCCATGACGCCTTGTGATGCATTTGCTAAGCAAGCCCTTTCTGGAAATTGTGTCCAGCCTTTGGCAAATACCACTGTTTCTTACAAAGGGACCAGGGCCTGGGAAGACAGGGATCTTGGAGCAGGGCTCTGGGTCCCTTTTCAGCACAGAGCAGGTCCTGGGAGGGACTGGCAGTTTTCTTATTTGGTGGTGGAAGCTCAGTGGTTTGCCCTAAGCCTGGTTTCAGTCTAGAGATGAATGTCATGCTGATTTGCATGTAGGTTTTGGGAGCAAACCAGTAAGTGTTTTAACAGGAAAATAAACACTGCTATAAGGTGGAAGAGAAGATCATAGCCCCACAGGTTTCTTAGACACAGAATGTTTCCTGAACATTCCAGACTTAAAGAGTGCTTCAAGCTGTGTGCCCTGGCCACCAGCAGTGTGTGTTTGAGCTTGCCTGATAGAAGGGGGTTCCAGAAAAGAGACCTTTGTGTGTGTGTGTGTGTGGGGGGGCAATAGTTCCTTCAAGGGAGCTACTGTCTAAAGGTTTCCTGACCTCAGACCCTCCATGTCCTTGTGTCTCTGGGAAGACTACTATTTGCCCCCATCCCCACCACCCACATAGGCACTTCTGCAGCTCCTGCTGCACCCCTCCCCCAACAGTCAATCTCTGGGCTGTCAGCCAAGGGCAGGTGAGCAGCAGATTTATCCCGCAGCCCAGAACAGCCTGCTTCTGCTCTGCCTGTGCAGCAGCTGACCCATGGCAGGGTGCTTTCAGCCAGGTCTACACCACGAGCCTTGGGCCACCAGCCATGTTTTATAGGTCAACCTCAGCCCATAAACCAGATCTATTCTGCCATCTTTGTCTCAGTCACTGTGACCACCAGGGCTTCCATCCCTCCGCTGGATAGACACCATGGGACCCTCTCAACCTTTTTGTGAAGTGCACCTCATAAGAGAGCAGGAGTGAAGTTTGAGTCCAAACTAGTGTGAACTGGGGACACTAGATCCCCCATAACTCACTCTCTCATACTTCAGACATTGGGGACTGAACAAGAAGAAGGCCATGCATAGCAGTTACCTTTTTTAAAAATATTTTTTATTTATTTTATCTTTAAGAGGGATGCAGAGGGAGAGAGAGAGAAACACCAGAGCACTGCTCAGCTCTGGCTTATGGTGGTGCGGGGGACTGAACCTGGGACTTTGGAGCCTCAGGCATGATAATCTGTTTGCATAACCATTATGCTCTTTCCCCTGCCCCCCTTTTTTTCTTTTCTTGCCAATATGGTTATCTCTGGAGTTCTGTGTCTGCATTATCCCACTGTGTCTGGTGGACTCTATTTTTTCTTTTTAGATAGAGGAGAAAGACAAAAAGGGAGAAAGAGAGAGGACACGGAGAGACACTATGACACTGCTGCACTGATGGTGAAGCTTTTCCTGTGCACGTGCTTCCATATGGTGATCAGAGTCTAACCCAGGTCTTTACACATGCAAAGTGTGCTTTCTTCTGGGTGAGCTATCTCCCAGGTCTCTCATATACAAGTCTTGCTAAGATGGTGAGGATGTTTCTGTACTGGAGGAGAGGGGAGAGAAGGGTCATAGGGAAGGATGCTGAGTAATTGGGCCTCACCAGGGTCCAGGGAGGCAGGTGGGCCTGTGTGGAGGGCAGGGGCAGGTCAGGACCAGAACAAACACCCACCCCCAGGTGTGGGGCAGGGGAGCATCAGGAGTTTTCCTCACACTGCGCCATGGTTTTCATTCTCAGAGCTGGTTCTCAGCACTGGTAGGAGGAACCATTCTTTGTGTGTGGCAGCCTGGAACCATCTTGGCTCTGTTGTCCCAGAAGGAAGCCACTTCAGTTCTTCCTTGGCTGTGGGTCCAATCTGGGGTCAAGTTCTTGCTGGACCACTTGCTGTTTGTGATAACTACACACACGCCAAGGCCACTCAGCCACACACACACACACACTTGAGATCTTACAAAATGTGCTCAAAGGAACTCACAGGGGAGGGTCTCTTTGATGGGTGACTTTCCATAATTCCTGAATAGTTTATAGTCTAATTCCCTCACTAAGCAAATTAATCCTTTTAAGGTAACGACCTGAGGGGATAGAGCACAGCAAAGGTTGGACATCTGTAAGATCTAGACACTTGGATGAGCCCGGCCCACTGTCATTTGCAAAGGCTTGTAATCATGGCAGAAGCAATTACTTAGCCCACAGCTTCCCATAGCACCCAGGCAGTATATCAGATGGTGATGAGCCCAGACTGTCTGCCCTGAGCTCTGACTTGTGCCGCCCATCAAAGCACCAGCATCCAAAGACTTTTCGGGTTTAGGGAAATCTGTTTGGAATTAAAGAGCTGCAAAACAGCCTGACAATTGGGCAAACACTGGGCTATAGGCACGAGGTTCCCCAGCAGAGATCCAGGCAGCATAGTGGTGGTGGTGGTGGTGGTGGTGGTGGTGTATGTGGGGGGGGGAGGGGTGGATGTATGGACAGCTTCTTCACCCCAGGAGAAACACCAACCCACACAGCAGAAGTTCTTGTATCCTCCTTCCCTGAAGCCACACATACCTTCTCTCAGTCACTCCCTACCCCAGTCCTGGTAGTTTATATACCAGTCAGTCATGGGCTCCACCTCTAGAATACCCTCTCTGCCTATCTCCATGGCTTCTGCCCACTTTCAGGTCTGTCACTGCAACCCTACACAACTGGAAGTCTCCAACCAGTTGTCTTTGCCATTTTGTTCTTTTTTTTTTTTTTTTTTTTTTTGCCATTTTGTTCTTTAAGAAAAAAAAAAATTTTTTTTTTTTTTTTTGCATCACTAGGGTTCGATGGCAGCACTATGAATCCACTGCTCCTGGAGGCCATCTATTTTTTCCCGATTATTTTGTAGGACAGAGTGGGGAGGGGAGATAGAGAAAAAAGATAGACACACGCAGACCTGCTTCACCACTTGTGAAGCAGTGCCCCCCCGAAGCTGGGGGCTCGAACCAGGATCCTTGTGCTTCGTACTGTGTGTGCTTAATACAGTGTGCAACCACCCGGCCCCTATTTACTTATTTTATTTTTATTATTTTTATTTTTTGCCTCCAGGGTTATTGCTAGGGTTCGGTGCCTGCACCATGAATCCACTGCTCCTGGAGGCTACTTTTCCCCCTTTTGTTCCCCTTGTTGTTTTATCATTGTTGTGGTTATTATTGTTGTTATTAATGTCATTGTTGTCGGATAGGACAGAGAGAAATTGAAAGAGGAAGGGAGACAGAGAGGAGGAAAGATAGACACCTGCAGACCTGCTTCACCACTTGTGAAGTGACCAACCGGTAGGTGGTGAGCCATGGGCTCGAACTGGGATCCTTATACTGATCTTTATGCTTCGTGCCATGTGTGCTTAACCTGCTGTGCTACCGCCCACACCCCCCCATTTACTTATTTACAACAGAGAGAACCCAAGCATCACTCTGGCATATTTGATGTCAGCGACTGAACTTAGAATCTCATGCTTAAGAGTTCAGCATTTCATCTATAAGCCACCTACCTCCTGGGCCACTCTCCTTATCCTTTCCTCCCATTCTTCTCAAGTTAATAATTTTGGATGCTCTTCAAAAAGAAATTCATTATATTGTAAACTCCTAATGATGAGATTGGGGAAGTGGCAAGTGCAAGACTTGCAAAGTAATAAGGTCTCAAGTGATCCTCAACACTGCTTATTTCAAAGAAATGCTCTGGTCTCTCTCAAATAAATAAATAAATAAATAAATATTTTTTTAAAACCCAAATGAAAAACAGAGACCTACAGCATAGTTCTGGTGACCCAGGGAGTGTGTGTGTGACTGTATGCTGGGGGACACTGTGTCCCCCTCTCCCACCTCCCCAAGGCTCTGATGTGCCCACATATCTGGCCTTCTACAGAGGTGGCCCCTGAGATGTCTGGTGAAGGCTGACCATTCCTGGATGGCACTTTATATGGCTGTGACATGTGGAGGTGTTGATATATGTTGGAAATATTGGTACATACAGTCACAGTAAATATCAGCCGCTCACCTGTCACCAGAGGTGATCGAGAAAAGAAATACACATAGGGAAATGTCAGCTGGAAGAAAAATATATGGCCCACAGTAAATCACCACCAAGCAATTAAAGCAGAAAATGAAGTTAGGTGGCATGTGGTTTCATAGCGATGTAGCTGCTCTCATGCACAGGTGGTGTTGTAGTCACCAAGCCTGGGCCCCCATGACCAAGGAAGGGCATTGGGCCCAAATTCCTGCTGCTTTACTGTGTGGATCTGTGAGAACTGTCACACTGCCTATCCCTCAGTTGTCAGTGGGGGCAGGTATGAAGGCACACTGCAGAAAGGGAGACTGGTGGAAAGTGAAGGAGTGAGCCAGGCATGTAGCATCTGGGGAGCGAGAGGGCTGGATGAGCACTTGCAGGCTGGAGCAGCATGGTGAGCAGGAAAGCAGAGGAGATGAGTCAGAGAGCTCACTGAGATTGAGAGGGAGGGACCTGTGCAGGGACCATGGCTTTTGCTGTGAGTGAGGGGACCTGCTGCAAGGATTGCAGCAGGCTGGGCTTGAATGGTCTCACTTGAGGTGGTGATGGTGAGAAATTGTCCCCTCCTTGGGATATGGCACTCTGGTGGTAGGAATTGTATGAATTATACCCCTTTTATCTCACAATCTTGTCGATCATTATTAAATCAATAATAATAATGAAGTTAAAAAGAAAGAAATTTTGGGTGGATTCATCTCACTGATCAGATAGGGCTATGGGGGTTGTGGAAGAGGGTGTCTGGGTTTTCTACCTGCCTGAGCAGATAGAAGGAAAAAACTGCTATTTGAGGATGAGGAAGGCCACTAAAAGGTGGGATGGGGACAGAGGAGTAGTCTGATTTGGGGCATGCCTGCAGGAATCAGGAGGACCTGTGGGCTACACAGCCATGTGGCATGAATGAGAGGAGGGGTTTGTGCTGGAGGAGAGGCTGCCAGCTGGGAGAGCAAGATCCAGAGGGCTGGTCCTGAAGCCCCATGATCCTTGGATTCAAGGAAGGAGGAGGCCACACTTCTGGGAGGCCAGGGAAGAGAGATCCTATCATGGTGACCTCAAGGTAGCTGGGGTTGATAAGCCAGTGTCACCCTGATTGGAGGGCTCCAGGGAGCCAGGGTCAACTGCATATGTGTGTACGTGCATGTGTGAAGAGTTTTTACTATAAGGTAATGTTTGCAATAAGGATTGACTCATGCCAATGAGTCAATGGAGGCTGCAAAGTCAAGATCCATAGTCAGTAAACTGGGGGGGGGGGGGGGGACTCAGGAGAACCCCATAGCTAGAGGGCTTTTAGCAACTTCTAGCCACAAAGTTCTGGATTCTTTCTAGAATATTCTGCAGCAGTTGCTAACTTTATTGTGTCTGAAATGTTTCCTGCATTGTGTTTGGAGTGGAGCTCTATTCCTGTTCAGACTCCCCTGCTGACTGGAGAAACTGCAAAGTTGAAGGAGGCAGGGAATGAGGGTGAGCGCAAGGAGAAATCAGTAAGGGGGATCATGGGGTCTTTGGTGGCAAAAGAGAGCCAGGAGGTCACAGGGGCATGAGTAACAGTAAAAAGGATTAGGTGCCAGCTGAGCTGCAGAACCCTGGGGGTTGGGGATGCAGGGAGGAGCAGGCAGGACAGGAAGGGCTGTCTGAGGTCACCTTTGGGGCTGCTGCAGCTCATGGCTGTGGTAAGGTAACATGGTGGGAGTAGCCCACAGAAGTGAGTGCCTGAGAACTTCAGGAGCAGAAGTCAGAGCACAAAGAAGGCAGAGCAGGCAGCAGTGTCACTGGGAGTGAGATGGGAGAGTAATAGCAAGTGATGGGGTAGAGGTGCTGGAGAGGAGATAAAGATACTGCGCAGGAGAGTCGGGCAGTAGTGCAATGGGTTAGGCTCAGGTGGCACAAAGCTCAGGGACTGGAGGGAAGATCCCAGTTTGAGCCCCGGGCTCCCCACCTGCAGAGGAATCGCTTCACAGTCGGTGAGGCAGGTCTGCAGGTGTCTATCTTTCTCTCCCCCCTCTGCCTACCCCCCCCCATTTCTCTCTGTCCTGTCCAACGGCAGCGACTTCAATAACAACAACAATAAAACAACAAGGGCAACAAAGGGAATAAATAAATAAATATTTTAAAAAAGATACTGAGGCAGGGAGTCGGTGGTCATGCAGCGGATTACGCGCACATGGTGCAAAGCTCAAGGATTGGCATAAGGATCGCGGTTCAAGCCCCCAGCTCCCCACCTTCAGGGGAGTCGCTTCACAAGTGGTGAAGCAGGTCTGCAGGTGTCTATCTTTCTCTCCCCTTTTCTGTCTTCCCCTCCTCTCTCCATTTCTCTCTGTCCTATCCAACAACGACAACATCAATAACAACAGCAATAATAACTACAACAATAAAACAAAAAGGGCAACAAAAGAGAATAAATGGGAGTCAGGCAGTGGCGCAGCAGGTTAAGTGCATGTGGTGCAAAGCGCAAGGACCGGGGAAGGATCCCGGTCCTGAAGCAGGTCTGCAGGTGTCTGTCTTTCTCTCCCCCTCTCTGTCCTATCCAACAACAACAACATCAGTAACCACATTTCACAAGTCTCTCTCCATTTCTCTCTGTCCTATCCAACAACAACATCAATAGCCACAACAATGTTAAACAACAAGGGCAACAAAAAAGGGAAAATAAATAAATATTTTAAAAAAGAGAATACATAAATAAAATAGTTATATATATAAAAAAGATATTGGGCACCTTAAATGTCTGTGGTGAGGTCTGATACACTTCCCAGTGAGCCCCTCATGCTGGGGGAACACAGAGTGGGTGAGCAGAGGACACCTGGGGAGAAAATGCCAATACCCCCCCACACACACACACACACATTGCAGGCCAGGGAACTGTGTGTTCTGGGGTTCTGAGCAGCTGGAATACTTGAGGAGGAGGGGACCCCTCTATACAAGTACCAGGCTCTGGTAAGGGCTCCAGGCTGGTGTCTCAGTGGGTGTTCAATACCTTTGGTCATGTTGTGTGCCAGAACATTGAATTTAAATCTCATTTCTCTCACTCAGTGTCTGTGCAGAAGGGCCAGCATCTCCACCCCCTGAACCTCTGCTGTTCCTCTTAGGCTGGTGTGAGGGATAGGAGTTTCATGTTTTAATAAACCACAGGCCTTCAAATGGAGATGCAATTCTATTTTTAAAAAAGATTTATTTATTTATTTATTGTGAGAGGAGAAAGATAGAGAGAGGACTTCAGTATATACTGTGCTGGGGATCCAGCCAGGAACCTCAGGCAAGTCTCACTTTTACCAGCTAAATTATTTCCTAAGACTCAACTTCCTTCTAACAAACACTTCTGACAGCCTGGGAGGTGGTGTAATGGATTCTCAAGCATAAGGACCTAAGTTTGATCACTGGCATTGGGTGTGTCAGAGTAATGATCTGGTTCTCTCTCTCCACACCCTTTTCTCACAAATAAATCTTAAAAAAAAAAAAACACACTTTTGATCAGAGCTGAAGTTATAATGTGGAGCTCAAATATTTCCCTGTTCCAGACATGTATTTCCAGGAATGGCTCATACATTCATTTACTCATTCATTCACTCATTCATTCGTTCATTCATTCATTTGTTAAATCATTCGTGCATATATTTATTCACTCACACACTTTTTATTCACTCAGGGGGGCTCCATGCTGGGGAGGAATAAGGAAATTGCTGGAAACTGTTGGTCTCAGGAGCCACTGTGTCCTTCCTTGCATTTCCTTTAGGATCAGTTCCAGCTACCTTCCCTGGGGACACCAGGGTCTGGCTGGTGAGATAACCAGAGGAATTGTCCCCTGTTGACAGAGGCCCAGGTAGCAGTAGGTACACAGTAGGCCTTACTGGTAGCATCCTATCTTTGGGGTGCTGCCTGGAAAATCTCAGAAGCTTATCCCTGGCTCCCCATTCTTCAGCATGTGTCAGGGTGTTAGACTCTTATCTTAGTTCTTGGTGTAGCTACCAAATTCATGGTTTTACTTCATTGTGCCAGGGGATTTTGACTATGGTTGCTTCATCAGCAAGGGCCCTGTTGGCTGTGCTCCAAGGAGAAAGGTACTAAGGAACAGTCCCACTTACTATCAGTATAAATCCCACAATCAGGAAAATGGCTTCAATTGCTCAAAAACGCTGGTGGGAAAGTCCATTTGTTTTTCATTTTTCTTGTGCTCCTGTGGCCCTGATGCATGAATCACTGTCGGAATGCAAATTAAATTTATACCCCTGTTATCTTTCATGTCTCTGGGGCTTCTGTGTCAACTGGGCTTCTGGTTACTGAAAGCCACTGCTTGCTTTTTAGTAGGGAGAGGGAAACTGGAAGGTTCTCCCTTTTGGAGTCTTCTTCCTCCCACCCCCAGCCTCTACCTCCCTGTTTTGTTCACCAAGATAGTGTTTTGGAGAATTCCAGTTCTGCTCTGGAACTGTTGGTTCCCAGAATTTGTAGGAGAAGACCTGGAATTTCAGTTTGTGGCATGTTTGGGTGGGTTTGCAGTGAACAGGAAGCAGGTGTTTTGTTGTAAACACCTGCTTCATGAACTGCTGCGCTTTGTGGATGCAAAAACCACAGGAGTGTTGAAAATAGAATCTAGCGACACACAGACAGGTGTCCTTTCTATTTGACCCTCCAACCTGCACAAGCTCACAGGAGGACACGGGGTGGCTGACAGATGACATAGATAGTTTGCAGGTGACAGACTTCTCCTTTGTGTTCTGGGAAGAAAGAGCCTCCTAAGCTGACTGCTCTCCAGCCTCAGATACCACCAGCTCCATGCACACTCTCAAAAATCCTGGTTATTCACTCACTGGTTCAGTTACCCACAAAATTCTAACTCTGCTTTTCTGGATCCTGGACTCCTTTGCAAAGCTGCTGCAAATCCAGACCCCCACCCTGGATATACTGGTTGAACAACCTGAGGTGCTTGTATGTACACAGCCCCATCCTGAGCCTCAGGCAGAGAACACTAGCTCTCCTGAGGCCTTTTCCCCACCTGTTCCACTAAACTTTTGTTTCACAAAATCCCAGAGTTTCAGAAGCCTGAGGTATCCTCAAAGCAAATGTCTAAGCCTTTCCCATCCCAACACCCTTCTGGTTCTCATCTCAAAAGAGAACTCTCTCTTTTGGGGTTACTCATGTGAGTTTAGGGAGACACCCTCCTTTCTTTGTAACCTCATGTTCCTGCAAAGAGGGCTTCTGAAGCTGCAGCTGGCCACACCCACCCAGGGCCCCTCAACCTCCAGGAAGTATCATTAGCGCCAAGGAGAGCCATCATTCTGCATTAATCTCAGATTCATCATGATAGCACGACCATAATTAATTTATTTGGTATTAATGTGGATGAAATATGTACTGTCCTTTCAGGGGAAATCAGGCTGCCTATAAGCATTAGTTAAAAGGACCATTAAAATCAAACCTTCCCCAGATCCATTAGGCGAAGTCTTTCATCCTGAAGAAGATAAAGTTCTGCCGTGTGAAATGTCAGGAATAATTAGGTTGATTGCTGTTTTAAACTCTGCCCCTGCATCCCCAGCCCTGCCTGCCTCCCTGCTCTTCAAGGAGAGAAGACCCACCTGTAATGCACCCCCCCCTACACACATACCACCCTTGTCAACACTGGCCCCCAAATTCTGCCTGGTCACTAGTAGCAAGTGACTCAACGTCTACAGCCAGAATGGGGCCAGAATGGGACTTGAATGATCCACAGGGCTCTAATGGTGTTATTTTGTGACACACAGACAGGTGTCCTTTCTACTTGGCTCCTAAACCTGCACAAGCTCACTTTCTCCCCTTTAGGAGACCATAGCTTGGTGTTCAGTATCCATTTGTTGTCTTTTATTTCTTTTTTGTCTACTTAATTCATGTTCTCTCCTTCTGTTGCATATGTGAGTGGGATCATTCAGTGTTTGTCTTTTCCCTTCTGACATATTTCACTTTGAACAATCCCTTTGTGTACATTTACTGTTAGTGGCAAAATCCATTTTCATAGCTGAATAGTATTTCATTGCATAAATATATCCATCCCCTTTGTCTGTTCATCTGTGGACAGGCACTTCTATTGCTTCCAGATTTTGTGTAGTTCAGATAATGCTGCAGTGCACATTGGAGTGGGCAGACTTTATTTCTATATGCATCCTACTTTTCTTGTCTTGACCTTGGTGTGGGGTGATACAGGTCATCCTTCTCTTGCCAAGGAGTTGGTCCCAAGAGGTGTAGTGCTGAATGATGCCAGGACTTGGGAATGCAGATTCCCAGGCCTGTTCCAGTCTCCTCCACCCCAGGAACTGTGCCTGGGATGGGAAAGTAAGCTGACCTGTATATCAGATGGAGGGGAGAGCTAGGAAGGAGAAGTACTCGGGGGAACCCCTCTTTGACATTCCAGTGTGGACATTGGCACACGCTGTCTGTCCCCTGGCCATAAGTTGCCTTAGTGGTGGGGAAGGGGGACACATGAAGAGGTATTTTTCTGGCTTCTCTCTGCCCCAACACCCTGGGTTGTGTGTCCTATATAGCTGTTACTCTAGGCTTTTCCATAAAGTGGAATACTGGAGGTGGAGGGTCTGTTCACAAAGGCAGCCTATGAATTTATCCAAAGGACACTCAAACACTGATTCCAAGGGACATATCACTCCTATGTTCATAGCTTCATTACTCACAATGGCCAAAGAGTGGAAGCAGCAGAAATACCCACCAAGAGAGGACTGACTAAAGAAGTTAGGGGGTACTACTCTGCAATCAAAAAAGATGACATTGTGTTCTTTGGGACAAATGGATGGAACTGGAGGTGATTATACTTAGCAAAATAAGTAAAGAGATGAAAGATGACTACTGGATGGTTTCATTCATATGTGGAATCTAGAGAACTGATAGATGTGAACTTGCAAAAAAAAAAAGGAGGAAGAGAAGGAGGAGGAGAAGAAGAAAGGAAGAAAAAGAAAGGAAAAAAGCTCAAAGAAGCAGTTTCTTTTTTAAATTTTTATTTATTTATTATTATCTTACTTTCACAGGACGGACATACATTGCGAGAGAAGGAGAGGGTAGAAAGGGAGAGAGACAGAGAGATACCTGCAGCCCTCCTTCACCACTCATAAAGCTTCCCCCCTGCAGGTGGGCATGAGGGGCTTGAACCTGGGTCCTTGTGCACTGTAATATGTGTGCCTGGCCCCCAAACAAACTGTTTCTAAGACTTGTGAGAACTATAGTGGTTATCTCTGGGAGGTGGGAGTGTGAAGACAGAACTTTGGTGGTGGGTGTGGCGTGGAATTGCAATCTTAAAATATTGTGACCCACTATTAATCACAAATAAAAAAAAGGGGGGGGAAAACCAGCCAAATAAACACACACATACACACAAAGTAAATAAATAAATAGATAAACACATAAAAACAAAGGTAGCGTGTGAGCAGATGGGGAGCCCATGAAGCAGAGTAGAGCCCTGGGGTGTTAGTTCTGGAAAAGGCCATGGGTGTGCCAGTTCTGATTCTCCCTCCCTTCATGGTGTGGTCAAAGCACCCAGAGTGCTGAGTCATGAGGCCAAGGAGGGGAGTTGGGTGACCCAAGGGCTGACCCCTAAGGCTGCCCGGAATGGAGTGGGGGATGATGGGAAATTAGGGAAGTGGGTCCAGACATCTAGATCAGCCCTGATCCTTTGGTGCTGCCCTCACAGGCGCTTTGGCACAAAATGCACAGCCTGCCAGCAGGGCATACCCCCGACACAGGTGGTCCGAAAGGCACAGGACTTTGTCTACCACCTGCACTGCTTCGCCTGCATCATCTGCAACCGGCAGCTGGCCACTGGGGATGAGTTCTACCTCATGGAGGATGGGCGGCTGGTGTGCAAGGAGGACTACGAGACGGCCAAGCAGAATGGTAAGCAACTACTTGCCTGCTCCCTCCACCTCTCCTCAGGCCTGGGCCCAAGTCTCCCTGGGAACTAGGCAGTAATATCAGTGAATGGGGCTCTGCTTCCCCTCTCAAACTGTAGTTTTCTCCAGAGCAGGAATTTGGAGTTCCTATGTCTCTTGAGACCATAGTGCTGGAGATGGTTCTGTCAGTTTCCGTGTTCTGAGGAAACTTTAACTCAGCTGTGTAGCCGGCCCCCCCCATCACTCACTGTCCCCTAGCTGGGCTCAGGGCCTTAATCTGTGGTCTAAACAGAAGTTGAAGGTGCTGTTAGCAGTCACACCTGGTACTTTTAGGACACCTGAGAGCATATGGAAGACCTGGATCACCTGCTATCACGTGGGCAGCCTGACCACCGCTGCCCTTCATGGCTAGGTTCTTGAGCAGTTCCATCTCTGATTTCTGTACTGGGTTTAGACCCCACATTCTCTCCTGGGGATAGCAGGAAACACCCCAACTGTTCCCTCCCACAGCCCCCTTGCCTCTGCCCCAGCTGTGCCTGTGAGCACAGTGTACCCCACACCCAGGCTCTGAGTCTGGCATTTGGCCAAATCCCACCAGGGAATCTCAGACACACAAATATGATATCAGACATTTTGCCTCTGGCTAGTTTAAATCAGTGCCAGGTTCCCTAGGAAAGCAGCTCTCACTGGCCTTGAGGAAAAATAAAATAAAAAACCGAAAATGCCCACAGTGATTTTTCTGAGATGCATGCACAAATGTTCCATGAACCTAATCAATACATGGAGAAGTTGGTTTTCCACTTAATAAACGCAGTTTATAATAAAGGGCTTGAAAAGGCAGAACAGATTCATAGGGCTTTGAGTTGGGGGCTTCCTCTCTTTTCTTTCATCCCCAGTGCTGGTCTTTTGGATTATATAGGTCTATAAGGGTTTCTTTCCTTTTTCCAAGGTCCCCAAAACCCACTCCTAGGTTGCCTTAACGACTTTTAAGGAACTGCTCTAGTTCCTCTAAACCCACTTGGTGCCATTACTGGGAGTCAATTATGATGTCACAGAAGACTAGGGTATCTTAGCTGAGGTAAACAAACCATCAAAGCAGATGGACTCAAGAGATCCCAAGCTATCTTTGTAACTCTGAAGCCCTTCCCCAGAGACAGAGAGAATGCAGAGCTCCCTGCTTGGTGCTTCTCCTTGTCAAGGGCCTGGGTTTGACCCTGAGCATGCGCTGGAGTGTGTGTGTTGGGGGTGGGGGTAATGGAGGTGGCACTTGAGTTTAAGAGAAGGGATTGTCCAGCCGCAGCAGCCAGAATGACATCTTTCTGGGGTGGGGGTGGTGGGGATGCTTGCATCCCAGCAGACCTCTGCAGGGTAAAAAGTTAGGCAACAGAGGCTGGTGGATGTCTCCACTGGATCACTTACTAACTTGGGGGTCCTTCTACAAATTGGCAGAGCCTGTGCTTCTCACCATCATTGGGGGGAGTCATAGCATTTGATTCCAGAGGTCTGACCAAGGCAATGCTGGTGAAGTGAGATGCTCAGAGAGCCTGAGGCCTTGCAGACATGGCAGTGAGATCTGCTTGTTTGTCAAGTGGCTGCAGGTTAGAGTGTTTCCTTCTTTTTAAAAATTTCCTTAAAGATTTGTTTATTTATTTATTTATTCATTCATTCATTCAAAGGGGAGAGACAGAGAAAGACAGGTTAGAGCACCACTCTGGGATATGTAATGCCAGAGAGCGAGCCTAGGTTCTCATACATGTAAGTCCTGTGATCTCCTTCCTGAGCCACCTCCCCGGCCTGGAGTGTCTCTGATGTGTCTCCCCATTTTGAAGGCAGGGATTCCTACAGCCTGTGAAATCAGCATCCTCCTCTGTGCAGCAGGGTCGTTTGCCTGCTATGGGGACATCTTACTGTTTACTTCCTCCTTGCTAATCTGAACCTACTTTCAGGCTAACAGGTCCCTCCCGCCTGCTCCACAGAGGTCCTAATAGCAACTATGCTTACGTGCATAGGTGCAGGGTTTTGTGCATTTGCTTTCTCACCTTGTGTGTTTGCATTTTCGATGTAATGTGGTTGTTATGTTAGGCCAGGAACAAGAGAGGAGAGACCATATGCCATTTGAAGCTCACATGTTTGAGGGCTCATTTTCCCAGTGGAGTTAATGTAAAAAGGAGAGGTGGGGGGGGGGAGGTGATGCGTGTGGGAGCCCCTAAGTCCATAACTAGGGAAGTGTATCTTTGCCTCTGATGCAACTTTTTATATTCTAGGCATTATCTCTAATTTCTCAGAACTTGCTCGCTCCTAGATTAACAACCTGGGGTATCTTGGTCTTGCCTTGCCTGCCTCCGAGCATTTTTATCACATCTCACTTCCGTACCAAAGTTATTGATTTCTGGGTACATTTTTCAGCATGCACATGGCCACTGCTACTTAATGAATACTTGGATGACATTGTTATAGGATATAAAAAAGATTTTAAATTATAATAACAGCGAATGTTAAACTAACAGCACACCAGCCCCCATGTTCATTAAAAGGAAGTCCTGTGCATGGGGACACCAGTGTGACACTCACAGGGACCATGGTGTGCCTGCTGCTGGCACTTCTTTCTAGGTGCAGTGGAAACAACTGCCAGGCCCACTTGTTCTGACATCAAGTTATTCTTGAATTCCAAATTTTGGGAGTGGTTTTCTCATTTCAGATTAGGCCTTTTAAGACTATGTGTCTGTCTTAAAAATGCAGTATTTCAGGGCTGGAGAGATACCTCAGCATTAGATGACTTGAATATCTGAGGCCCCAGAGATCCCAAGTTCAATTCCCAGAACCTCTATATGTTAAAGCTAAGTGGTGCCCCTCTCTCTCTCTCTTTCTCTCTCCTTCCTCCCCCCTCATAAAAATGAATAATCTTACTTTAAAAGTGCAATATTTTATTCTTGTACCAAAAGCTGTCAGATTGCAATCTCTATAAATAATCTGGGCAAAAGGAGAACTGAGACCTTCTACCGGAAGTTACACTCAAGGATTTAGGGGTTTCCTCCAGTCTTTGCCACGGTCGTTCTGGGATCTCTCTGGGTTCAGGACTCCAGGGAGGGAGTTGAATAGCTAGGGTTTGAGGATGACGATAGAGCTGCTGGAGAAGAAAATGTCCCTAGAAGAAGAGAAGACTTGGGACATTTTCTCCTCATCCCCCACTCCTATTGTGCACACAAGTACTGTGTGAAATTGGATGCAAGTGGGTAATGCCTGCCCACCAGGGGCAGGTATTGTGCTGAGGCTCTGGTGGTGGGGGTGGGGAGGGGCTGGGGGTGGAGCAGGGGGGAGGTGGGGGTGGTAACTTTCCCATATCACTCACGAAGTACGAATGTTGAACCAGGTATTTGCATGCACATAAAATGCTTGGATCAACACCAGACACATAGTGAGTGGGTGCTTAATCAGTTTTGGCTAGTACTGTTGCTCCTTAAAGAGGGCAGGAAGGGGGAAAGGTGGCTTTTTTAAAAACTTAAAAAAAAAAATTTATCTATTTATTCCCTTTTGTTGCCCTTGTTTTATTGTTGTAGTTTTTATTGTTGTTTTTATTGATGTTGCCATTGTTGGATAGGACAGAGAAATGGAGAGAGGAGGGGAAGACAGAGGGAGGAGAGAGACATGGACACCTGTAGACTTGCTTCACTGCCTGTGAAGCGACTCCCTTACAGGTGGGGAGCCGGGGGCTCAAACCGGGATCCTTACGCAGGTCCTTGCGCTTTGCGCCACCTGCACTTAACCCGCTGTGCTACTGCCTAACTCCTGAAAGGTGGCATTTTAGCAGACAGGTGGGAGGGTTCCAGGAGTGCTATGCAGAGAACAGAAATGTGTCTAGGTGGTGAGAGAGGAAACAGACCATTTACACTAGGCTGAGTGTTTCGCAGCACCTCAGGGGTCCTCTATGCCTGACTGAAAATGAACCAGCCTTGAATTCAGGGTATTGCCTCAAAGTCTGTTGCAGACTCAGTGGATAGGTCTGCTGCTGACCTAATTTTTCTAATATATATATATATATATATATATATAGAGAGAGAGAGAGAGAGAGGGGGGGGGGGGAGAGAGGAGAGAGAGAGAGAGAGTCATTTTACATTTCAGCTTAGGATACACTTATATGCCATGGGGGTTCAATTCTTGTTTGCACCTATTCTGTTCTGTTCTGTTCTATAATATTTATTTATTCCCTTTTGTTGCCCTTGTTGTCTTATTGATGTTGGATAGGACAGAGAAATGGAGAGAGGAGGGGAAGACAGGGGGAAATATAGACACCTGCAGACCTGCTTCACCGCCTGTGAAACGATTTCCCTGTAGGTGGGGAGCTGGGGGCTTGAATCGGGATCCTTACGCTGGTCCTTGCGCTTTGTTTCACCTGAGCTTAACCCACTGCGCTACCGCCCGACTCCCTATTCTATTCTATTCTATTCTATTCTATTCTATTCTATTCTATTCTATTCTATTCTATTCCATTTTGTTCTGTTGTTATGGTCTATGTTATTCTGTTAGGTACTGGGGCTTGAACCTGGGCCATGTGCTTGGCAAGGCATGTACTCATCCCAGTAAGATATCTCTCTGATCCCTTCAAGCAACTAAACTGACTTTACCACCCACAGTGTAGTATGACTCACTCATTTAGAAACATTTATTAGATGACAGAAGATGCAGGTGACTATGGCTAAGAGCTTTGAAAGGCCATCCTGTGGACGGGACCTGGGAGACAGAGGCTCAAGATGACAAGTTATTCTTCACATCCATTCCTGGCAGTTACTGCTTGACTGTCTAGCTGAGGTTTACTATGAAGGGACATGTGTAGAATCATATTCTTTGGATATAGAACCTCTCATTGTTTGTGCTGGGCTGGTAGGGAATGGTGGGAGGCCTGAAGGGCAGAAGGTGGGCCAGAGGGGTGGAACCCTGCACTCAGATGCAACCCGTGTCCCCCTACAGCAGGCAAGGTCACCCAGGAGAGGAGGGAGTGAGGCTAAGGCCCAGCTGCAGGCAGGGTGAATCTCATAGGAATTGACTTTCCTTGCAGATGACTCAGAGGCTGGAGCCAAGCGTCCCCGGACCACCATCACAGCCAAGCAATTGGAGACATTGAAGAATGCCTACAAGAACTCCCCCAAGCCTGCCCGGCATGTGAGGGAGCAACTGTCCTCGGAGACGGGCCTAGACATGAGGGTTGTGCAGGTGAGACCTCAGCTACTCTGAATTCAAGGGCCTCGGGTGTAGCATTCCACTCCTGAGGGGCTGGGGAGGGTGTCCTGAGTGGTCAGTATGTCCCCTTATGCATGAGGGGTTTTCTGGGAGTGTTTCTGGGAGTTTCATGTTGATGTTGGCCTCAAGGCCAGGAATTTGCCAGAATGGGAGGCAGAGGTCCAAGGCCCAGCCAGAGGGCATTGTGGGCACACCACTCCTTGGGTCCTAGACTTCCAGAGTTGGTGGGCTCTGTCTTAGTTTTCCACTGTGAGGACCTGGGGTGATTTGGCTTCATGGAAGACACTCCCAGAGTATATCCTTTGTACCTGTATGGCAGGTTTGGTTCCAGAACAGAAGGGCCAAGGAGAAGAGGCTGAAAAAGGACGCAGGGCGGCACCGTTGGGGGCAGTTCTACAAGAGTGTCAAGCGGAGCCGGGGAAGCGGGAAGCAGGAGAAGGAGAGCTCTGCAGAGGACTGTGGGGTTAGTGACAGTGAACTGAGCTTCCGAGGTGAGCAGGACTGGAGGGGTGAGGCCCAGGCCTGAGGAGGGTCAGGCATGCTGGAGCCGATGGCCTCTGAAACTCAGGAAGGGTCAGTCTGGAAACCCTGACAGTCTGTCTGTACACAGACACCCTGTGACTTGCAGTAGGGTGTGGGTAGGTGGGTGATTGGGGCACGATGTTAGTGGCCCTTAAAGTAGGACAGTTGAAAACAAAGGAGCACTGCTGTTGAGATCCAGAAGTAGGGTTCCCCTGGATGTTATGCCCCAAGGTCTCCACTTCTTCCCTGCCTGCTGAGAGTTCCCTCATCAGGCCCTGCAGCTGTGGAACAAAGAGTCAGATTTTAGCCTGTGCCTTGAGTTTCTTTCCAATGTTTCTCCCTGTTGCAGGTCCTCTCTCAGGCTCTACAATGAAACCCTTTTAGGGGCTTGTTGGGAGGGATGCCCCACCGGTCCCTCCCCATTGTAGGAAGTGCATGAGGTGGGACTGACCTCATGGCTGCAAGCCCTCCCCCCACGAAGCATGGAAGCTTTGCAGCATGCGCTACCTTCAGACCAGTGCATCAGCTAACCCTGCAAATGACTGCATGCTTTTAAGTGCCATAACAGGTCTCATGAATTGAGTCCTCCAGTGGGAAGGGCCTTCTGGAGTGGGGTGGAGCGAGAGAAGTGTACTGGCCAGCCAGGGGGTCAGACATCTGGTTTCCAGCTGTAGCTCAGTCACATGAATTCACTTCTCCTGAGCCTAGTTTCCCCATCTAAAGAGAGGAGCTCTCAAAACGGAGATAATGAACCCACTAACTCTGGGTATGTCTGGAGGGAAGTTTGGCACATTTTTGTACTTGGGAGATATTACAAGTATCCATCCCTACAAGGACCTGTGACTTCTACAGAAGGGCCCCTCATACAAATGCAGACAAAAAGCCAAACATTGGCCATTTCACAGTAGAGCTGAACCTTTATTTTCCTGTCTCCTTTAAAGGGTATGAACTTCCCTCCTTAACTTCATTTTTGTAGTAGAATGGGGGACAAGCCTTGGCCAGCTTGTCAGAAGGAGGGGTGATAGAGGCCTTGATAGGAATGAATGCACAGGCCTAAATGGGGACAGAAAAAGAGGTTTATGGGGAAGCAGTTACCTGCCCAGCATCTGACTCCCAACAGGTCAGCTATGGGGCATCAGCCCCTAGGAAGGGTATGGCTGGGAGAGTCCCATTATCTCTGAGCTGCTCAATTTCTCATCAGGAGCACCCAGGATGTTGAAGTCTTGCTTCATAACTTGTTTCTGGGGAGCCAGGGGGACCCCCAGGTTGACAACTCACTGGCCTTCTAGGTTATTTATATAATTCTGTTATCTTAAGATAAAAATGACTCCCACTGTGGAGAGACAAATTCATGCAAAGAACCAATGGAAGTTCTATCTGATACCTTTCATGAAGCTCTTCAATCAACAGCAAGGTCCTTTTACCTTAATCAAACCAATATTTTGTCCCCTGTGAAAAGTTTAAGAACCCAAGGGAAGAGAGTCACATCCTTTGATATGAAACTTCTTTCTTGGGGAGATGATGGGTTTGTGTGTGTGTCTGAGAATGGTCCTCAGGTAACCTTACAAGTTGGACCTGCTAGTGTTCCCTCTTCTCAGTTGGACAGCTATCCAATTCCATTTCCTCAGGGCACAAGCTTCCATTTGAGAGGTGCATGGCACATGGTTCACCAGGCCCCAGGCCCCCACATTTTCTCAGAGCAGCCATCCAAGTATGAGTCCCATAGGACCAATGAGCTCCCCAACCTTGGTCCAGTCTTCCAAGGCCTGGGACTGTAGGTGTTTCCTGTTCTCTCCTTGATGTGGGTCCACCTCTGGATGCCAGGCTGATATGTGGGTGTCTGGCCTGGGTGACATGGAGGCAGCTGTCACTCCTGGTTTTCTTTCTTGTCATGTGTGTTCCTAGGTCGTGAAGAGCAGGGACCACCAGGGTCCTGACAGCTGACAATAAATCTCCCTTCTTTTGTCCACAGAGGATCAAATTCTCTCAGAACTTGGCCACACCAATAGGATTTATGGCAACGTGGGGGACGTTTCAGGTGGACAGTTAATGAATGGGAGCTTCTCCATGGACGGGACAGGACAATCCTATCAGGACTTGCGGGATGGGAGCCCCTATGGAATGCCCCAGTCGCCATCCTCCATCTCGTCCCTGCCCTCCCACGCGCCTTTGCTCAATGGGCTGGATTACACAGTGGACAGTAACTTGGGCCTGATTACGCATGCGGGCCAGGGGGTGAGCCAGACGCTGAGAGCCATGGCTGGGGGCCCCACCTCTGACATCTCCACCGGAAGCAGTGTAGGCTACCCCGACTTCCCCACGAGCCCAGCCTCTTGGCTCGATGAAATGGATCACCCTCCTTTCTAGATGTCTCTCCTCCCCAACCTCCCCATCCTTCTGGCTTGAGAGGATTTCTTCAATGAGCAAGAGAGACTTGCCTTTTAAGGATCCAAAGTGCGTCAATGTGAATTTCCATTATTTTCAATGGAAACCGCCCACTGGTCCCTGGGAAGTCTGAGACAGAGTTGGGGTGGGGTGGGCTGGGTTCTCCTGGGAAAGTGGGGGGGGGGAAGCAGCCTCATCCCAGAAAACAGCACAGGGGCGCAGAGCCTTGGGCGCTAGGCTGCTGGCTTGTTGGCTCCCCCACCCCACCCCCAGCTTTCTGGCTTTGGCTGCTCAGTGCTTGGGAGCACGGAGACTGTGTCCAACCTCCTTGGTCTCAGGGGGCTCTGCTTCAGCTGGTGGCTGGCGTGTCTCCAGGGAAGCCTCCTGATAACTGACACTGCTCTCATCAGAACCCAGGTTTCCAAGGTCAAAGTGTTAATGGCCCCTGAGTATAATGCAAGTGATTTCTGGACACCTTTACAAGGCTCTAATTTTCAGAAAAAGGTCACCTATGAGAGGTCAGTGGAAACTTTGATGGCCACAGTTTAATATGGAAAAACTGCCTCTTTTATTGAGGGTGGGGATGAGCTGTGGAAACATGGCTTCTTCCCTGTTCAGAGGTACAAGCCAGATAATATTTGTCTGGCTTTCTTTTTTTTTTTAAAATTCTTCTTACTGAATTGCCAATGGCAGGAAGTGGTTTTCATTGCCAGTGTCTCCAAGGCTGTGGCCTAGTGGCCCTGGACCATCCCAGTGATGGCCCTGAGTGTCCCCTTTGTGCACAATGTGCCTTTGTCATTTACTCCACCAGGTGGGCTGTGAGTGCAAAATGATCACTGCTCAGATATGGAGAGAACAGAATGACAATCAGTACAAACGTGGGAGACACATTTAGGGGCCCAATATAATGTTTAGCCAGATCAGCAGATGCCAATGGCCCAAAGTCTCCGTCCTGGAGATGGGCAGTGGCACTGTGGGTCTGTTCTGAGAGAACTGGTTTGGAGGAACTTGCAGATCCACTCTCAGATGCAGTCACTCTCCTCAACCCTTTCTAAAGCCCTCCCCCCCATGCTAACAGGCCCATCTTGAGGCTAGTGTAGGCCTTATCCAAGGACCAGCAATGCTTTTTGGCTGATCTTAGTCCCTGGAGTCTGCTTCAATCTTGGAGCAGTTCTAAAATTGTCCTAAGGGCTCTATAGTCCTCAGGATACATCTCTCTGCCAGGTTCTGTGCTCAGATGCTCAGCTCTCAGGTTGCCAATGGCACAAGACTGAGCCTGAAGCTAGGACCAGGCCAAGTCCAGCTGTACCTCTGCGACACTTCTCTGGGCAGCAGCAGCAGCAGCAGCAGCATTGTAAGTGGTGTTGTCACACTACACACTGCCCACCAGGAAGTTCTCCATGTACACAGTAGGTTTTGGCTAGGTGGGATTTATTCCAGTCCTCCGTGGGAAGCTATGGTGTGCTGCTACTGCGCTCCCATGCTCTCCAGCAAGACCTGCAGAGCAGGAAAAGGGGCAGAAGGCACTGACTCTCTTTCCTGAGGACAGGGCCCCAGGCCCAAAGTACTGTTCTTTCAGTGACTGATCTGTCACTGTTAGAAAACTGTGAAGATTTAGGGATGTGTTAGGCTGATTCAAGGAAGAACTTAATGCTTCTTCTCTGGCTGTAAAGTCCTTGCCAGGACTCAGCAATGGTCAGTTAGAATACATAGTCAGCAAATTCCTGGGATCAACCCCCTGGCCACTCTTACTATGCTGTTTTGCAGTGTACCTTTATTTCTGGATGTGCTGCAGTTGTTGTGATGTTTGCCTCGGGTAAGGGGCCTGTAAATGCAGAGCCTCTTCTGGGACATGTAGAGATAATGGTGTAGTGGCCCCGGCCCATTCTGTGCTTCTAGAGTTGTTGGGGTGAGAATAGAGGCACAAAGGAAGCCAACAAGCTTTGTGGGGGAAGGGAGAATGCTGTATACTCGCTTGTAGGAGGACAGAGCCTCCAACCCTGGTTTTTATTTATTTTTTATTTTTTTTTTTTACCAGAGCACTGCTCAGCTCTGGCCAATAGGTGGTGTGGGGGAATGAACCTGGGACTTTGGAGCCTCAGGCACGAGTCTCTTTGCATAACCATTATGCTATCTACCCTTGCCCTTCAACCCTTGTTCTTAGCAGGGACAGGGCTGTGCTGTGATAACCTGCCCCACCACCCAACATCTCAGCATGGCAAGTGGGTCTAGAAGCTTCTAGGAGGTGATTTTGGTGAAAACAGTATAAGGAAAGCAGACTCTTCAAAGGCTCCCTCTCAGTGTAGTGCTGTTTTTGTTTGTTTTTTAAGATCAGTGGGAGTAGACTAGGTTTTGTTTCTGTTTGTGAGTTTGGCATAACCACTCCCTATTCACTGGGGGCAGGACGGAGGCCCTTATCATCATTCCAGTAACAGAAGTCTCCCCAGGAACTCAGTGAGCAGGGCACTTGGTGGGTTGGAGTAGGCAGTGGTTTCTTCAATTGGGGAAAGGGTAGTCCTCTGGCAGCTCAGTTGGAAAGGCAGGAGGGCTTAATCTGAGTTCCCCAGGATCACCTCCCCAGAAAGCCACCAATGCTGGTGCCCCACTTAAAAAGCTAAGCTGTAACAGACTTCCGATTCAAGGTGACCCTGGATCTTCTGTGACTTAAAATGGGACAGAAGATGGTGTTTCCCTGAGGCCTTTCATCAGGCATTGCTGTTCTGCTTTAGCATCTGTTACAGAGGCAGCAGGTGCTACCTGGAGCCATTTCCCCCTAACTGAAATGACATGGATGAATTTCTAAAATGAAATGAGATCTTCTAGAGGCATTTAGAATATTTGAACCTGCCTTTGGCTGGAACAGAGCTGTTAACTAGCCACTGTTATACACAGTATCAGGCTGACAGATCTGAGGATAGCAGGTTCCTAAATCCAGGATTAGTAAAAAATAAATAAAATAAAATTCTAGAGGTAACTGGTCAAAGCAAAATGAGCATTGAGGACTATATTTGCAGAGAAGCAGCAAGACCATGGAGGAGATAGTCCCAAATCCTGAGTTGAGCTGACCCACAGGGTGACTCACTCTTAGGGAGCCAGGCTCCTGGCCCTTTGGGGGGCTTGTTGTACAGTCTGAATGGACTCCTTTCCATCTCTGTAATTCCTCTTTCTTTGTCTGCTGAGGGCTAGGCATCTAGTGTTAAATGAAAACCAACTTTTATATTGTTAATACTTCCTGTCAATGAGTAGTGTGAACCATCAGGGAAAGAGAGCAAAATTAAGACAGGAGAAAAAGCATTTATTTGGCGGCATCTTGAAGATTGTTTTTTTCTTCTCACCAGATATAAAACATGAAATCTAGTAAGATCACTGGGGCCGTTAGGGCTTCATGACGAAGTCCACCTTTGCAAGCAGTGCAAGGGAGCTGTAGAAGTAAGGAGTATAGACATTGCCGTCTCTGTAGCTCAGGCTGATTGTTCTGGGGTACCTGCCTCCTGGTGGGAGCTGGTCAAGGTCAGCTTAGTCAAGCTGTGTTTCAGGACAGGGTGCTTGTGGCACTGCCTCCAAGCCTGCCCTCCCCCATGCCACTGCAGACAACCTGGTTGTCACCTTGGACAGGATGTCCAGCCTGCCTGGGCCAGCTGGGCCTACAAGGACTGAGGAGGCTCATTTTGAAACATTGCACTTTAAAAATTGGAAGCCGTGAGATGCAGACCAATTTAATTAAGCGGAAATGAGTTTTGTTTTATTGCCTGAGCTGACGGGCCCTGGGCATGCTGAAAGCTAAATAAAAAAGCACATCAGTGGCTCTCTTTCTGGGATGGGTCCATTGGCCCTGCTGCAGTAGTGGCTCCACCTGCTTAACCGCAGCAACTGGAGCCACAGAGAGTCCAGCTGCCTCTGCGTCCACACTTGGTAGGACCCCACTGAAAGCACAGATTCGAGCTGCTGGCTCTGATGCAGAGCTGGCTGTGGGCTGGGAGGCACGCCAAAAGCATTCCTTTGCTTGGGGAGCAGAGCCCAGGAGGAGGGACGGCCACCCCTACTCTCCTCCACGGCCCACCTCACGACAGGAATCCTTCCATGTTCCCTTCCAGGACCATGCTCAGCCAAATGCAGGTTTGAGGCTGCAGGAGCCCAAAGGTGGCTCTGAACTTGGTCTCAGACCTCAGAATTCTAGACCCCTTGGCTCCGGAACAAATTGCTGCCCTCACCCTTCACAGTGTAAATTTTTGTACAGTTGAAAAAAATAAATGAAGTCTCATTTCCTAGGTGGGGGAGGAGAAAGAAAAAGCCCCCTGCCCCTGCCCCCGTCCTTATTTATTGCCATGTGACTGTGACTGCGGAAGCTGGTGCGTTCGTTTGTATCTGCCTCCTGTGTGCTGGCATGAGATGTGTATGGTCAAACTATGTCCAATAAAGATGGAAGTTCTTTAGAAGTGGATGTGTCTTGTTTTTTTTTTTTTTTTTTTTTTTTATTGTAGCTTTGGAAGTTCCTTCTATTGACATGCAGAGATTTGAAAGCTGAGCTGACCTGGGTCCTTGGTCACCAGGCTAAAACTCAGAATAGAGTTCTGAATGCCAGAACTACTTACCACAGTGACCCCAGAAGGAGTGACTAGGGAAAAGCCTCTGACTTTTCGCATAGCAGGTTTCCAGGGCTAAAGGAAACTGGGGCAGAGGAAAACCTGCTGACAAAGAAGTTTCAGTTGTCATTTGTCCTGTTGCATTTTTTCTCCTTTTTCAATTAGTGATTGAACAGTGTTTTACCAAAGTAGAAGATTTTTAGGAGTACAATTGCACACCCTCCACCAAAATTCCATGACCCTCCACCACCACCGCCACCATAGTGTTCACAAAGTCTAAGAGACAGTTTGGTTATCACTGTTTTTGCAAGTTCATTTGTTTTAGTCATTTATATTCCACATATGAACGAAACCATTTAGCAGTCTTATCTCTACTTATTTCACTTAGCAAATCACCTCCAGTTTTATCTTTCTTGTTCCAAATGATACAATCTTGTCTTTTTTGATTTCAGAGTAGTGCTCTACTGAATACACATACAACTTCTTTGTCTAGTCATTTGTCATTGGGCATTTAAAGTCATTTATAGGGGGTCGGGTGGTAGCACAATGGGTTAAACGCAGGTGGCACAAAACACAAGGACTGGCGTAAGGATCCTGGTTCGAGCTCCCAGCACCCCACCTGCAGGGGGGTCACTTCACAAGCGGTGAAGCAGGTCTGCAGGTGTCTCTCTTTCTCTCCCCTTCTCTGTCTTCCCCTCCTCTCTCCATTTCTCTGTCCTATCCAACAACGACATCAATAACAACAATAATAACCACAATGATAAAAAACAAGGGCAACAAAAAGGCAAAAAATAGCCTCCAGGAGCAGTGGATTCGTAGTGCAGGCACCGAGCCCTGGCAATAACCCTGGAGGCAAAAAATAAAGTCATTTATGCCTATAGATTTTCTCCTTAAGAGATATGCACAAATATTTATACTGGAGTGAGAGGTAGATAAACAGATTAAAAAAACCCATTTGAGGCATAAGGGCCCTTAGGCAAGGCTGTCTAGGAAAGTCTTCAGATTATCTTTTTTTTTTTTTTTTTTTTTACCAGAGCACTGCTCAGCTCTGGTTTATGGTGGTGCAGGGGATTGAACCTGGGACTTCGGAGCCTCAGGCACGAGAGTCTCTTTGCATAACCATTATGCTATCTACCCTCCGCCCCAGATTATCATTTTTTTTCTCAGTACAAAGCTTTATTATTGTATAAGACATGAAGTTTAACTAGAATAGGAAAAAAAATTCTTCAACAAAAAAAATTAAAGTTGTAGCATTTCTTTTTCTTTCATTTCTTTACTTATTTTTTTTAATTTCTTTATTGGGGAATTAATGTTTTACATTCAACAGTAAATACAATAGTTTGTACATGCATAACATTCCCCAGTTTTATTGTATTTTATAACAATACAACCCCCACTAGGTCCTCTGTCATCTTTCTTGGATCTGTATGTAGCATTTCTTTGGAGCCAGGATAACTTTTTTTTTTTTCTCCAGGGTTGTTGCTGGGCTCAGTGCCTGCACCATGAATCCACTGCTCCTGGAAGCCATTTTTTTCCCCTTTTGTTGCCCTTGTTGTTGTAGCCTCGTTGTGGTTATTATTATTGCCATTGTTGATGTTGGTCGTTGTTGGATAGGACAGAGAGAAATGGAGAGAGGAGGGGAAGACAGAGAAGGAGAGAGAAAGATAGACATGTGCAGACCTGCTTCACTGCCTGTGAAGCGACTCCCCTGCAGGTGGGGAGCCGGGGCTCGAACCAGGGTCCTTGCGCTTTGTGCCACATACGCTTAACCCACTGCGCCACTGCCCGACCCCCAGGATAACTTCTTAAGGAAGCTAGAGTGTGCTTTATCTATTAGTGATTAGCTTTGACTGAAGACCCACCCAAACAGGCATCTTAACATGGTAGCTACTGGCCACATGCAGATCTTTAAGCTGATTAATAAACTAAAACTCAAAAGTTTAGTTCCCTGCATTAGGCATCCTTCAAGAGTACAAGAACTACATGTATGTGGCTAATAGTTACAGTATTTGGAAACAAATATAAAATATTTCCATGTAACAGAAAGTTCTGTTTGGTAGTCTGATAGTCTTAGCTGCAAAAAAAGGCAGAGAAAACTTATTCATCTCCTGTTAAGCTAAGAGTTATCGTGGAGAACTTGGCAGAGTTCCTGAGACTTAGGTAGTGATAGTTCCACTTCTCTGCCACCATATTTTGTGCATGGTACTATGCAGGCATCTGCCTCTAGGTCTCTGTGCTTTCAGTCTAAAGCTGCCAAGAGGACTGGGAGATAGTTCAGCCTGGTGGAGTGCATGCATCAATGTGGTCCTGGCTTCAATCCCTGGCACCACATGGGAGCACTATGGACAACACAAAGGGAACTCTATGGGTGGTGGAGAGGTGCTGTGATGTCTGTCTCTCCGTTTTCTTTCAGAAAAAATAGCAAATGAAAAATTGGGTAGGGAAGACCACCCAACAGTATAGTATATAAGCAAGTGTGAGTTCATTCCCTGGTACTGCAAACTAAACAAAGCTTTTCTGAGGTTGTCATAACTCCACTTGAGTCCTACATGCACTTTGTAGGACTACCTCCCAGGCAGGACATCTTGTGAGATTTGGGGGTGGGGTAGGGAGTGAGTAAAGGTCCTTTTAGTGGAAACAACACTTCTCATCAAGAAAAGGGATTTATGTTCCTTCACTAAATGCCTCTTGGGGTGAACACCTTACATAATTGAGAAAGGCCAAGGGCCTCCCAAAGGGAAGAACAATGCTGAGAGAGATCTTTCTGGGTGCAGGAGAGGGGAGAAGAGAGCATCAAGGACGTGGGGGGCTTGGTACAAGGACATAGCTCTATGTACTGGGACTTTCCTTTCATCCCACCCAGCTCAGTGCCTTGGGTGGCTATCAGAGGCATTTGTAAAATGACCTGGAAAGGCTCTGATATTTCTGAATTTATGACTCATTTGAGTGTTCCCAAGACACTAATAATGAGCCTGAAGGCAGTGGAGAGGGGACTCACCACATAAGAGTGCACATCTTGCAAACCTGAGGCCCTGAGTTTGATCCCTGGCTCCACATGTGACCAGAAAGATTTTAAATAACCTTATGGGAAAAAAAAAAAGGCTCCTGTGCTGACATAACTTCCACTGCACAGCCAATCTAGGCACTCGCTGGAATGAAAAAATGTGTTGTTTTTTTTTTAATAACATTTATTTTATTTTGTTGCCCTTGTTTTTTTTGTTGTAGTTGTTATTGTTGTCGTCGTCATTGTTGGATAGGACAGAGAGAAATGGAGAGAGGAGGGGAAGACAGAGGGGGGAGAGAAAAGACACCTGCAGACCTGCTTCACCACCTGCGAAGTGACCCCCCTGCAGGTGGGGAGCCAGGGGCTCGAACTGGGATCCTTACACCGGTCCTTGTGCTTTGTGCCACGTGCGCTTAACCCACTGCGCTACCACCCAACTCCCAAAAAATGTGTTCTAATATCACAAAGGAAGGAGAGGGACCTGCTTTTTTGTGAACTTGACTTCTGGAGACCTGTGCTGAGCAGTGTGATTCTTCCTTATATGAATGAACTCTCTGGTCAGGAAGGACGGAATAAGACATACCCAGGAGAATAAACAAAGGCCTAACACCAGTGTCCCCACTGCTTTCCTGTCCTTGTTTTTCCAAGGACTCTATGCAGCTCAACTCAGACAAACTAGAAGTAAAATCCAAAGTGAGGTGATTCTCAGTGTGTCTGAGTGCTTTTCCTTCCTTTATGGTCTAATAGGAGAATTGTTGTACCTCTTGGCCACACCTTGGAAGAGTGCTGCTTCAGTTCTAGCATGTGGGACTCCAGGTACCTTATTAATTAATTAATTAAATTTTTTGTCTCCAGGGTTATTGCTGTGGCTTGGTGCCAGCACTACGAATCCACTGCTCTTGGTGGCCACTTTTTCCCCATTTTATTGTATAGGACACAGAGATATTGAGAGAGGAGGGCGAGATAGAGAGGGAGAAAGAAAGATAGATAACTGCAGACTTGCTTCATTGCTTGTGAAGTGTCCTCCCTGCAGAGAGAAATGGTGGGGAGCCAGGGGCTTGAACCTGGATCCTTGTGTGTCATACTATGTGAGCTTAGCTGGGTGAGCCACCGGCTGGCTCGGGTACCTTTCCTTCTAACATCCTTGGACTTGGGCTGAGTAGTGAGGATGGATTGATTCCTTTGGGTATTAGCTGCAGCAAAGCAGTAACTGATCAGTCACGGTTATTAGGGAAATAGAATGAGTTAGAAGAGAGAGAGAGAGACCCAATGTACATAAAATGGGGCCAAATCATTAAGAGGAAAATTTTTATTATCTTACCTCTAAAAGGAGTAATAAAAAGAATCCATTCAAACTATTAAATAAAGGTCTTCTTAATGACCAGCCCTAGCCTGAGCAATTATCTCACATTCTTTTGGAGACTAGAGCCCTGGGCTTTTGCATGACTTTGCTCTGCCTGACAATTGTTATTTGTCTTTTGCTCTCACTTCTGTCTAATGTGATGTCAGGATTTTCCCCTAGCATTCTCTCCTTTAGCCATCTCCTCACAAAACACAAAAACTAAATTTAGGTATGTTTCCTATGGGCATCTGTGATTAAATGAGCAAAAGCACAGGCTGTCAAGATATGAAGGGGCTCCTAGGAGAAAAAAGTTTTCCACCTGTGTGTATGTGACTGGTCTAAGCTTCTGGGTGTTAGGCAGAGCACTGAAATAAATATATATATATTTTTAATATTTATTTTCCCTTTTGTTGCCCTTTTTATTATTGTTGTTGTAGTTATTATTGTTGTTACTGATGTCGTCATCGTTAGATAGGACAGAGAGGGGGAGAGAAAGATAGACATCTGCAGACCTGCTTCACCGCTGTGAAGCAACCCCCCTGCAGGTGGGGAGCAGGGGGCTTGAACCAGGATCCTTATGCTGGTCCTTACGCTTTGTGCCACATGTGCTTAACCGATGCACTACCGCCCGACTCCCGAAATGGATAGATCTTAAAAGAAAAAAAATTTTTTTTTTTTGCCTCCAGGGTTATTGCTGGGGCTTGGTGTCTGCACTATGAATCCGCTGCTCCTGGCAGCCATTTTCCCATTATTGTTGTTGTTGCTGCTGTTGTTGTTGGATAGAACAGAGAGAAATTGAGAGAGGAGGGAAAGACAGAGGGGGAGAGAAAGATACCTGCAGACCTGCTTCACCACTTGTGAAGCAATGCCCCTGCAGGTGGGGACCTGGGGTTAGAATCGGGATCCTTGCATGGG
This sequence comes from Erinaceus europaeus, assembly GCF_950295315.1. Taxonomy (NCBI): domain Eukaryota; kingdom Metazoa; phylum Chordata; class Mammalia; order Eulipotyphla; family Erinaceidae; genus Erinaceus; species Erinaceus europaeus. Next base: position 43,835,582 of record NC_080170.1, read on the forward strand.
TTCTTGAGCTTCATGCTATGTGCATTTAACTCGGTGTACTACCGTCTGCCCCCCGAAAAAAAAACATTTTATTTATTTTTATTTTAATGAGTGGGGAGAGAGACAGCCTCTAGAGAACTGCTCAGCTCTGGCTTGTGGTGGTGCCATTTGTTCAACTTGGACCTCCATGGTCTCAGACACAAAAGTCTAGTTCACCAAGGCGAAAGACTCTGAGGAATAAGTAGTAGTGGGGGGGGGGGGTGGAGAGAGCCTTGGGGTCCTGGTACATGATGATGGAAAAAGACCTAAGATGGGGAGAGTGTTCTACAAAGATGTTTCATAGGGTGATGAAAAGTTGTACCCACACCTCCACAACTATAACATAAGCCATTATCCAACCCCCTCCACCATGCACAAATCACTATACTGTCTCCCCAGGGCAAATTTATTTAAAAATATTTATTTTAGGGAGTCAGGCGGTAGCACACAGGTTAAATGCATGTGGCACAAAGTGCAAGGACTGGCGTGAGGATTCCCGTTCGAGCCCCCGGTTCCCCACCTGCAGGGGGTTGCTTCACAAGTGGCGAAGCAGGTCTGCTGGTGTATCTTTCTCTCCCCGTCTTCCCCTCCTCTCAGTTTCTCTCTGTCCTATCCAACAACAACAACAATAATAACTACAACAATAAAAAACAAGGGCAACACCAGAGAATAAATAAATTTTAAAAAATGGTAAAAATATTTTAGAGAGAACTGAAAGAACATCATTCTAGCATGTGTAGTACGAAGGATTGAATTTAGGAAACCACACTTGCAAGTCCTGCACTCTATTTGCTACACCACCTCCTCAGCCACGTGGCCAGAACTCTTAGGGCTGGTGTGGGCTGGGTTGTCTCCAGAGCTGGGAAAGTTTGCATTTTTCAAACATTTCTCTTTCTCCTACTACCTTGCCAACCTTGGATCAGGATCTTCTGTCAGTCACAGGAATATGGGAGTTTGGAAAGAGTAGAACTTGCTTCCAGAAAAATAAAGTCTTGGCACACACTTGGTGTTGGAAATAAGCAATTTTAATTTTATTTTGGTGCCCAGGCTTTAAGTGTGCATTAAGCTGCTGGTAGTGCCTCCACTCCCTCTCTTTTAACTCCAGAGAGACAGAGAAGCAGAGAGGAGAGATGCCACAGCACTGCCCCACTGTTCATGGACTTTCTATGACTCTCCTCCCGCCATGCTCTCTGCATGGTGCTCTCTCATGGTGCTGGTGCTTCAGACCCTTCCCTTAAACATGGTAAAGTACGTGCTCTACTAGGTGAGCTATCTCCTGATCCTATTCACGTTTCTTATTTTCTTTTTTTGTTATTAAAATGGCAAATAGGTTTTAACAGATGACTTTGGCACAGCCTTGGAAAAACCAGGCAAGGGGTCTTGGGGTTCAATCTCTTATCTCAGTCACGAGGGGACAAGCTTTGTGATTCTAGCAAAACAGACATCTGTAAAATTGACAGCTCTGACCCCCTCCCCTGAGGTGGAGCCCAGAAGGCTGCCTTCTGGCTGGCCAGCTGAGAGGTGACTGCCCTATGTGACCCATGGAATTATGCCTCTCTCTCCACACCTGTCAACTGCAGGGCTTAGAGCTCACCCAGGGAAGTGACTGTGATAACCAGGAACCTGTATTATATACTCAATATGTGTGCAGGCTTTATTTATTTATTTCAGAATCATTTTACCATTTAATGCTTCTCAAAGTGATTTCCTGGAATGGATGCCAAGCTTCGTTTAGATGCACATTAACCACTTTCAGTATCTGTAGTTAAAGGCACTGCGGGATTTAAACAGCAATCCACAAGTCTGTTCACTCAAGGTTTGGCGGGATAAAGCAGATTATAAACAATAATATATGTCTTTCTCTTCTTTTTTTGGAAGGATTCCAAACTCACAAACAGAGCTAAAGTGCTATAAACATATCCAGGACTAAGCTTTGGGCTCTACAAATGTACTGCATGAAAGCCACGGGCGTCCTGGTGCCACTTTTTATCCAGTGTCTATGTGCGCACATACTTTAAAAGAGCTTTTTATTACAGTGTCCATCAACTGAACTTGCCTTCTCAGTAGGAAAATGGAAACTAGGACTGCTCAGCAAGTGATAAGGAAAAGAAATCCTAGTGCAGGGCGGATGATGAATTTGTGGGATAGCCCATGGGTCACCTCTCTGTTCCCCAAGAGCCTCCTCATCCCCCCCAGTCTGTACTCAGTCCTCATCCAGCAGAGAAAACTATACTGGGTGCCTACAGAGTACCACCACGAGCCAGGTGCATGTCAAGGGGTAGCTCCTCAGGTGTCTCCCATCTGAGATACCTCGTGTTCCATCATGACCTCAGATTCATCCCTTCGAAGCCCTGTGACAGTCTGTTGGTCTGATCTATAGGGCATTGGGGCTTTCTGTTGCTAGGTGTGGGGGGTGTGTGTGTGTTCCTGCCCCGAAATGACTCCAGTGTGTGCAGCTCCAGAGAGGTTAAAAAAATGTAAAATGATGACATTTATTTTGAAACTGTGCCAGGAAAAAGTGATCTAACACCAGAAATAAAATTTTGTAAAATTTATATAAAAGTAAAGGTAGTGGAAGTCGGGCAGTAGCACAGCAGGTTAAGTGCATGTGGTGCAAAGCACAAGGACATGTAAGGATCCTGGTTTGAGCCCCCGGCTCCCCACCTGCAGGGGGTCACTTCACAGGTGGTGAAGCAGGTCTGCAGGTGTCTATCTTTCTCTCCCCCTCTCTGTCTTCCCCTCCTCTCTCCGTTTCTCTCTGTCCTACCCAACAACGACGACGACAACAATAACTACAGCAATAAAACAACAAGGGCAACAAAAGGGAATAAATAAATAAAAAAAAATAAATAAAATAATAATAATAATAATAAAAAAAAGGTAGTGGAAGTCGGGCAGTAGCACAGCAGGTTAAGTGCATGTGGTGCAAAGCACAAGGACATGTAAGGATCCTGGTTTGAGCCCCCGGCTCCCCACCTGCAGGGGGTCACTTCACAGGTGGTGAAGCAGGTCTGCAGGTGTCTATCTTTCTCTCCCCCTCTCTGTCTTCCCCTCCTGTCTCCATTTCTCTCTGTCCTATCCAAGAACGACTACAACAATAAAACAATAAGGGCAACAAAAGGTAATAAATAAATAAATATAAAAAAACAAATAAAACAACAAGGGCAACAAAAGGGAATGAATAAATAAATAGTAAAAAAAAACAAACCAGTAAAGGTAGAAAGAATTAAAAAGCTATGGACTCCCATGTAAGTATGGTGATCTTTACAAGGATCAAGTCATTAATTTCTGCTTTTCAGAGAGGAACATGACAAGAATATTTCAAGGATAAGTGAATAAAGATGAGATTAAATAGTTCTGCCTGTTCAATCCTTTATGTAATGCCAATTAGTGCATATTTGAAAAATTGATCAATCTTGGTGCATAATCAGCATTAGATGATAAGTATGACAAAGATCCCCCCCACCCACTTTAGTCTGATAATCACAATACTCTGGCCCCAACTCTCTGATGAATGGAGGTCTTTGAAATAATTAAAAGATGATGTCCAAGGAAAAGTACCAGTAAAAATAATCTTTCAAATCACATGGTCACAAATAATTACACGGAAAACTTCTTTTTTTGAAAGTTTTAAAAATTATCTTTATTTGTTGGATAGAGACAGTCAGAAATGAAGAGGGGAGGGGGAGATAAAGAGATAGATACCTGCAACACTGTTTCACCACTCACAAACCTTTCCCCTGCAGGTGGGGGACGGGGGACTCAAACCCAGGTCCTTGAACATTATAACATATGCATCCAACTTGTTGCATCACCACCTGGTCCCCTCTGAAGACTTCTAATACGGCTGGGAGCTGGGCGGTGATGCACCAGGTTAAACGCACGTAATATGGATGGAGTGCAAGGATCCACCAAAGATCCCAGTTTGAGCTGAGGCTCCCCACCAGCAGGGGGTTTGCTTCACAGGCAGTGAAGCAGGTCTGCAAGTGTCTTTCTCTCCCTCCCCTATCTTCCCCTTCATTCTGTCCTATAAAAAAAAAAAAAAAAAAGGAAAGAAAGAAGGAAAGAGAAGAAATGCCCACAGGATCTGTGGATTAGTAATGCAGGTACTGAGCCCCAGCAATAACCCTGGAGGCAAAAAAACAAAACAACATAAACCTTCTTATAAGGAAAAAGTTCATTGCAAACACACACACACACACACACACACACACACACACACACACACGAATGACAATGAACCTTTGAGTGTGATTACTTTTGTTTCGACTTTAACTTCTGACAATACAGTGGAGAAACTTTTGGGTTTAATGCCACAAAGCTTGGATAATCATGCTTAATGAAGTGTTTTATATATATAATAAAACCCACATAAAATGAGTATTTTTACCATTTCTATTTTACTATTTCTATGCGCATCTTCCCCAGTAGACCTGAGTTGATTTGTCATATGTAGAAAAAAAATTATTTTTTACTTGTACAATTATTCTGCAGTTAAGAAGCCTATGTAGCCCCAGAGACCCACCTTACTGGGGGGAAAGAGGGGGCAGACTTGGAGTATGGACCGACCAGTCAATGCCCAAGTTCAGCGGGGAAGCAACTACAGAAGCCAGACCTTCCACCTTCTGCACCCCATAATGACCTTGGGTCCATACTCCCAGAGGGATAAAGAACAGGAAAGCTATCAGGGGAGGGGATGGGATATAGATACCTGGTGGTGGGAATTGTGTGGAGTTGTACCTTTCCTATCCTACAGTTTTGTTAATGTCTCCTTTTTAAAATTAATTAATTAAAAAAAGAAGCCTTTGTAGGGCCAGAGAGATAACTTACTGGGTAGGGTGTCTGCAATGCCATATGATGAGAGGTGCTATGGCAATGAAAGAAGTTATGGTGCTGTAGTGTCTGTCCTTACCTCTGTCTCTTTCTCTACCTATCTGAATGAAAAAAAAAAAGACCTAGGGTGGTGAAACCATGCATGTGCAAGCATGTACACATGAACACACACACGTGTATAGTACTATACAAAAGTAAGATACTGCTATGTCACTGCAGTTAATATGTGCACATTTTAAGACTAGTTTATCAGCAAGGAAAAAAAATGCTGCCAAAGCAACTATGACATACCACTACTGTTAGTAAAAGACATCCAACTTTGGACATGCTATAATATGAAGAAATGTGACTTAGAACCGATCAAACATAGTTAACTAAGTACAATAAAAACAAACACACACACAAAAACAAACCCAAACCACCATGGGATCTGAGATTGGAAACTCATCCATAAATATTTAACCTCAACATTTTCATTACTAAATTGTGATGGGGTAGGTAATATACTTATTGTGTGATAAAACATTTATATATGAAGAGGACCTTTGATGAAAGCCTTCATGTTTAGAATGTTAGACATCAAACATTTAAAGATCTTTTTTTTTCTTTTAAGATTTTATGTATTTATTAATGATAAAGATAGGAGAGAAAGAACCAGACATCACTCTGGTACATGTGCTGCCGGGGATTGGACGCAAGCCCTCATGCTTGATAGTCTAGTGCCGTAGCCACTGTGCCACCTCCCGGACCACAACATTTAAAGATCTTTCTGTTCAAGTGGAAGCATGTGAGAGCCTTATGTAACCCAAGCTCAGCTCTGTTGGTCACTCACCTTGTTATTAATCCTCAGAGATGCCACACTACACATGGAATAATAACCCATCGCCAAGTAGTTAAACCTGGCAGGAAGCTAAAAAATACCTATTTAATAGAAAAGGTCACTGGATTATAGCACCCTTTTAATTGGAAACTGCTGAAACATTGAAAAAAGATATAATAGGTATGATTCCAGATATCCTGCCTTGGCCTTCTACCTGACAAGTGGCCAGCTGGCTGACTATTAGTTTTGCAAAGGACATAGCTATAGTTATTAGGTTTAAAAGGCTTATGCATTTGTCTTGCTGTGGATCAACCCCAAGGACTCCACATCCAAGGCATACACTCTGTCACTGAACTTAAGCCCCTGCCCAAGATTTAGTTTTTGATTACTAATTTACAAATTCCCTAGAGACTTTCAAGATATCTCATGCAATATCCTGACGTCACATTTTATCTCAATTTTAAATATTGATGATTGGAAAACGGGAATAACCATGGCCTAGAATGGTGTCTTTTTTGGTAAGCTTTCAAGGAGTATCTAGGGGTTGAATAATGAAGAGCTTTACAACTTTCCAAGTCTTTTCTGGTTTAACAGAAAGGACTGAGAGTTTGTAAACATGGTCCTAGTTGTGGTTCTACCACTGCTCTGTGATCTTAGATAATTTAAGTAACCTGTTTGGGTTTCAGTTCATTCCTATTCAAATTGCCTTAGTAACACCTGGACCACCTACTTTATATATATGAAAAGTAGGTGGGACAACAAAAGATATTTCATTCTTGAAATATTATAAGCCAGAAAGAAATTCTAAGTGAAATCCAGATTCCTGTGGGATCCAAGGATGGGTTCTGGGAAGACCCCAGAACTCAAAATTCCATGTATAACCCTGAGTTCTAGCAGAAGAGGCCACAGATTTTCAGTGATCTAAACTCCTCAAGAGCTGAGAGCAGTGATTTAGAGCCAACGCTCTGAAGATAACAGAATTTGATTTAGAAGGGCCGGGTGGTGGTGCACCTGGTTACAATGCGCAAGGACATAGGTTTGAGCCCCTGGTCCCCACCTGCAAGGGGAAGCTTCATGAGTGGTGAAGCAGTGTTGCAGGTGTCTTTCTGTCTCTCTTCCTATCACCTTCTTTCTTTTTGATTTCTGGCTGTCTCTAATCCAGTAAATAAACAAAGAGTAAAACATTAATTCAGATACTCTTCTTTGCCCTCCTTTGTTTGCTTCCATTATTCTCTTTTCAGTTCTCATTTACGCTACTATGACAACACTCAGGGCCTCTTAAGTCAGTTGGTAGGAAAGTGAATGACTGTCATGAGTGGTCATTAAATATGGAAAGATGTTCTGATGGCAGTATCTTCAGGAAAGAAAAAAAAACATTTCCTTTCATACACACACACGTATTTTTTCTTCCAGGGTTATTTATCTATTTATTTTCCCTTTTGTTGCGCTTGTTGTTTTTTATTGTTGTAGTAGTTATTGTTGTTGATGATGTCTTCATTAGATAGGACAGAGAGAAATGGAGAGAGGAGGGGATGACAGAGAGGGGGAAAGAAAGATAGACACCTGCAGACCTGCTTCATTGCCTGTGAAGTGACTCCCCTGCAGGGGGGGAGCCGGGGTCTTGAACAGGGATCCTTACACTGGCCCTTGTGCTTCGCGCCATGTGCGCTTAACCCGCTATGCTACCACCCGGCTCCCCTTCCAGGGTTATTGATGGGGCTTGGTGCCTGCACAATGAATCAACTGCTCCTGGTAACCATTTCCCCCCCATTGTTGTTGTTGTTAATTGTTGCTGCTGTAGCTATTGCTGGATAGGACAAAGAGAAACTGAAAGAGGAGGGGAAGACAGGCAAAGAGAAAGACACCTGCAGACCTGCTTCACTGCTTGTGAAGTGACTTTCTGCAGGTGAGGAGCTGGGGGCTCAAACTGGGATTCTTGCAATGTTCCTTGTGCTTTGTAGTATGTGGACTTAACCTGGTGTGCTACCACCTGGCCCCGTCCTTTCTCATATTTTTAAAGACATCAGAAAATGATAGTCTACAATGCATCTGGGATTACGTGGAGGAAAGAACAGAGAAAGTTCTATAAGAATGACAGCAACAGTTCAGTACATATTAATATAACTTACTCAGGTAATTCAGATGCCATTTAAAAAACTGTCAGGCAATTGCTTAACAACTATGTAAAAAAAAAAATAATTGACAGGCTGGGAGATAGCTCAGGATTAGAGCATACAATTTTCCCCAAGTCCCAGAGGCCCCAGGTTCAATCTCTGGTACCACCATATGCTGGAGCTGAGTTGTACTCTGGTTTTTCCTCCCTCAAAAAAAACTTAAGAATTTAGAGAGGCTGGGTGGTGGTGCACCTGGTTGAGGACCCAGGTTCCAGCCCTCAGTCCCTACCAGCAGGTGAAAACTTTGTTGAGTGGTGAAGCATTGTTGCAGGTGTCTCTCTCCCCCCTCTCAATCACCCCATTCCCTCTTGATTTCTGGCTGTCTCTATCTAATAAAAATGAAGATACAAAAAGAATTTGGATTAGAAAAACCACACAGACACACAGACACACACACACACGCGTGCACGCGCGTGTGCTCAGTATTAATCAACCTTGTTCCTGCTTTGGAGAGACTTGCTCTAGGACAGCTTAGTTTACATCTGACAGGCTAATGGAAATCTTGTCCATGGTTGAGAGCTCTGCTAAACAAGTCTGTATCTTATCTTAGTATTGACATGCTAGAAAAATTATCTTTTAAATGGTCATCTTGCATCTCAACTTGTTTTTTCATTTATTTTCCAGCTACCACGCTCCTTATATAAAGTGAGGAAGTAAGTCCACAGATTGTGTTCTTGAGGTTCAAAGGGGAGTATGTAAGGAGACAGTTTTAACACTGGCATTCCCCTCTTATCCTTCATATAAAAACTGCATTTAGCTTGGAGTGTGTGTACCCAGACCTTAAGCACACACCATTTTATTGCTCTTGGGTTGATTTTATTATTATTCAGATACATTCAGACAACATAGCTTCCAGACAACTGGAGCTTCCCCTGGTGCTGTGGCACTCCCCATATGGCACCATAGCTTGATTTGGGGCTGTGCCACTGGCAAGGCATGCACCTTACCTAGTGAGCTATCTCTCCAGTCCATACTCATCTATGTTCTTAATAAAAAGTGGAAAACTCTCTTGGTGTCCACAAATCACTTCTGTCTTACCCAAGTGTTGGGATATTGCTGCTTCACATCAGACCCCAAAAGACCAAATAGTTGAGGCCTGAGCCCATTATATAGACAACTGCCATACTAGGGACGTTAGAACCAATTAAAAGGACCCTCAGGCAAATATTCTCTGTACCAGAAAGATGGTGAGTTTAAGAAATCCTAAATGTAACCAATGAATTCTCCAGCATCTGCTTTAATCTGAGAGGGAGACTGTTGAATTTCATTCTAAAATGCCTAGGCTTTATTATTATTTTTTAGTTCTAAATAATTTATCAGTATTATTTATTTATTCAGTCAATTGGACAGACAGACAGAAATTGAGAGGGCAGGGGAAGATAAAGAGGGAAAGAGACAGAGAGACACCTGCAGTCCTGCTTCACCACTCTTAAAAGCTTCCCCCCTGCAAATGGGGACCATGGGCTTGAACGTGGGTCCTTACACACCGTAATGTGTGTGTTTAATCAGGTGTACCACCACCTGGCCCTAAATGCCTAGGTTGTAAATAAGTCTGGCTGTTCCGTTGACTTCTACATTCCATTGTGACAAAATTCTGTCCTTCCTTTCTTTTGCTCCCTGCTACCCCTTAATCCTCTTTTTTTACCTTCTTCAAATTCTGTCTGCCAAAAGAATAGACATCTTGCTATGTATTTAGACTGGCTGTCCAAAATGCCACAAGATCATTTAATCTCATCCATTCTGAGATTTCATGAAACTTTCCTTAATTGTCACTGTGGCGTTGTTGGGCATTTCTGTTTCTATCTGTGTTTTAGAAGAGCTGCCATGTTTGCTGTTGTGAAATATGATCTGTCTGCTACTCTCCCTACCCTCTGGAGGAGTGATAAATTTCCAAGCACGCTCAGCAGAATTGGATTGTATTATGTGCAGTAGTACACGTTTGCCACCAAACTGTACTGGCTGCAATGGCTGCAAGTCGAACGAACTGCTGAGACTTCAAATTCCCAGCTCCTTGGAACTGATTTTATTAGCCAATGTATACCAAAGGTGGGTGGGAAAAGGAGAGTTATGTTTGCATTTTATTTCACTGTTGAAGCCCAGTGCTGTTACAGACTGTGGATTCCCGGTCTTTTGATTAAGTGGTGCCCGTCATGTGCTGCTGCAATGCCAAAGCCACCGCTTTGCAGCCAGTCACCTCTTCCGGCAAACAGCCATCCTGGTCTCGAAGAGCAGGGTCCGCACCAGACTGGAGCAGTAGTTCCACGATGTCCAGAAACTCACAGGCGGCAGCTGAGAGGCAAGTGGTCAGACATGAGAACAAGGTTACCTAGACACAAAGACACTCCTGACCTTGCAGGAAAGGCAAACCCTGAGCTGTGAGATGTGTTACAGGGCTGCAGGGTAATGAAGGCTGTGCTCTCATGGTAGACGTGCTGTTAGGAAAAGCAAGCTCAACAGTCCAGCTGCCTAAAAGCAGTTTTTAAATTGTGGTTTTTGGACTAGTCTTCCTCTCTTTTTTTTAATGTGGAGCTAGGTAGTGAAGCCAGGGCTTCCTGTACAGGAGGTATAAGTTCTATACTGAGCCATCTCTCCAGTCCAACTTTTCACTATTATTATTATTTTTCCTCCAGGGTTATTGCTGGGCTCGGTGCCTGCACCATGAATCCACCGCTCCTGGAGGCCATTTTTTCCCCCTTTTGTTGCCCTTGTTGTTGTAGCCTCGTTGTGGTTATTATTATTACCATTGTTGATGCTGTTCGTTGTTGGATAGGACAGAGAGAAATGGAGAGAGGAGGGGAAGACAGAGAGGGGGAGAGAAAGACAGACACCTGCAGACCTGCTTCACCACCTGAGAAGCGACTCCCCTGCAGGTGGGGAGCTGGGGGCTCGAACCGGGACCCTTACGCTGGTCCTTGCGCTTTGCGCCACGTGTGCTTAGCCCACTGTGCCACCGCCCGACCCCCCTTCAATATTATTTTAAAATTATTTCTTTTTATGATAAAGAGAGGGGGGAGAGAGGAAGAGGGAAAGGGAGAAAGAGACAGAGAGACTGAGACCACAGCACTGCTCAGTTTTTGTCATATGGTGGTGCTAGGAACTGAACTTGGGGCCTCTGGGCCCTCAGGCAAGCAAGTTCTATGCTCTAACATTGTCAGCTATCTCACTGGCCTCCAGTTTAAATTTTTTTTTTTTTTGGATGAAGACTGAGAAGTAGCAGGGGGTGGAAGGTCGAGGGTAGAGGGAGGAAGAGCATGAATAAATGTGAGAAAGGACCACAGTACTGAAGCTTCCTTCAATGTGGGGGAGGTCAAGCTTTAGCCGGGTTTATGCACAAGGCAAAGCAGAACACCATCCAAGTGAGCTAGTTAACCCTCAGTCCAATGTTTCTTTTCCTTTTTCTTCATGAGTGAGAAAGAGGATGGGAGTCAGAGAGAAAATGAAGACATCAAAGCACTGTTCCACCATCCATGGAATTCCACTTGTTTTATCTTTGATGCTCTCATGTGGTATTGGGTTGAGTGACTTTATGAGGTTGAATTATTATTATTATATTAATATTATATATTCTGGATATAGTTTAGTTTTTCATTCTACTTAGCAGATTACTGCTTGGCTCTGGCCTGTCATGGAGCCTGGGATTGAACCTGGGATCCCAGAGCCTTGGTAATAAAAGTGTTTTTGCAGAACCATTATGCTATCTCCTTGGGAAGTTTTTTTTTTTTTTTTAGCATTCTTTAAAAAAAATATTTATTTATTTTTCCCTTTTATTGCCCTTGTTTTTAGTGTTGTTGTAGTTATTGTTGTTGTTGGACAGGACAGAGAGAAATGGAGAGAGGTGGGGAGACAGAGGGGGGAGAGGAAGACTCCCCTGCAGGTGGGGAGCCGGGGACTCAACTGGGATCCTTACACCGGTACTTGCACTCTGCGCCATGTGCTCTTAACTGGAAGTTTTCTTTTCTTTTTTTTTTTTTAAATATTTTATTTTATTTATTTACTCCCTTTTGTTGCCCTTGTTGTTTTATTGTTGTAGTTATTATTGTTGTTGTCATTGTTGGATAGGACAGAGAGAAATGGAGAGAGGAGGGGAAGACAGAGAGGGGGAGAGAAAGACAGACACCTGCAGACCTGCTTCACCGCCCGTGAAGCGACTCCCCTGCAGGTGGGGAGCCGGGGTTCGAACCGGGATCCTTATGCCGGTCCTTGTGCTTTGCGCCACCTGCGCTTAACCCGCTGCGCTACAGCCCGACTCCCGGAAGTTTTCTTTTTTAATTGTATCTTTTATAAATCTTTTCTCCAAGTCTGTTATTTGTGTATTCTTTTTTTCTCCTTAATTTTTTTCCTGCAAGATTTTCATTTTGTCTTTTGTGCCTGCACAGTCTCCCTGCTCAGATGAACTTTTTAATTTTTTTTTTCTTTTCAGTGTGTGATTTTTTTTTTAAATTTTTTTATTTAAGAAAGGATTAGTGAACAAAACCATAGGGTAGGAGGGGTACAACTCCACACAATTCCCACTACCCAATCCCCATAACCCACCCCCTCCCATGGTAGCTTTCCCATTCTCTAGCCCTCTGGGAGCATGGACCCAGGGTCGTTGAGGGTTGCAGAAGGTGGAAGGTCTGGCTTCTGTAATTGCTTCCCCGCTGAACATGGGCGTTGACTGGTCGGTCCATACTCCCTAAAAACCCAGTGGTGAGGGGTAGACATGGAACTTTTTAATTTTTAAAGATAGTGAGAAACACACAGGGAGAAAGAGACAGAGGGGAAGACAGATTCAACAGCATTGTTCCACTGCTTCCCTTTGCATATGGTAAAGTGTGTGCTCTGTGTATTAACTATCTCCTAGCCCTATGGTTTTTATTGAGTGTCTTTTGAAGGGTAAAGTTTTAAAATTTTGAAGAGTTCAATTTATTACTTTTTTCTTTCATGTTTTGCTTCCTATATAAGAAATCTTTATTTATTTATTTTTTAAAAAGATTTTACTTATTTATTAACGAGAAAGATAGGAGGAGAGAGAAAGAACCAGACATCACTCTGGCACATGTGTTGCCGGGGATCAAACTCAGAACCTCATGCTTGAGAGTCCAAAGCTTTATCACTGCGCCACCTCCCGGACCACAGAAATCTTTATCTTAAGAGCAAGTTTTAGCTCATACTATATAGGTCTCTGATGCATTTCCAGTTAATTTTGTGAGAGCTAGAAGGAAAGAACTAAAGTCCTTTTTTTAAAAAATGGTATGTGTACATTTAACTATTTAAAATATTTTATTTTATTTTATTTTAAAAATTTAAAAAAATATTTATTTAGTCCCTTTTGTTGCCCTTGTTGTTTTATTGTTATAGTTAGTATTGTTGTTGCTATTGATGTTGTTGTTGTTGGATAGGACAGAGAGAAATGGAGAGAGGAGGGGAGACAGAGAGGGAGAGAGAAAGACACCTGCAGACCTGCTTCAATGCTTGTGTAGTGACATTTATTTACTTTTAAATGAGAGAGAAAGACCAGAGCAGTGCTCAGCTCTGGCTTATGGTGGTGCTGGGGATTGAACCTGAGATTCCCAGAGCCTCATGTTTAAAAGTCTTTTGCATAACTATTATGCTGTTTCCCCAGCTCCATTTAACTATTTTAACATCCTTTGTTAAGTTACTTTTCTTCATTGACTTAACTAGGTATTTTGGTTAGAACTCAAGTGAACATTTATGATTTGGTCTATTTCTCAGTTATCCTATTGTTTTCTATTGATAGATATATCCTTATATTAATATTACATTGCCTCCAGGGTTATCACTGGAGCTTCTGCCAGCACTATGAATCCACCACTCCTGGTGACCATATTTTCCCTTTCCTAGTCTGTTTGATAAGACAGAGAGAAATTGAGAGGGGTGGAGGAGACAGAGAGAATGAAAGACACTTGCAGACCAGCTTCACTGCTTTTGAAGTATCCCCACTACAAGTGGGGAGTGGGTGCTTGAACCCAAGTCCTTGCACACATTATTTAACTGGGCGTGCCACTGCCCAACCCCCAACACTGTCTTTAACTACCAGATGGTTTCATTCGTATGTGAAATCTAGAGATCTGATACACATGAACTTAAAACCAAAAACCAAAAGCAAGCAAATTATTTCTAAGACTTCTGAGAACTATGGTGCTTATTTTTGGGAGGTGAGAGGGTGGGGATACAGAACTTTAGAAGTGAGTGTGATGTGGAACTCTATGCACTGTAATCTTATACTCTTGTAACCTACTATTAATTACAAATAAAACACACAAATAACAAAAATTACATTGTCTTGATTTCTGTGGTCTTTTTTTAAAAATTTTTTTATTATTTCTGTGGTCTTACAGTAAGTAATAAAATAACATGTAGGACAAAGAAAAATATCAAAAGAAATTAAAAATATTTTGAACTAAGTGATAATGAAAAAACAGATTATCAAAAATTGTAGAATGTATCAAAAGTCAGTGTTTAAAAAAATTTATAGTACTGAATGTTTGTTTGAAAAGAAGGAAATCAATAATCTTAGTTCCTACCTCAGGGAGGTAGGAAAAAAAAAAGAACAAATGAAATAAATCAGAGTAATAAGAATTATAGCAGAAATCAATAAAATTGAGATCAGGAAATCCATAGAGAAAAATCAATGGACAAAAAAGTTGTTTTTTGAAAAGATCAATAAAGTCAATAAGCTTTAGCCAGTCTAAGAAAGAAAGAGAGAAGACACAAATTACTAGGATCAGGAAGGAATGAGGGGATATCATTACAGATCCTATGGATATTAAAAGGGTAATAAAACATGCTATGAACAACTTTATGCTTGAAAATTAGCCAACCTAGAAGAGACAGACTAATCAAAGATAATTTGTCAAGACTCCTAACAAGAAGAAATATACAATTCAAGTAGGTCTATTTCTACTTAAAAGACTCTTCCCATGAGTAAGAACCTCTCAGACACAGAAATGAAATTAAACTGAAAACATACACCCTTATAAGCCTGTTATCTCAATTAAAAAACAAAAAAAAACCCAAAAAATAGAGAGTTGGGTGTTAGTGCAGCAGGTTAAGTGCAGGTGGTGCAAAGCACAAGGACTGGCATAAGGATCCTGGTTTGAGCACCTGGCTCCCTGCAGGGGAGTAGCTTCACAGGCGGTGAAGCAGGTCTGCAGGTGTCTATCTTTCTCTCCCCCTCTTCTCTCCATTTCTCTCTGTCCTATCCAACAACACCATCAATAACAACAATAATAACTACAACAATAAAACAACAAGGGCAACAAAAGGGAATAAATAAATAAATAAACAAATTTCAAAATGAAAAGAACCAGACCTCACTGCCTGTGGCTTGGTGCAGTGGCTAGAGCATAGGGCTTAAGAGCAAGAGGTTTTCAATTCAATGCCTGATACCACCTGTGGCAGAGAGAGGCTCTGGTTCTCTCTCCTTCTCATGTTCATAAATAAGAAAGAAGAGAGGATGACAGAAAGAACCAGGCCCAGATGTGTTCACTGGTGAACTCTGCCACACATTTATGGCATAAATTACACCCCTCTCAATTTTTTTTTTTAAATAATCTCTTTCAGGAGGTAGAAGGAGAAAGAATACTTTCTAAAGGTCTCTGAGGTCAGCACTGCATTGTCTAATCTTTGGTATAGATTTGGTCATAATGTTCCTTTGTTTCATAATACTTAAGGGGGTTTATGCAGATATCTCCTTTTCTTATTTTTTCTTTATTGGGGGGATTAATGGTTTACAGTCGACAGTAAAATACAGTAGTTTGTATATATGTAAAATTCCTTAGTTTTCCATGTAACAATTTAACCCCTACTAGGTCCTCCTCTGCCATCATGTTCCAGGACCTGAACACTCCCAGAATCTTTTACTTTGGTGCCATATACACCAACTCCAGGCCAAGTTCCGCTTTGTGTTTTCACTTCTGTTCTTATTTTTCAACTTCTGTCTCTGAGTGAGATCATCCCATATTCATCTTTCCCTTTCTGGCAGATCTCACTTAACATGATTCCTTCAAGCTCCATTCAAGATGAGGTGAAGAAGGTGAATTCACTATTTTAAATAGCTGAGTAGTATTCCATTGTATATATATACCATCAACTTACTCAGCCACTCATCTGTTGTTGGACTCCTGGGTTGCTTTCAGGTTGATATCCCCTTTTTATTCCTGAGATTATTCGATTATTCCTTCCTTCCTTCCTTCCTCCCTTCCCCCTGCCTTCTTTCGTTCTCTTTCTCTCTTCCTTTTTGCAGGCTAGGTGGTAGTGCACCCAGTTGGGCACACTTTACAGTGCACAAAGACCCAGGTTTAAGTTCCTGCTCCCCACCTGCAGGGGGAAAGCTTCATGGGTGGTGAAGCAATGCTGCACGTCTCTCTCCCACTTTCCCCCTTCCTTATCAATTTATCTCTGACTCTGTCCAATAAGTAAATAAAATGTTTTTTTTAAAAAAAGCTGGTCTAAGGAGATAGCAGAATGGTTATGCAAAATGCCTTTATGCCTGAGGCACTAGGATTTCCAGGTTCAATCCTCAGGACCACCATAATTCAGAACTGAGAAGTGCTCTGGTAAAAAAAAAAAAAAAAATCTAGTTAGATGTCTGTCAATTCTCAATTCTAGAGATCTTTTCAAAGAGTTTCAATCGCTTCATCCATTTTTCACCTCTGTTATTGCTATTTTAATGACTTCTGCTCTGATTTTGATTAATTTATTTCTGTTTATTCTGGCTAAGGTTTGCTCTTCTTTTTATGCCTTTTTAAGGTGAAAACATAGGTAACTAATTTGAGACCTTTCTTCTTTTCTAATAGAATCATTTAATTTCCCTCAAGGCATAGCTTGTAGTGGCATTTTCTCATTTTACTCTGTTGATATTCAGGTAAAGAACAAGTAGATCCCTGGTTCCTTTGAGTGCCTTCACCTCTCTGGTGGCAGCTTCCAGCTTAGGGATCCCTGTTATATGCTGTGAAGTGGGCAGAGTCAACAGTCAAAACCAGGCTCTGGTGAGTTACATTTTTTTTTTCTCCAAGGTTATCGCTGGGGCTCAGTGCCACTGCTCCTGGAGGCCATTTTCCCCATTTTTGTTGCCCTTGTTCTTACTGTTGTTATAGTTGTTGTTGTTGGATAGGACAGAGAGAAATCGAGAGAGGGGAAGACAGAGGGGGGAGAGAAAGACAGACACCTGCAGACCTGTTTCACCGCTTGTGAAGCGACTCCCCTGCACGTGTGGAGCCAGGGGCTCGAACTGGGATCCTTATGTTACAGGTCCTTGCAGTTTATGCCATGTGCATTTAACCCACTGTGCTACTGCCCAGCCCCTGTGAGTTACAAATTTAAGGACAACTTTGGTGACCCTTTATAGTACTCATCCTGTCAAATGCAGGCAATAAAATCTAATTCCTAATAGAAACTCAGAGGTGGTTTTTAGTGAGCAAATAGGGAAGGCAGAGCTCCTTCTGAGCTCAAATGAACTAGTTGGGAATGCTATCTCTACTTCAGTGGTGTGGGATTTCTTAGAAAGTACAAGGATTATGTGTTAAATGAGTACTTGATGAATGAGTGAACTGACAATTTATGAGACATTAAAAGATGAGAATTGCCTCCTGAATCCTGGAACAGGTGCTGTTGGGTTGACATCACGTTTTTGAGTGTGTCACAGATAGGAAGGAAGGTAGATGTAAGATATCTGAATGGAGACCCAGGATACAACAAAGAATATTTATAATCATGACATCCCTTTGAGAATTTAAAATTATCTTCCAAAATAATATAATGGATATTTTTACATTTCTGAAAGGTTTCATCATGAATCATTGAACACCAAATTATATTTAAATGGAAGATGGTATTTTACAAAACATAACAAAGTTAAAACACACTGCCTAGTATATAAAAGTAGCTTCAAGAAGAGAATATTTATCCTGCATATAACTAGTACATGACATTTATATTTTGAGAAATAATCATTTAACCTTTTTTGCTGCAGCTATTAGTCTCAACTTATTGTGAGAAACACTTGGTTGGGTTTTAAAATGGGAATTTTTAAGGCAGTAGCAGAGGTATCAATTTCCTACTGTATAAAACTGCAATACAAGATAATAACTACCATGATCTGTCAGATCACACTTAGCTCAAATCTAGTCAAACACTTAAGTCTACTAGGCATGAAAATCAAGGCTAGGGGGCCAGGTGGTGGCACACCTGGTTGAGTGCACGTTACAATGCGCAAGGACCCAGGTTTGCGTCCCCGGTCCCCACCTACGGGGGGAAAGCTTCACGAGTGGTGAAGCAGTGCTGCAGGTGTCTGTCTCTCTTCCTCTCTATCCCCCCTTCCCTCTTGATTTCTGGCTGTCTCTATCCAATAAGTAAATAAAAATAAAAGAAAAAGAAAGAAAATCAAGGCTAAGGGGGTGTACTGTGGCTGGTGACACTGAGCTAGCCATCTCAGACAAAGGGACATCAATTTCAGACATGCTGCATGATGAAGTGGTCTTCCCTACAGTGAGATATATTGATAATTTGTGAGTATTAACTCAGGAACTTCAAGCATTTAAGCTTCACTTCTAGAAGATGACAGCCAGTGGAGAAAAGGAACATTGCTTAATAACAATCCCCTAATCTCAGAGATGCAAACAAAGTTGCAGCTGAAGTCTAATTACAAAGTCAGGTTCAAATGTGGAACTGAGGGCTGGAAAAACAGTGCTTCAGATTAAGGGGTCTGGTATCACAAAGAAAGCAGATTTATTAATAAATGTCTGGAACTTACTACAAAGACAGTCTGAGAAGAGAGTGTAAGTGAGCAGGAAGTAATTGTACAGTGTAATAAAGAGAAAGCAGAGACTTACTGAAAGAGCTAGTGAAGCCACACAGGTGAGCCTAGAGAGGCACCAAGAGCACCTCTGGAAGATTTGCTGTTGATGGGCATCAAATACATTTGTGTTGAGCACAGAGCTACTGTCACTTACAGGCAGCCCACAAATGGTCTTTGGAAAATATGCTTTGTGTCCCCAATTAGGTAGTGAACCACTTGACTATATGCCTTTTTATATTCTCCTCCCCAACTATCAGTGCTAGGAACTTAACATTTGCTCAAAATTCATTAGCTAGGTGATTTCTCTCTCTTTCTTTTTGCCTTTGGCATCTTTAGTGAAGCACAATTCACAAGGCAGAACCACTGGTCAGAAACGTGTGAGCTGTCCAACTCCCAAAATGGACAAAGGCAAAGATGACAATGAAGGAGGATGAGAAGGGGACAAACATTTTATCAAATTAATGAAGGACTTATATTGTTGCCCACAATGTGCTAGGAAATACAAAAGCAGGCATCAGCCCATCTTGGAAAAGCCTGAGCAAGTCTGTGGGGATTCGAACAGTTGCTGAATTTATGGTACCCTGGGAACCTCTATTTGTCAAGTGCCACCCAGGCAGCCCTGACACTGCACAGGTGAAGATGAATTTTCATTCGGAGCAGTGAGCCTTCTGACTCCATTAATCCTCAGGGTTTTGATGATGAATTTCTTTCTCTCTTTTTTTTTTATTTTAGTTATTCTCACTCTGATGCCTCCTCCCCCTGCCCTGTAACAACATGGAGAGAACAGAACAGATGGTGCTTTCCAGGGAAGACAGAGGGCTCAGGAGGATACAAAGCCTGCCCACTCTGAAATCACATGACTGCACGTGCAAGGAAAAGCCTTGATTTCCCCGGGGAGATACAGATGCAATGATGTTAGTATTCCCAGTGGAAGGGTGGGGGCAGGGAGCTACCAAGCCATTTACAAGGAAGACCACACTTAAGACTAATATACTCTTCACCAAGGACAGGTTTAATTCGAAAACAGCAGCAGGATCAACATCTGAAGATTCAAAATTCACCAAAGCAAAATAGAGGCAAATAAGGGCTTCTGGAGGCTGTTCACTTGCAAGGAACCAGTAGAATACACACTGTAGTACAATAGTGGCCTCTGGATAACCTGCCATTGGCTCTGACCCAGTTTTAATCAGAAGAAGGCAGGATTTACAACCTGCTTAAGGATGGAGTTTGACAACTGCTATAATCAGAAGAGCTGTCAACACAAGGACAGCTGTCAAGCTGAACTGTAATTCATGAGAAGTAATAAGCCCCCCAAACATCCCCAACACTGCTTGCACTTGCTGGATCTAACTATACTCAGGTTCATGAAGGTTCCAAGAAAAGGTTAGGGGTCATAAAATCACATCAAATCAAATAAACAAATAGCTATTGAGGGCCTATTAAATTAAAAAGGTGAAATAATATTAAATGAGTGAATGAATAAAATATGCCCAGCAGACTACTTGGCACCTAGTAAGTGCTTAATAAATGGTAATTATCATTATGATAATATGCCAAATTCTCTTCTGACAACTTTAAAAACTGGCAAATGTCTAGTGACCTAGAAACAAGATCTAAATTAAAAACAAATCTGGGGCTGGGGAGATCCCTCAACATATTAGAGCACAGGATTTGCATGCTTGAAGCTGCAGAGGTTCTAGGTTCAGCCACCAGCACCACTACATGCCAGAACTGAATGGTGCTCTGGTCTGTATCTCTCCATAATGAAAACAAGCAAAGAAATCTTAAAAAAAAAAAAAAAAAAGCCATGTTTGAGCCTGGTCCCCATCACATTGAAGGAAGCTTTAATGCTGTGGTCTCTTTTTTCACTTTCTACCTTAAAAAAAAAAAAAAAGAAGAAGAGGAAGAGGGGAGGATGATAATAATAATAACCTGGAACCTGATGATGATGATGATGATAATCTTGGGCCTGGAAGCTATCTCACCTGGTAAAGTCAGCTCATTACTATGCACAAAGACCTTGGTTTGAGTCCCAGGACTACATGGGAACACCACAGCACCTGAAGAAGCTCCTTTTCTCATGTTTGCAAGTCTGGTGCTCTAGCCTCGATGCACCCCCAGGGCTACTCTGCTAATTGCTATACAATAGTTTCACTGTTTCTCAAAATCCAATTCTGTGGCTTACTAAGTAGCTCACACACACAAAAGTGTGTTTTGTGATCTTGAATTGTGAGCTCATATTCTCTTTCTTTCTTTCTTTTTTTTTTTTTTTTTTGCCTCCAGGGTTATTGTCGGGGCTCAGTGCCTGCACCATGAATCCACTGCTCCTGGAGGCCATTTTTTCCCTTTTTGTTATCCTGGTTGTTTTTTTACCATTGTTGTGGTTATTATTATCGTTGTTATTGATATCGTTGTTGTTGGATACGACAGAGAGAAATGGAGAGAGGAGGGGAAGACAGAGAGGGGGAGAGAAAGATAGACACCTGCAGACCTGCTTCACTGCCTGTGAAGCGATTCCCCTGCAGGTGGGGAGCCGGCGGCTCGAACCGGGATCCTTCCATCAGTCCTTGCACTTTGCGCCATGTGTGCTTAACCCACTGCGCTACCGCCTGGCCCCTGTGAGCTCATTTTCATCAGAACTTTCTTCTGTAAGAATTTGTGCTGCTTTGGGTTGAGGGCATGTCCCTCAAGAGCAGTTTGGCATTTACTTCTACAGGTCCCTCAGGAGTCACCAGCTTAGAAAGCTCAATCTCTCTTTTTTTAAATGTGGATTTGCATTAACACTGAGGCTCCCTTGCTTTCAGTCTGAGTATCTTCTTTAGTACTTCTTATAAGAAGCCAGTAAAAAGCTCTCAGTTTTTGTTTACCTGGGAAACATTTTATTCCATCTTTATTTTTGAAAACTAGCTTTGCTAGATAAAGAATATATATACAGATTCTTTCTATATTTTAAATATATTCAAGGTTGGAAGGTAGTAGGATAACATTCCAAGTGCTCAAAGGAAACAAAACAAAAACAAACAAACAAAACCTGTCAAGAGGAGTACTGACCGATTTCTCTACTAATTCAATAAAATTATGACTTCTTTGAAGGTCTGTGCATACTTATTCTGACCTAGGAAGTTTCCTCCCAGCTGTCTTATTCTCTCATTCGCTCCACTATTTTTGAGTGTTCTTTGCCTTGAACCCCACCAGCTCAATTATGAATGGAGTCAGCTTCTTTGGGAAAAGATTAGGAACTATTTGTTTGATGGCCTGCTCCCCACCGCCCTAAGATGTCTGGGCAGAGTTCTGGATCTGAGTATGGACAAGGGCAAGCTCCTCTCTGAATCATATCCCCACCCTCTAGAGCAGACCGAGTGGTTGGGGATGCAGTGGGGGCAGCAGCCTAAATGTCTCTGAGTAGGCCTCTCTTAGCATGGAACTCCCACCAAAAAAAAACAGGGAAAGGGGATCAGGACCCCAGTATCCTCAGTGCACCTCATCTAAGAAAGAGCTTCTATTTCATGAGGGGAAGCTGGGTGGAATAGATATGGAGTCTCAACTCTCTACTGCTTTGGCCTGGCCCCAGAAAACAACGGCTGTAGGCGAACTGAGAAAGGCTGTGGTCCTGCTCCTCCCATGAAGTGCTGGGAGTTGTGAGGAGTCCTGTGTTCCTGATTATATAGTGTTCTCAGTGGGACCTACTCTGCTGATCTGGGGGACAGGAGGCAGTGAGCAGCCTTGTTTCAATCTCAAACTTTGATCTTTTTGCCAAATGTTCTTGAATAGATATTAATCTGCTATCTATTCTTAGGATCACTTCTAGAAGCTTTAAATAGCTATAATTAATAATAATAATAATAACAATAATAATAATAATAATTTCACAGAGGAGATGGCAGTGAATTTTCTCATGGTCACAGAAGTCAACCTCTGCCTCCATTTTTACATCTTTCAAAGAACACTGTGGTATTTAGAACAGCAACATCCCTTCCCTCGTTTTCCCTCAAATTGTTTTAGATTTTCTTGGCTCTTATTTGTCCATATAAATTTTAAGACATTTGCTATATTTTATTAAAAACAACTTCCCATTGTTTTAAGTTTAGGTAGACATATAAGTTTTATAACTTGTAAAACTCCGTAACTATATATAACTTTAAGTGTTGTAAGTTTAGATAGACATATAGAAAAAAGATTAAAATGTTGTTAGAAAATTAAAAATAGGGCTGGCCAAATAATTCACTTGGAAGTGTGCTGTTTTGCCATGTACACGACCCATGTCCAAGCCTGGCCTCTACTGCAGTGAAGGAAATGGAGGAGGAGGAGGAGGGGGAGGAAAAGGACGAGGGAGAGTAGGAGAGAAAGAAAGATATTTGGAAACATCTTACCATAATGCAGAGCTGTTTGTCCTTCATTATCCTGTAAAAGAAACACATAACACCTTTTAGAAATCTGAGTTACTCCGGAGGCATAAAAGTACAGAAGCAACATCCCTGATGACACCTGAAGTTCTGCAAGTTTATCAGATGTAGTGGTAAGAGCTGAGCTTTGAACTCATGATAACTTTTGACTGAATTCTCCCCTAGAGAATAGAGGGATAGAGAATGAATCCACTACTCATGGAGGCCACTTTTCCCCAGTTTTTGTTGACCCTGTTGAGAGAGTTATTTGTTCATTTGCTGTAGTTATTTATACTCCACAAATTAGTGCAATCCAGTCCAGAGATTTCTGACTTAATTCATGTAGTATTATCATCTTGAGTTTCATCCATGTTGCCATAAAAGACACAATTTTGTCTTTTTAAACAGCTGAGTAGTATTCCATTGTGTATGCTTCCCATAGCTTCTTAAAATATTTATTTTTTGTCAAGTTATAATAATTTCACCAATCATGGAGAGAGTGTAGAGAGGGTGGGGGAAAAGATATGTGGAAGGAAGGATGAGGGAGGACACCAAACACCAGGCCTTCCTCCTGTGCCATAGTAACTCCTTTGTGGTGCTAGGGTTAAAGTCTGGGTCACATGCATGGCAAGCTCATGAGCTCTTTTTCCTTTTAACCTCACTGTTACACATACATTCCTATAAACTCTTTATTGAGTCACCTACCAACTGGGTGGGTGACATTCTTTCCATGTCATGTCTATTGTGAATAACTACTTTAAAACAAGAATACACATAACGCTTCCAATTTGTAGGTAAAGGTTTAGGGGCATGGAACAGCTACAAAATAATGTACTTGTATGACAGAATTTGATGCAACCATTAGAAATTATGTTAGGGGGGAGTCGGGTGATAGCGCAGCGGGTTAAGCGCCCATGGTGCAAAGCGCAAGGACCAGCATAAGGATCCTGGTTCCAGCCCTGGCTCCCCACCTGCAAAGGAGTCGCTTCACAGGCGGTGAAGCAGGTCTGCAGGTGTCTTTCTCTCCCCCTCTCTATCTTCCCCTTCTCTCTCCATTTCTCTCTGTCTTGTCTAACAACGACAACATCAATTAAAACAAAAACAACTAAAACAACAATAAAAAAAAGGGCAACAAAAGGGAAAATAAATAAATAAATAAATAAAAAGGAAAGAAATTATGTTAGGGGACCCTGTGGCCACTACCCTAGTAGTTCAGATTTCTCTGTTTGGTTAAAAAAAAAAAAAAAAAAAAAAAAAAGCTAACCTGCTTTTGTGTGCCAGGAAACAAACAAACAAACAAAAAACACAAGAAAGAAATTATGTTAAAGAAGGACACATGTGAATAGTTTCAAGTAATGTCAAATTAAAAAACCACGGATAGTATGATCTTATTTCTGTTTTCAAATGTGGCATCTATTAAAGAGAGAGAGAAGAGAGAGAAAACACCAGAAATCCCAACAGGGAGTATCTTGAGGGTAAGATTATGTACAACTGAAATACTTTCCTTTTTACTTACTATTTTGCGAGAATTTCTAAAACATCGATATTATTTCTGATCTACAAAAAAAGCTACTATGTATGTGTACTCTGTGAAAACCATTTAGTACCTATAAACTTATTTTTTCAGTGATTTATACTTGTGATTTAGCTGTCGTCAACAAAAACTGATAAAAACAAAAGCATGGTTATTTAGAAACAACTCTTCACTGTTACATCCATGAAAGGGTCACCTCCTCCATCCCCTTCCATTTCTTATTTGCTGTGTTTCTCAGTCACCATGCCTAATTTGGGGTTTTTGAGTTCAAATTCTGTGGGCTGAAGTGTTCTAGCATTTAATGTGAAATATTGAGGTTTTTGATCTTTCAACTTAAAGCATGTCCACCTAGAAATCAATTGGAGCAGGGAGATGGGCATAAGAACCATGACTTCAATCACAGAATGGATTGACAAGTGGGTACAGAAAGACAGGTGGACTTTCCTGTCTTCTAAGAGTATTTGAGAAAAGGGTCAGGTTTAACAAAAATATCAAGCATTTTTCTTAGTTCTGAACTATTTATGCATATAAAGAATAGGTGTTTGGGTGAAAAAAGAAAGGACAAATATTTTAAGTCACTTTCTTTTTTTGTAATATTTTATTTATTTGTTTATTTATTTTGAGAGAGAGAGAAAGAGAGAGAGAGAGATACACAGAGAGGAATACCAGAGCACTGCTCAGCTCTGGCTTATGGTGGTGTGGGGGATTGAACCTGGGACTTTAGAGCCTCAGGCATGAGAGTCTGTTTGCACAACCATTATGCTATCTCCCCGACCCTTTAAGTCACTTTCTAATCAAATTATAGTCTTTAGGAAACAAATATAAATTCCTCTTCTTCACCTTTTGTGTGCTTACTACATAGAAGCACCCAGGAAATGTTCTCTAATGGAAGTTAATGATTATGATTCACTAGTATAGTCGTTGGTTTTTAACCATAACTAATACTTATTTTAATTTTTAAAAATTTGCTTTTTTCCGTGTGGTCTGGGAGGTGGTGAAGTGGATAAAGCATCGGCCTCTCGAGCATGAGGTCTTGAGTTCAATCCCCGGCAGCACATGTACCAGAGTGATGTCTGGTTCTTTCTCTCTCTCCTCCTATCTTTCTCATTAATAAAAAAAAAAAAAATTTGCTTTTTTCCCCTTTTGTTGCCTTTTTATTGTTGTAGTTATTATTGTTGTTTTTATTGATGTCATCATTATTGGATAGGACAGAGAGAAATTGAGAGAGGACAGGAAGACAGAGGGGGTAGGGGAGAAAGATAGACACCTGCAGACCTGCTTTACCACCTGTGAAGCAACTCCCCTGCAGGTGGGGAGATGAGGGCTGGAACTGGGATCCTTACACCTGTCCTTGCGCCACATGTGCTTAACCACTGTGCTACCGCCTGACCCCCAACTAATACTTATTTTACTTTAAATCAACTATTACATCAGAGCTAAAAGTGCTCTTACTGCTACAACTAACAAAATACATCACCTTATACTGCTGTTATTCCTTTTTGCGAAGTAAAATGGAATTTGTATTAAAGTGTAAGTATGAATCCTAACTTTTAAACTTAATTTTTTGCCATCAAAGTTACTGTTGGGGCTGGGTGTTTGCACGATGACTCCACAGCTCCTAGTGGCCATTTTTGTTTCCTTGACAGAAGCTGAGAGGCAGAGAGAAGAGATGAACCAAGAGAAACACCTGCAGCACTACTCTACTGCTGCTTCCCTCCCGCAGATGGGGACCAGAGGCTTGATCCTGTCTCCTTGAGCATGGTTATGTGTGTGTGTTCTACAGGGTATGTCAACATCAAGCCCCTCAAACATTTTATTTTTCTGATAGTCTGAAAGCATGCTATGAGAACCCAAACCTGAGTTTTCATCAACATTCTGTTTTAAAATATATTACAAAGAATAAATGGAATTGAATGTCAAGAGTGAGTAAGTGAAGGCTTTTACTCATCTGGCTTACAACTTATATCAGCTAATTTTTCTAAATTTAAGTTGATTAAATTTTTTGGTTGTTTCATTTCAAATGACCACACAGAAGAGGGTTGTTTGTCATGGTTATTTATTTATGCTTTTTCCTCTCTGCTCTAGCATAAAAGAAATGTACAGATTTAATAAGCATGGAGTTGTAAGCAATAACAAAAACAATTCCAATAAATTAAAATTGGTAGTATATTTGAAATCTTTATAAAAGATCACACACTAGGAAAAGTAATAATACTCAGTTGGATTCAAAATAAACAAAATAAGATAATGAAGTTAAAACACGGAAAATTCAACCATTACTAATATTCAGACTACAGAAACAACAAAAACAAGGAACTGTGCAACCTCACACTGTAACTCCATATCCTTTACAAACAGATTTTCAAATAAATGACTAACACTGGGAACTTAAAGACCTAGGCTCTCAAATAAGAAGTAGAATACACCCATGATACCGCCTAAGGTATCATTGGCATCATAACTTTTAAGGTGGTAGAGAATCTTGAAAGCTTTTTTCATCTGGTTTCTTCCTCTGTTCTGACTCTAGTAAGACTTGAAACTACTACCAAGCACCCTAAAGTAGGGTGAAGTCATTCTTTTTTTATTCAGCGGATCTGGCCACCCTCACAGTCAGTAAGTAGAATTCTCCTTCTCCCCCCCACCACATCTTTTTACCTCGTATTATTATGAATATGTCTGTCCTTTGGTTTCTTTGAAGATAAAGCTGATGGCATGGTCTAACTTTGTGGACCCCATTTCCTTGTTTCTCATACCCAACATAGAATTTTGCATAATAAAAAGTAAGATGAAAAGATAATAACTTAATAGGAAAATGAAATAAAGTTCTTCTTCTAGCGTTTGCCCTTCTTCCGTAGCCAGTCAACAGTGTCAGGTTGAGCCTGATGCAAAGTTTTGAGACCTCCTTTGAATCTGGAGAGGTGGCAGTCGTTGACTATGTGGGTCATAGTCTGTCTGGAGCCGCAGGGGCAGTTCGGGTCGTCTCTGGCTCCCCAGCGATGGAACATAGCGGCGCACCGGCCATGGCCTGTTTGATAGTGATTGAGGAGGGCCCAATCATAACGTGCTAGGTCAAAGCCGGGTTGACGCTTGCTTGCAGGGGTCTGTGATGAGGTGTTTGTTCTTTACCTCAGCTGACTGCCAACTCTGTTTCCAAGAGTCTGGAACAGAGAAGTTCAGTGTAGGCGTAGGGGACCAGATTGGGTGACGAGACGTCAAGCGTTGAACAGGGTGGGTGAAGATATCCGTGTATATTGGCAGGTCCGGTCGAGCATAGACGTGGGAAATGAACTTAGATGATGCTGCATCCCGACGATTATCTGGCAGGGCGATGTTGCTAAGAACTGGCAGCCATGGAACCGGGTGGAACGAATGGTTCCAGAAATTATCCTCATGGAGGAATATAATTTGGAATTGACCAAGTGGACATGGGGGCTACGGAACCATACTGGGGCACAGTATTCTGCAGTGGAATAGCATAATGCCAGAGATGATGATCGTAGTGTGGAAGCGCTCACGCCCCATGAGGAGCTGGCCAGTCTTGCAATGATGTTATTCCTTGCGCCCACCTTTGCTGCAGTTTTTATGAGATGTTCGTGAAATGACAGAGTGCGATCGAGAGTAACGCCAAGATAGACTGGCTGGGCTTCATGCCGGATTCTTGTATCGTCAAGCTGCACATTAAGCTCATGCGAAGCCGAGGCATGGTGTAGATGGAAAACAGATGATACCGTTTTTGCAGTGCTAGGGATTAGTCGCCATTTTTTACAGTAATCAGATATCAGAGCCATGTCTTTCGTGAGTGTTTCCTCGAGGATGTCAAACTTGGATGCCTGAGTTGCACAGCAGATGTCATCGGCGTAGATGAACTTCCTTGAAGAAGTTTCTGGAAGGTCATTGATGTAAATATTAAATAGCACAGGAGCCAGAACAGAGCACTGAGGGAGGCCACTTGAGACAAGTCTCCATCTGCTAGACTTGTCACCCAGATGCACCTGAAATCTTCTGTTTTGGAGAAGAAACGATATAGTGTTGGCCACCAATGGAGGCAGGCATCTTGAGATCTTGACTAGGAGACCACGGTGCCAGACCATGTCATAGGCTGCTGTGAGATCAACAAAGACAGCACCCGTCTTTAAATTCTTCTGGAAGAATGAATGAAATAAAGTGATACTTCACTAGTCCAGGGCTATTCTTAGTATTTTATTATTATTGTTGCTTCTAATTTTCTTTCTTTTTTTTTTTTTTTCTTTAGCAGTGCAGGGATCTTGTGCATGTGTGTATTTCACCATTGCTGGGCCAGCTTTTTATTTCAAAGAGATACAAAGACACAGCAGCACTGGAATTTCCCCCTTGATGTGGCTCAAATCTAGGACACATGAATGGCAAGACACACACCTGACTAGTTGAGTTATCTTTTACCGGACACCCCCCCCCCCCATTGTCAGATGCCTAGCTCAGGGTATAGGAAAAACTGCTGATAAGGACCATATTAAATAAGCTGTAACTGGTGGCTAGTTGGCTTAGTGTACAGGACTCTCTGAGCTGGTTTGAGAAAGTAATTAAAGGCCAGCCTTTGCATGTGAAATATAGTCACAACTAAAGGGGTAAGAGAAAGTGCAAAGCAAAAGAAGATGAGGAGGAGAGCAGAAATACTAAGAATCTAATTGTAATTAAAGAAGGAACAGGGGCAGCAGCAGCAACAACCTAGAGGTAAAATGAGAATCTGTGCCAGAGGTGGTAAGTTGTAGACATGCTAGATCATAGAGGATAGCCAGCCATAAAGAGGCCTGAGCTCCATGCCAGCCATAAAGAGGCCTGAGCTCCATGCCAGCCAGTGGGTTTCAGCAACCTTGAGCAAGAGAGAGAGGCTTTGGCTTTATGCTTCATGCTATTTATCAGTTTATCAGTACAACAATTTAATTCATGCAGTTTATCAGTACAACAATTTAAGAAGGATGCCATGAAGAATAGGGCATCTTCCCTCCCTCCTTCCCTGGGGCTCAGTGCTGGTACTACAAATCCACCATGGCTACATTTACCTCCTCGACCCCTTTCCTTCATATTAGATAAGTAAGATAGAAATTGAGGGGGGGGGGTTGGGTGGTAGCACAGTGGGTTAAGCGCACGTGGTGCAAAGTGCAAGGACCACCGTAAGCTCCCAGTCCCCTACCAGCAAGGGAGTTGCTTCACAGGTGGTGAAGCAGGTCTGCAGATGCCTGTCTTTCTCTCCCCGTCTCTGTCTTCCCCTCACCTCTCCATTTCTCTCTGTCCTATCCAACACTGACGACATCAATAACAACAATAGTAATAACTATAACAATAAAACAAGGGCAACAAAAGGGAGTGAATAAATAAATATTAAAAAAAAATTGAGAGGGAAGAGGAGATAGTGAGGGAGAAAGACAGACACCTGCAGACCTGCTTCATTACTCGTAAAGTGTCCCTCCTGCAGGTGGGGAGCAGAGGCTCAAACCTAGGTCCTTGTGCATGGTGATGTATGTGCTCAACTGGGAGGCAACTCAGCAATCTGGAGATGAAAATTTCACATCATACAACTGACAAGAGATTGATACCAACTATCTATAAAGAAATCATATGGCTCAAAAACACACAAAACAAATAACACAATTAAAAATTGCGCTAATCCCCACCTGCAGGGGAGTTGCTTCACACGTGGTGAAGCAGGTTTGCAGGCGTCTTTCTCTCCCCCTCTCCATTTCTCTCTGTCCTATCCAACAACAATGACACCAACAATAATAACAACAATAACAACAATAAAACAACAAGGGCAACAAAAGGGAAAATAAATAATAATTAAAAAATCTAAATTTTTAATAATAAAGAGTTTTCTTTTTTATTATTATTTTAAAAAATTTTTATTTAAGAAAGGATAAATTAACAAAACCATAGGGTAGGAGGGGTACAACTCCACACAATTCCCACCACCCAATCTCCATATCCCACCCCCTCCCCTGATAGCTTTTCCATTCTCTATCCCTCTGGGAGCATGGACCCAGAGTCATTGTGGGTTGTAGAAGGTGGAAGGTCTGGCTTCTGTAACTGCTTCCCCGCTGAACATGGGTGTTGACTGGTCGGTCCATACTCCCAGTCTGCCTCTCTCTTTCCCTAGTAGGGTGGGTCTCTGGGGAAGCGGAGCTACAGGACACATTGGTGGGGAATAAGATAGTTTTCTACACAAATAGAACCTGAACTGGAGTTGGTGTATTTCACCAAAGTAAAAGACTCTGGGGGGTGGGGAGGAGAGTCCAGGTCCAAAAAAGGATGACAGAGGACCTAGTGGGGTTGTATTGTTATGTGGAAAACTGAGAAATGTTATGTACAAACTATTGTATTTACTGTCTAATGTAAAACATTAATCCCCTAATAAAGAAATTAAAAAAGAGATAGCTTTCTAAATAATTCATACAGATGTATGGAGGAAAAAAAAAAGCTCCCTTTTCAATTTCTATCTCTTTTACCTACTAAAAGAAAGGGGGGTGGTCCGGGAGGTGGCATAGTAGATAGAGAGTTGGATTCTCAAGCATGAGGTCCTGAGTTCAATCCCCAGCAGCACATGTACCAGAGTGATGTCTGGTTCTCTCTCTCTCTCTGTCTCTGTCTCTCTCCATCTTCATGAATAAATAAATCTTTAAAAATAAATAAATAAATAAATAAACCTTTAAAAAAAAAAAAAGGGGATGGGGAGGAAACTGTAGTCATGGTGGATTTGTAGTATTTCTCTACATATCCCTGTAAAACTGACTTTTTTTAAACCTTAGATTTTAACTACTGTAAAAATAATATTAAATATGTTGTAGTTGTCTCAGAGTTTTATGTTATTAGTTAATAAAATTATTAGATATGCATTTCACATAGCAGCCAACACCAAAGTTCTATGCCCTCACCCTCCCAACGATAACCACCACAATCCCCACAAAGTTTTAAATAGTTTGGCTACACTGCTTCTGTTGATTTTGTTTTGCTTTTTTGTTTCCAAATTCATGCATTTCAACTCTATAAATTCCACATATAATCCTAGTTGTATTTTTACTCATTATGTTTCCTCTCTTCAGCAACTAAAATATTTTATGTAATCAACAAAACTAGATGGTAGAAGTGCAACGTTTCAATCTCTCCATGATCCTTTCAGTGATACCTAATGCTCACGTTTCCTCCCAACAGTCTCTAACCCAGTCTGTTAAAGGACCCTAGTTCAAGTTTCCATTTGATACGTGAGAAACTAATCTTTTGTCGTTGCATGATGGTATTTTTTAAAACACACACACAGGGGTCAAGTGATGGCAGATAGAGAACACATGTTACCATGTGCAGGGACCTGGGTTCAAGTCCGAGGTTTCCACCTGCAAGGGGAAGGCTGCATGAGTAGTGAAACAGAATTGCAGATCTCTCTCTCTGGCCCATTCCCTCTCAATTCCTCTGTCTCTACAGAAAAAGAAAAGAAAAAGAAAGGAAAGGAAAATAGGAAAAAAAAAAAGTGTGTGAATGAGCTCAGGAACAGTGGCCTTGTCTTGCAAGCACTGAGCACCAGTGATGACCAACACTGGTGGCAAAAGCAAACAAGCAACACATATATGTGCCCACATTCTTACAGACTAAGTTTTTTCCTTAGAGACCTTGGGATTAATGCCCATCCTCAATACACAACTTTCCCTGTTAAGTATGTGTTCTAATATTTGAGATAGATCACATGTACTTTCTCTTAGTCTTTATTTTAGACTTGTGTTCAGTCTTTTTTTTTTTTTTTTTGGGGGGGGGACAGGAATACCCTATTCCTGTGCTTGTAATTGAGAAGGAGGGAATTTGAAAAACAGGTAGTATTTGAGAGGGTAGAGATGGGACAAATGGATGTCTACATAAGGGGATATAGGTATGTTATAGGAAAAGAAAAATGTGAGCAAAGACAGTAATGGAAGTATGTGATATGTATAAAGAAAAAGTATTCACATGGGAGTCGGGCTGTAGCGCAGCGGGTTAAGCGCAGGTGGCGCAAAGCACAAGGACCGGCATAAGGATCCCGGTTCGAACCCCGGCTCCCCACCTGCAGGGGAGTCGCTTCACAGGCGGTGAAGCAGGTCTGCAGGTGTCTGTCTTTCTCTCCTCCTCTCTTCATTTCTCTCTGTCCTATCCAACAACGACAACAACAATAATAACTACAACAATAAAACAACAAGGGCAACAAAAGGGAATAAATAAATAAAATAAATATTAAAAAAAATTTAAAAAAAAGAGAAAAAGTATTCACATTAGTAAGAGACAGGGTTTTCAATATAGCTCTTGGCACTGTCTACATAGGCTCCATCCACCAGCCCTGCTCGATCAGAAATACTGATACAGGGATACAGGCTAAGGTTTCTTTACTTTTATAAAATTCCTAAGAAAATTTAGATGTTTTGTTAGGTTTGAAATCCTTTAGCTAAGAGGGCTGGTCAGTGGCACACTGAGTTAAGTACATATAGTACAAAGCTCAAAGACCTGCGCAAGGATCCTGGTATGAGTCCCAGGCTCCCCACCTGCAGGGATGGGGGGGTCACTTCACAAGTGGTGAAGCAGGTTTGCAGGTATCTGTCTTCCTCTCCTCTCTCAATTTCTCTCTGACCTATCCAAGCGGGGGAAAAAAATGACCACTAGGAGCAGTGAATTTGTAGTGTTGACACTGAGCTCCAGTGATAACCCTGGAGGCAAAAAAAAAAAAAAAATCTATGTGTATGCAGTGTGTTCTTAGCATATCAAATTCATTCTTACTTAAGGAATCCCAGCATGACTTTCAGCAACTCTACTGAAGTCTCAGTCTAATTTACTTCTTCAGTGAAGTCTTACTTGGTCATTCTGTTGTAAAGCATCTAGTCTGCTCAGTTTATTTCTTAACATTTATCTGATACTGCTACCATTATAAAATATATGCTCCCAAAGAGTATATCCTTGGTCTGTCTTGCTCACTGTGGTAATTCCAGTGTTAGAAGAGGCCTGGCTACAGAAAATACTGAACATTCACAGAATTAATGGGTAAATTTGGCAGATTTAGGAAATTCTTCTTGGGACAATATTACATAGTATATAGGTAGAATGCAGTAAAATCATCCTTTAAGTTGTCCTCAATAAGATAGTAAGAACCTTTTTTGAGAATTTCTCTTTGCCATTTTGGATATTTTGCTGTACAGTAGCTTGCTACCTGACTGCTTAAAAGGAAAAGTTGGGGCAGCATTTTCATAGAAGACAACTGCAGCTCAGAACATCTATCTAATCAGTTCAATAATAATTTCCAAATGTACTTAATGGACTATTAAATTGGTAATTAGAAATCAAATTTTGCTATGCTGCAAAAGATGTCAAAATTACGTATGCTAAGATCAAGATATTTTAAAATTAAAATTTTATTTAATTAGCAATCCTCAGAGAAAGATATTTTTAAATTAAAAATTTATTTAATTAGCATTACCATAGTCTTTATTAGAATTTATCTGTATCTCGCTGACTTACAAAAAAAAAAAAAAAAAAGCAGGGCTGGGCACATATACATAAAGAATTCCTGGTGCTTAGCACAATTCGATGACATTAACAACAACTCCCTGTGCCCCCAGCTCACCTCTCCCCTTTAAGTGGGGGGGGGGGCTAAGCAAAAAAAAAAAAAAAAAGGAACAGAAAAATATGAAAGTGAAAAAAACTGATACAGGTTATCTTTGTGGGGGATATTTGAAAACACTCCTTCCTTTCACCCACTTTTGTGAGTTAGAGTTGATAGATTTCTATTGCATCCTGGTGTCACCACTGCCAAATGCTTTTGTGGAGATGAGGCAGACACCTGGTTATTTAAGGAGCAGAATAGATGGGCAGCTTTCCTGAGTCCCAAAACACCAGGGACCATTTGAGAATTCCACCTGACATGGGGACAGCCCTGGGCTCTTAAACAATCTGCAGTTTGATCCGATTGTTCCCCAGGGGGGATGGGGGGGGGACCACAGCTCACTCAAGAGTCATTGATTGGATTAACAGCCTAATTCCCAACAGATGAATAGAATACTGATGTCTTGTCAGCCCTGATCACAAAAGGAAAACACAAGCTGCTACTACAGCTTAGAGAGTTAACCCTCTGCTTACCCTGAGGCTATTATTTTCCCTTTCAGCCCATCACCATTTCTTTAGAAGTTTACATTAATATGATCAAATATTATCAGCTGGTGGTTTTATCACCATCCACACAATTTTATCCTCCAGGATAATTTCTTAAATGCTTAAAAAACATGGAACGGTCTGTACTTTCATTTTTTTTTTTTTTTACTGTCCTTGTTAACCCAGCCGCCTAGATTCTGTCTTGGGTTTTCTGAAGAAATATGAAATAAACTGACTTATGTTTTATGTTCCAATCAAACAGGACATAGTCTAAGGGAAGAAAAAGAGCGGAATATATATATTCAAAGACAAAACTTCCAACCTATTTCCTGCATCAGTGAATGATTTTATTAAAATTGATGATAAGGTTAAGGGGAATAGAGTCTCAGTAAATACTAGTTTTGGTTTATTCCACTACCCATTATTTCTAAGTCTGATTGTAATTTAATAATTTGTATTAGATATATTATTTTGTAGTAACTGAGGATCACATAAAAAAAGATCTAACTGATACAGGTTTAAACACAAGAACAAGAGATTGTATTTGAGTCACGTATGAATTAGTATTCTGTAGTATGTACCATATTCTAGAACTGGAAACTAGACAGGGATGCAGTTTTGAGGTAGTTTACTGATACTTTATTTGTTTACCATTCTATCTATGACATGCCAGTGTAACAAGACAGACTGATCATAGTCAGTTGTGAGTAAAAACAAGGATGGCAGTTGATCTATTTACTGTTCTGAACTATCCACATGTGTTTTCTTCTTTAATCTACCCGATAACCTTATGAAGTAGGTGTTAAGTGATCTCACTTCACAAATGAATAAAAACCAAAGCTAAGTTAAGTACTTTTGCCTAAAGTCACATAATTTTTAAAAAAACATTTTATTTATTTATTAATGAGAAAGATAGGAGGAGAGAGAGGAAGAAACCAGACATCTTTCTGGTACATGTGCTGCTGGGGATCAAATTCAGGACCTCAAGCTTGAGAGTTCAATGCTTTATCCACTGTGCCACCTCCCGGACCAGAAGTCACATCATTTTAAGTGGCAGAGCAGGAACTTAAGTTAGGTCTCTGGGTCTAAAATTTAGTTCCTTAAAGACTACTGTAACTTCATGAATTTCTCTGTGTATCTTCATATTTATATGAAAAAATTCCCCAGAATTGTGAGGTATTAAAATTAAGGTCCATACCTCTTTAGAATCTGTTCTTACTCTTCTGGGAAAGCCTCTCCATGTGCAAACATACCCTTAACTGACTTTTCTTATTCCTTTTCAGACATTTCTTCAATATTCATGATATCTGCCTAAAATTATTCATGTTATAAAATTTTTTTTTAGCCTATGGCTTTGGAACCATATAGTCTCCCTCTCTCCCTTTTCTTTCTCTTCTATTGTCTTTCACAAATATAATTCTCCGTCTGTGCTGAATCTGGTTCTTTCCACAGTAATGAACCCTACTCAGGACCTAACCGCTGAGTCCACAGATTCCTACAAGAGCCTCCCTCATCACTGATCTTATGATCTCTTGCCCCTTTTTGCAAGCATTATTTTAAGCATATCACCTTCCCATTTAAAACTTTGAAATATGTTCCAATTATCAAGTCAGTGAAAAAGTTTTAAGAGTTTCCCTAATTTTGAATAGAATTTGGTATATTACTATCATTTTTAAAATTAACAATATAAACTGGGGAAGTTTAGATCAGTTTAATTGTGAGAACATATCATTAAATACAGATATTATTGGCATAATATTGCTAGATTATAATCTAATCCCTTATGAAAGTAAAGTATATGCTTTCATTAGCCATCATGTTAAAAGGCAGTTTTGAGGGGGCCAGGCAGTAGTGCACTGGATAAGCACACATAGTGCGAAGCACAAGGACCCATGCAAGGATGATGGTTCACAGCCCTGCCTGGGAGGCCACTTCGCAAGTGATGAAGCAGGCCTGCAGGTCTCTATCTTTCTCTCCCCCTCTCTGTCTTCCCCTCCTCTCTCAATTTCTCTCTGTCCTATCCAACAACAATGGAAAAAAGATGGCCTCTAGGAGCAGTGGATTCATAGTGCAGATATTGTTTCCAGCAATAACTCTAGAGGCAAAAAAAAAAAAAAGGTATTTTTGAGAAATAACAATTACAGGGATGATAATACTTCGGGGGAGGGGTGAAAAGAGGAAGAAAAAGCTCACTGATCCCAAATAAAAACCATTTGTCAACTATGGATGACATAAAATATCTTTATACTATCTAGCTTTCTACAGAGTTTTCTTGACTCATAATGCATTTCTCTATACCAAATCCATATGAAATTAGCATCCTTAAGTGAGTAGGGTAGGAACTGATAGCTCCATGGAAGAAGAAGTGCAGTATGATTTGCCCTAAATGGCAGAATAAGCTGAACAGCAGAATCAGAACTTTAGAAATTATCTTTACACAAATAAAATAAGGTAAGAAACAGTAAGTTTTGAGACATTTCATGTCTGATTCCTATATTTAGAATACAAGCAAAAGAGATTGCTGAATTGGGATAAGGAAATATTAGCTACTAATGTTCTGTTAGCAAATATCCTGCCTCCATTCCCAAAAGTGCTATTGATGTTCATTTAGTTGTAGAAGATCCAATCATGAGGGAAAAAGTCAGTCTTAGTAACTAAAAATATGTTAAGTTGATCCTAAAATAAAACAATTTAAACAAGTGTCTAGAAAATGCAGATATCACAAATACAGTTTGAATCAAGTCAAGTCCTAGTAGAAGTTCACTAGAAACTGAAAGACCTCAGGAGAATGAGCCCCAAAGAACTTCCTTCTTCAGATTCTGAAAGATGATGGAGGCAATAGAGAATGGGACATACTGAAGAGTGAAAAGCTTCCTGACATATTGAAGAGTGAGAAGCAATTTCTTGGTGGCTTTCAATGTGATGCTCTAATATCACCAATAACAATTTAAAACCTCTCATGACTCTATTCCTTTGTAATGAATAGACCTGGCAGGTAGGAAACTTTGTTCTGGAAGCCCTGGAGAGATATCAGTTAACTAATAATGCTGAAAACCTTATCTACTATCTCATCTTTAAAGACAACAATATCCTGAAAGGTCTACTATTTTTTTTACCTCCAGGGTTATTGTTGGGGCTCGGTGCCTGCACCGTGAATCCACTGCTCCTGGAGGCCATTTTCCCCATTTTGTTGCCTTTGTTATTATTGTTATTGCTGTTATTGTTGGATAGGACAGAGAGAAATTGAGAGAGGAGGGGAAGATAGAGAGGGGGAGGGAAAGACAGACACCTGCGGACCTGCTTCACCACTTGTGAAGCGACCCACCCTACAGATGAGCTGGGGGGGGGGGGGCGCGGCTTAAACCAGGATTCTCACACTGGTCATTGTGCTTCGTGCCA
Organism: Erinaceus europaeus; assembly: GCF_950295315.1. Taxonomy (NCBI): domain Eukaryota; kingdom Metazoa; phylum Chordata; class Mammalia; order Eulipotyphla; family Erinaceidae; genus Erinaceus; species Erinaceus europaeus. The sequence goes on from NC_080170.1 coordinate 43,873,671, forward strand.
TGTGCACTTAATCCACTGCGATACTGCCCAGTCCCCAGGTCTACCATTTTTAATACTACCTAGAGGTTTTTCTATTTTACAGCTCCTCAACTTTAGATCCCTATCAGATAATACAAAAACACAGAATTTAAGCAGAGATATAAAATAAATAAAAATAAGTCATTAACTTTAGCTGTCATTAAAAAAACACCTCAGTAATGTTAATCATTGTTTAACAGACACTCAAATCAATCCACACAATTTTAAAAACCAGGAAAAGCAAACTGATGGTGGATCTTTTGTGATAATAGAGATATGCTTGTCTAACTGTGGAAACCAGGTTAAAGACAAGGGCTTGGGTAGTTGTGCCTGAAACAAGCAGACTGCAAGGTTTATAAATACATACAGAAATAATTAAAATATAAGGGGTTTAGAGGGATTAATCTCCTTTAAATAATCTCTGCTGCAAAGCCTGTAAAGACCTTGCTGGCACTAGGCCCATGTGCAACCAGCTGTCGGCTATCAGGGCAGCAGTGAGATTAACTGCTCCCACTTCTGCACTGACCCCATCTACATAGCCCTCTCTACATCCCATCAGTGCTCACTGCATAGGGGTGGGGGCACGGGGCAAGCAGAATAATACCTGGGACACTGACAACATGGAGCATTACCACTTGTTCTTAGGTGAAGGAAAAAACTCCAAAGAGAATAAGAAAGAAAGTGCTGGAAGCAAATCACAAAAGCTAGCGCTTTGAGAACTCTGGGGAAATGCAAGAGGGCCTAAGAAGTGCTGATTACCTGACTCCATTCATTGAACCCATGGCAATTTCAAAGTCACTTTTAGTTATTTTCAAGCGGAGTTTTAAGTGATGTAGATATTAAATCCTCTTAGTTCCTAAGGAAGCAGAAGGCAACTGATAACTCTTGAAAAAAAAGCCATTTATTTTGATCCAAAGCTAGTCACAGATTCAATAACTATTTTATTTTATATATTTTTTATTTTAAATTTCTTTTTTTAATGTTTATATTTATTTTCCCTTTTGTTGCCCTTGTTGTTTTATTGTTGTAGTTATTATTGTTGTTGTTATTGATGTCATCATTGATGGATAGGACAGAGAGAAATGGAAAGAGGAGGGGAAGACAGAGAGGGGGAGAGGAAGATAGACACCTGCAGAACTGTTTCACCGCCTGTGAAGCAACTCTCCTACAGGTGGAGAGCCAGAGGCTCAAACCAGGATCCTTGAGCCGGTCCTTGCACTTTGCACCACCTACACTTAATCCACTGGACTATCGCCCGACTCCCTCAATAAATATTTTAAAAAGATGACTGTGAATAAACCCAATATTTCCTGTGGGGTTCTTTCTGATATGGGGGGCTCTCTATCTCTATTATATGATCTTTCAGTGACTTTAAAAGGAAATCATTAAAAACAAACAATAGCGTTGAGGATGACAAGAAATCAATGCATATAGAAGTCCTCTAAGAACAGAAAATGTTATGCAAACATAAGATGTAGCTATACACTCAGAATTTATTTGGATGTCAGAAGAAAACAGAACTGCAAAGTACAAGGATGCTGAATGAATCACTATAAAGGTTTTAGATATTTAAAGTATAGATGCACATGCACTTAACACATCTATTCTTCTACCAGAGAAAAGAAATTGGGTCTTGGACCACCTTTTTTAAAAAGAAGGTTTTATCTGGGATTTCTAAGTCTCTTTTTATTCTCTAATTTTTTCCCCTATGGTTTTTGGATGTCAATGAATTTCACTACACTTATTTCTTGTCAAGTAATGGTGATTTTTCAGATCTCCTAGTTATTTCACAGGTATAATTTAAGGACATGTGAATAAATGTCACCTAATGACTGGAGTTGGTGTATTGCACCAAAGTAAAAGACTCTGGGGTAGGTAGGTAGGGAGGAGGGGAGAATATAGGTTCTGGAAAAGGATGACAGAGGACCTAGAGGGGGTTGTATTATTATGTGGAGACTGAGAAATGTTATGCATGTAGAAACTATTGTATTTACTATTGAATATAAAACATTAATCCCCCAATAAAGGAAAAAAAAAGATTAAAAAAATGTCACCTAATGTTCCAGACTAGAATACAAATTGTCCAATACATCAATCCAAAGTATTTCAAAAGAAATATGGGTGATATAGTCAAATATTCTGGATGACATAATCACATTTCTTATACAATATGATCAATTTTCAAAAGGATCATAGTATCAGATATGATTTACTTTTTAATATTTTATTTATTTAGTGGGAGAGTGAAGGTAAGGGGAATGGAGAGGATGAGGGAAAGGGGATACCAGAGCATTGCTCATCCCTGGCTTATGGTGGTGCTGAGGATTGAACATGGATCCTCAGAGCCTCAAGCATGAAAGTCTTTTTGCATAACCATTATTCTATTTCCTAAGCACTATAATTTATTTATTTTTTAATATTGAGGGGCCAGGTGGTGCCACCCTTGGTAGACAGCATATACATAAAGCCAAACAAATTGTTGACTAATCATGAACCTAAAGGCTAGAACATTGCAGATGAAGATTTGGGGTCTCCGTTTTGAAGATAGCTATTAGGTCTATTTTAGGTATATTCCAAAGGGCCCAGGGCTATACTAGTTTTTCCCTGAGCCCAACCTCTGATATGTAGGTGGACCCAAGTTATTATCTGGGGAGATGATATCATGGCTGGAAAAAGGGCTAGAAAGCTGGATTAGGGAAGAGAGTAGCTCCCAAATATGGGGAAGGTGTATAAAAATTGTTGCCTGTAAACCCCGTCGATTTGATCTGGAGCCCATATTCAGCATCCTCTGCATCCTTGTAGGTTTGAGTTCACATTCTGTGGTCATGAGCAGGAATGTTCCAAGCTGCCCCAATTTCAGGACCCATCTTCCTTAGGTGGTAGAGTATGTTATCCAACCTCCCTTCGGAGGGTGGAACATTCAGTAGAGAGCATATATAACCTTGAGTATGGGCCAGGGCTCAAGTCCTCAGTCTCCACCTGCCGGGGGAGGCTTCACAAGCAATGGAGCAGTACTGCAGGTGTCTCTTCCCTTCATCTGTACTTACTCACCCACTCAGAAAACGAAACAAACAAAAAACACCAAGAGCAATGAAGTTGTCATAAAGGCGCTGAGCCCCGGCAAAAACTCTAGTAGCAAAAAATAAATAAATTTAAAAAATTTGAGTAAGAAGGTGCTCTTATAAAAAAATATGGCTTAAGGACAGAAGTTTTTGTCAAAAAAGAAAATTTTATAGTGTCCTTTTTTAAGGTCTATTTGCTTGCTGTTTTGGGTCACTGCAAATTATTGTGCATTTTTGCTTTAAGGTATATATTTTCCCCTAACTTATGGGTACATGTGTTCTGTCTCATGGGCCCTGATATATCTAGGTTCTATGGCTTTGTTAGGAGGTGCACCACTAGATAAGGAAGTGAGAAGTCTTTTGAGCTAGGAATTGTCTCACCAGAGTGCTGGAGCTGAAGGGTTGACATTCCACGGCTCATGTCTCTGGGCACAATCCAAAGTGAAACATGTCGAGGTGGTACTGGCTGCAGTGATTTGGTTGACTTCAGCAGATGTAGTATCAAATGGTATGGATCAAGTGGAGCATGCATGAAGTCAATCCATGCCCTCGAGTTTCCATGACTGGGAGAAATATGGGTTTTATACAGAATGGGGAGGGTTTCTGCTGTCTTGGTGTTTAAGAAGGCAATAGAGAGTTATTACTGAAACCAAGTTATTAGGGAATTTGGTTTACTTAGAAAATCCCATGGTTAGGATTTGCTGTATCATATAAGACCTTACTATGGTTTATACCATTTAATGCTATTTACATATAGCTGTATCTTATATAGTGACAGAAGCAGTTGCTCTGGTCTCCTTGATCTAAGACTATAAGTGATTTAATATTTCAATTAAATAGTCATTATTTTGAATATATTAAAAATTTGAGCCCATCGTTAAAATTGTCAGGTTACCGATTTGAAACCTTAAGTGCTTAGATTGAAGGAATATATACTCAGAACTGGGTTCTATGCATAAAAAAGTTTAACAGTTTCCATCTATTTTTCCCCTCACATATTGATTAAATAGTGATTTATAAGACTGTGAGTTAATAGGAGTATATATTAATACCATTCCCACCACCAAAAGTCTGTGTCCCTCCCCCACACCCCTATAGTGAAGCTGTGTTCCCATTCCCCTTACCCAGAGTTTTTTACTTTAGTGAAATACTCCAAACTCAGCCAAATTCTACTTTATTTTTTCCCTATCTGTTCTTTCTCAATTTTTGGTTATGAGTGGGATCATCCCATATTTGGGAGCTACTCTTTGCCCTGATCCAGCTTTCTAGTCCTATTTCCAACTCTGACAACATCTCCCAGACAATACATTTGGTCCACCTGCATGTTAGCTGTTGTACTCAGGCAAAAAATTAGTAAAATCATGGACCCCTTGGAATATATCTAATATAGACCTACTAGCTGTTTCCAAAATGGAGACCCCAAAACTCAGCTGCTATATTCTTGCCTTTGGGTTCATAACTATTAAACAATTTGTTTTGCTTTATATCTTAATGCTTTTTCAGCCACCAAGTTGCAGATGTTACCATGATGCCAACCTGACTTCCCTGGATAGAGGGCCTCACCAATGTACGCAGGACCCCCACCTCTCCAGAGCTCTGCCACACTAGGGAAAGACAGATACAGGCTGGGAATACTGATTGACCTGCCAATGCCCATGCTCAGCAGGGAAGCAATTACAGAAGTCAGACCTCCCACCTTTTGCACCCCATAATGACCCAGGGTCCATACTCCCAAGAGGGATGAAGAATAGGAAAGCTTTCAAAGGAGGAGATGGGATATGGAACTCTGGTGGTGGAAACTGTGTGGAATTGTACCTCTCTTATCCTATGGTCTTGTCAGTGTTTTCATTTTATAAATAGAAATTAATTAAAAAATATAAAATAAAATAGCAAAATTTTTTTTAAATACCTGGATAACAGTTCCACTCTACTATGATGTAGTACACACATCACAGAAAAATTTAAATGTCTCTATTTTTTTTTTTTTAATCACACAGGACTCATATTTTCCTCTCCTATACTCTTTCTACAATGAAATCTCTACCCTTCCCCCTTCTTCCTCTTCTGGGTGAGTTTTTTAAGATTGACAATGAGGAGGCCAAATGTCAAAGACATGCTTATCCACTCAAGACTATATTGATATCCATCAACACATTTTGCACATATCAGAGTGCTCTCAGATGTTAATGACTTTTAGACTAAATGATTTGACTCAAATTTTCAACCATTGATCCAGAGGTGAGAGTATCGCTCTTTAGATTTCAGTTGTTCTCCAAGTGTGGACTCATGGCCAGAAGGATCAGTTTAACTTGGGAACTTGTTAAAAAAGCAAAATGACAGGCCCCACCCAAGACCTACAGATTCAGCAATGCGTCTGAACAAATCTACCATTAGCCAATATTTGGGAATCCCTAGCCCTTGCTAATATAGACTTTGCAAATGAGCACCATCATTTGGTCAAACAAAAGTAAATATCAACTTCAATGAAATGCAATAACACGTTTACGAAACTGTTTTAAACAAGTTATCTCTTCCTTAATTTTAAAATTTGAACATGCTTGACAGCATTTCTTCTCATCTTCTAGTGAAAAGGCTGCCTATCAGAGACCATTATAGTCAGTGGCACTGTTTTTATAGTTCTATAACATAACCTGACATTTATTGGAGCTTCAGATAAGATTTTTCCATCAGCGGATGTGTTGGAACACCAATAACCAAGTATGCTGTGTTGGGCAAATACCTACACATCAGGACACTTTTCAAAGCCATCAGGCAAAGGGGGTCAGTTGAATTTTTTTTTTACTGCATGGGCTAATGCTTTAAGAGTGTCTTGATGGAATCAAGGAAATTGGATTGTCCCCCATTTGCTGGGCTAAAACAAGCCTTTTTTATTTATCCCATTAGAGGAACACAAGAGAAACCTTTTAAATGTCACTAAAAATTTCCCTGTATTGCAAAACCTAGTCAGAAGGGTTTTAATTTTCTCTGAGCACTCCTAAGTAATGCAGTATGTCGAGGTTTAATAAATTGTAGGTGGGCACAGGTTTTGTTACAGGCAACTTTTCTTTCTTTTTTAAAGCTGGTACTTAGATATATTCGAGTTTCCTTCTAGAGACAGAAGTCACTATCTCAAACAGCAGGAAGCTTAACCTCAGTCCAAATAGGAAAAAAAAAAAAAAAAGAAAAACCATAATGAAATATGTAAAATTTGTGTGTGTGAAGGGGAGTTAGAACTTTGGTGGTGGTGTGGAATTATACCCATATAATTTTATGATCTTATAAGCCACTATTAAAATGTATTTTTATTTATTTATTTATTGGATAGAGATAGGTAGAAATCAAGAGGGAAGGGGATGATAGGGAGGGAAAGATAGACACCTGCAGCACTGCTTTTTTTTCACAAGTGTGTGAAGCTTTCCCCCTGAAGTTGGGAATCAGAGGATTGAACCTGGGTCCTTGTAACGTGCACTCAACCAGGTGTGCCACCACCCAGCCCCCAAATTAAAAAAAAAAACCAAAATGGAGATAAAAGCATACACACAAACCCTTAAGAACACTTTTTAAAAATTTACTTTTATTTATTTTTTACCAGAGAATTGCTCAGCTCTGGTTTATGGTGGTATAGGAGATTGAACCTGGGATTTTAGAGCCTCAGACATGAAAGTAATCATCTCCTCTATCCTATATTATTATTCTCTAGAGTTATCACTGGATAACTTCGTGCCTGCACTACAAATCCACTGCTTCTGTGGCCATTTTTAAAAGTCTATTGGATAGAATAGAGAGAAACTGAGAGGAGTAGGGGAAGGTAGAGAGGGGGAGAGAAATACCTGCAGAAGTAACCCCCCTGCAGGTGGGGAGCTGGGGGCTCAAACTGGAATCCTTTAAGTACACTTAAAAAAATTTTTTTATTATCTTTATTTATTGGATAGAGACAGTCAGAAATCAAGAGAGTGATAGACAGGGAGAGAGACAGAGATACTTGCAGCACTACTTCACCACTCGCAAAGCTTTCCTCCTGCAGGTGGGGACCGGGGGCTTGAACCTGGGTCCTTGCACGTTGTAATACGTGCGCTCAACCAGGTGTGCCACCACCCAGCCCCTTAAGTACACTTTTCAAAAATAAAATAAACTTTTAAAATGGATCAAAAGTGATGATTCATTTTTTTAAAGTGGTATTTTAATGCTCAACTTCTAGATAAATTTCTCAAGGAATTAATTTGGCCTTCAGCAAAAGTGGATACCGAGATGAAGCATTCAACTGACTTGTACAAAAAGAGTTCAGCACAGCAGAGATTGAACCCCCAAGCTGAGATGGGGTGAAGTCCACATTTTATAACTTTCAAAATACCAAATGAACACAAAGTGATAAAAGTTAATTGATTTGTATGCCATACAGTTTACATATACCCTTAAAAATATCATACTATGGACCAAGCGGGGGCATAGCTGGTTTTACAATATTCAAGTCTTAGTCCCCATCTGCAGGGAGGAGGCTTCATGAGCACTGAAATAGTGCTGCTAGCATCTCTCTTACTACCCTCTCTCCCCACCCCCTCTCAATTTCTCTCTATCCTATCAGATAGATAAAATAAATATCATAAGTGGGCTTTTTATATTTTATGACCATATATTTATTTTGGCATATTTGCTGAGCAACAGATAAATGTAAAAATTTGAGTTTTTTTTTTTAATTCTGGAAGATCCCCTATTTCAATAAACTATTAAACCCACTTCCAATTAAAAAACAAAATGTTACAGAGAGAAAACAAGGATGGAAGACTTCCAAAAAATTCTTTTTTTTTTTTTTTAATTTTATGCCTACAGGGTAAACAATGGGGCTTAGTGCCTGCACTATGAATACACTGCTCATGGAGGCCATTTTTCCCACTTTGTTGTCCTTGTTACTGTTATTGCTGTTGTTAGATAGGACAGAGAGAAATCGAGAGAGGAGGGGAAGACAGAGAGAGGGAGAAATAGAAAGACACTTGCAAACTTGCTTCACTGCTTGTGAAGCGAGCCCCTTGCAGGTGGGGAGCTAGGGGCTTGGACTGGGATCTTTACTACAGTCCTTGCGCTTTCCGCCATATGCACTTACCACTGCACTACTGCCTGACCCCCCAAAAAAATTCTTAAAAAGTAAAAAAAAATTTATTTAGTGGATAGAGACAGCCAGAAACTAAGAGAAAGGGTGAGAGAGACCAAGAGACACCTGCAGCATTGCTGCACCACTTGTGAAACTTTCCCCCTACAGGTGGGGACTTGGGGCTTGAACCTAGTCCTTGTGCACTATAACATGTACACTCAACCAGGTGTGCCACCACCCAGCTCTGACTTCCAAAAAATCCTATTGATAAGGGAGGGTGGTTCTTTAATCATTATCTGAATAAAAGTATTTTTTCATCATGTTCAAAGTGAATTATAATCTTACTTGACCTCCTAGCTTGTCATCTCAAAAATAAATGAGAGAAATGAAAAATAAGTCAAAGTATCAGTATTGTGAGATGGAACACTTATATCAAAGATTCCTCTTTTACTACCTACTCTAAAAAATACTTTGTTTACATCTAGGAACATGGCAGGGTTCAACAAAGAGCTGGCTCTGTGGGGGTGTCCCACAGATGGCTAGTTTGAGTGGGCCCAAAGACCACAACTATTCCAGGGGGAAGCTCAGTGAAGTACTAGCTAAGCAAAGATGTGAAACTGACTAGGAAAAAAAAAGGATTTTTTTGTTGTTGTTAGCTACTATAACACTTTTGACAATTATCCTTCAAGTATTAATTAAAATCAGTATTTAAGGGCTGTGTAGTGACACACCAGGTTGAGTGCACATGTTACAATGCGCAAGGACCAGGGTTCTAGCCCACGGTCCCCACTTGCAGGCGGAGAAGCTTTGTGAGTGGTGAAGCAATACTGCAGGTATATCTGTCTCCCGCTCTATCCTCCCCTCCCTCTTGATTTCTGGCTGTCTCTATCCAATAAATAAATACAGATTAAAAAAATGTTTTAATTAGTATTTAAAAGCTAGTATCCTCTTTTCTAGAAAGGGCAGCTTTATTACTTATGTTCCTAATAACTTAATGCATTTCATTATTAGTCATTCTGCATATCTAACCTTATCTGCGTATGTATGTATGTATGTATGTATGTATGTATGTATGTATGTAGTGAGGGACAGTTTTCCTTTTTCAGCTGTTGGCAATTCAGAAGCTCTAGATGAAATTCTAAGTAGCTATGTCTTAAAAGTTGCAATACTGAAAGCCCTCCACATCTGCCAATATTGGTAAAACAATCCTCAATTTTAAAAAAAGGACTAAGCCATATTCCCAAATGGGGAGAAATGTTAGGGGAAGATGACTAGAAGGCTCTGAAACCCAATCCCATCAGGACCCAGAGAGAAAAGAGGAAACAGGAAAGACCTTTGGAAGTAGTAACAGGTGTAGGTGTGACTTAAAAAGAGAAGATAGGACCATAGAAAAAATGGGCAAAAATATAGATAAATAAATAGTCAGATAGACAGTTACAGAAAAGTCAACCCATATCTGTGACCTTGGGAGAACCACTGCAGTTTCTAATGGAGGACACAGAAGTCTGGTGGTGGGAATGATGTGGAACTGTTACTTTGTAAATCACACACACACACACACACACACACACACACACACACACACACACTCAGAAAAAAATCAGAGAAAAAAAAAGTGACTAAGGAAGAATTATCAAGAAAAAAGATGATAATGAATAATCATTGAAAGATACTGTCATTGGTTTAAGTTTACTGCTGTTTCCATAGAAAACCCATATCTTGAGGTCAATACCATATTTTAAGGTTCAAGACAATAGAAAATCCAAGAAAATTTAGCACTCTCTTTGCTGGAAAGCAGGGATTCTTAGACTCCCAAGGAAGTCTGCAAGTATACTAGTCTAAAAAAAACTGATTGCAGGGAGTTGGGCGGTAGTGCAGCGGGTTAAGTACAGGTGGCACAAAGCGTAAAGACCGGCATAAGGATCCTGATTCGAGCCCCTGGCTCCCCACCTGTGGGGGGGGAGTCGCTTCACAGGTGATGAAGCAGGTCTGCAGGTGTCTATCTTTCTCTCCTCCTCTCTGTCTTCCCCTCCTCTCTCCCTTTCTCTCTGTCCTATCCAACAACAACAACATCAATAATAACTACAACAATAAAACAAGGGCAACAAAAGGGAATAAATATCCTATCTTTCCTTCCTTCTGGCTTCCTTTATTTATTAGAAAGAGAGAGAGAAGTGGGGAGAGCACTGCTAAGCTCTGGCAGATGGTGGTGTTGGGGACTGAACCTGGGATCTCTGGCATCTCAATCATGCAAGTCTGATGCGCTACTACTTCACAATCTCCTGGCACCTCTAACATTTTTGTTAAAAGGTCAAAGACAGGTTGTGAGGTAGTATAGATTGGACTAGTAACTGCTGAAATTGGGGGATGAGTACATGGAAGTTCATTATACTATAATTATGCACCTTTGAGTTCTTCTAATCAGAAAGTTAATTCTTCAAAAAACGTTGAGAAAGGAATTTATTATGCACAAACCAATTCTTTATACAGGGTTCTGAGATTATATCTGTTCATCTTAGTGAGATATTAGTATAAATGATATTTTTTCTCTTTCCTTATGCCATAAGATGAGTACTAAGGGACAAGGAATTTGTAAGACTGAAATGTAGAAAACATAAGTAGGGAAATCTTCCATGCCATACAACTATATCATTGATGCCAGTGACTTCTGAATTCCTTAATTTATTTCACAAAATGTCAAAATCTGACACAAAATGAAAAAATGAGAAAAGGTAACTGGCGAAGCGAAGATTACAAAGACAAAGAAGGTGGTGGACTGGTGCTTGAAGGGGAGGGGAAGAAGCGAAGGGAATAAAGTGGTGGGTCTAATCAAATCACTGTAAAAAGCTGCAGCCTCTTAGAGTTAACCTTGCCAATCAGAGCAAGCAGATGCGGGAGCAGAAGCATGTTTGTGCACATTAAACTTTGTGTGTGTCCTTGAACCTGTGATGCACTTCTTCCTCTCAAGCAGCCTGGGAAGGCTTCCTAATGTTCAACCTTAGAGAGAACCTTGAATTCCATTAGAAAGCTCCCTAGGAAGGAGAAACCCTCAAGTGGCAGCACAAAGCACATGAACAGCTCCTATGCTTTCCTGGCATTAGAAGTGAGCTCAGGAGATTAAGCCTGCAAGTCCCGGGAAATTAAAAAGTACGAAGACACCGACTAATGCCATCACACCAGCAAAAATCCACCTTGTCTAAGTCTTTCCTTTACTCAACTCCCTTATAAAGAGAGATGGCAAATACAATGTAAAATAAGATACAATAAAGACTGGCTCATAGGTCAAGGGTAAAACTGTAGGTAGTCTGGCTAAAATTAGACAAAAATCATAATATTTACATCTGCATAGTGCTTTGTTGCAGTCATTTTTTTTTCCATTTGCTGACCTAGCACATTTTACACACAAACTACCTTTTTAAATAAGTGGAAGAGTGGAGGTATTTGTCTTTTGTGCCACATCTCATAACTCTGTTCTGTGCTAATGATAAGACACCTTATATAATGTGTATATATATATGTGTGTATATATATTTATATATATATGTGTATATATATATTTATCTATTCATCCATTCCCTTTTGCTGCCCTTGTTTTATTGTTGTAGCTATTATTGTTGTCGTCGTTGTTGGATAGAACAGAGAGAAATGGAGAAAGGAGGGGAAGACAGAGAGGGGGAGAGAAAGATAGACACCTGCAGACCTGCTTCACTGCTTGTGAAGTGACTTCCCTGCAGGTGGGAAGCCGGGGGCTCGAACCGGGATCCTTGCGCTTTGTGCCACATGCGCTTAACCCATTGAGCTATCGCCCAACTTATATATATTATGGTTGTTGTGGTTATCATTGTTGCCATTGATGTCATTGTTGTTGGATAGGACAGAGAGAAATGCAGAGAGGAGGGGAAGACAGAGAGGGGGAGAGAAAGACACCTACAGACCTGCTTCACTGCCTGTGAAGCGACCCCCCTGCAGGTGGGGAGCCGAGGGCTTGAACTGGGATCCTTACGCCGGTCTTTGTGCTTCGCGCCATGTGCGCTTAACCCACTGTGATACCGCCTGACCCCATGATGTATGTTTTCTCTATTACATACAGATAGACTCAACATAAGAGAAATTTTGATTTATAAGTTGTTGTCACATGAAACGTTTTTTTTTTTTTTTTTTTTTAAATCTCCCTGTGATAGGTGCCAGCATACCACTCACACTGTCAACTTCTCCCACTATCCTGCACTGGTCCCCAACATTCTCTCAGCTCCCCACCCCCACATCTCAGTCCTTGGGTTTGCTGCAACTGCAACAGACTATGAGTCCAAATTTCGCTGTGTCTTCCCATTGTCTCCTTGTTTAAGTTCCAGGTAGGAGATATTTCTAGTAATTAAAGCTTTCAAAAATGAAATGGAATACTTTGTGAGGTAAACAGAGTGGCTTAACCAACCTGCTAGAAATTTAGCAGAGAATTCCTGCTAGTTAGATGGGAAGTTAAACCAGGTGATCTTTAAATTCCTCTCTGATCTTAAGATTTTACGGGTATGATTTCCTCAAGGTCACACAATGACTGGCAGAATAGAAACGGAAATCTAGGTAACCTGACTGTAAAGGAAGGCTTTCTAAATAAATACAAGGTTAGAGACACCTCTCTTGTCTCCAGGCAGTAAGTAGAGGAGTGTTGCTCACTGGGTCAGAGAAGCAGTAGTGGGGTGATAACAGGACTGGGGAGCTCAAGGCCTGACAACAGAGGACAGTAGCTACTCAGATCTCAGAGAACTATTACCAGATGGGAGTGCACCCAGGATTTCTACATTCTCCGATGTTCAAGAAAACTATAAAATTTATCTTACGCAAAATTACTTAATTGCAAACAAACTGGGTGCTAAGCAAAAGATCTATGGGCTGCAAATACATCTGGCTGGTTTAAGATCATGAGACTTTGCTTTGAAGTTTCATTTCCAAGTTACCTTTTTTTTTTTTTAATCCTTCATTTGTGTTTTATATTAAGCATAATCTGCTATGTATATGTATTTGGCTCTGGGCTTTACAGGTTATATATCCCTGTTATACTAGTAGTAGCATTAAGCTGGTTTTTATTTATTTAAAAAACTTTTTTTTAATATTCATTTATTTTCCCTTTTGTTGCCCTTGTTTTTTTTAATTGTTGTTGTAGTTATTATTGTTGTTATTATTGATATCGTTGTTGCTGGATAGGACAAAGAGAAATGGAGACAGGAGGGGAAGACAGAGAGGGGGAGAGAAAGACAAGACACCTGCAGACCTGCTTCACTGCTTGTGAAGTGACTCCCCTACAGGTAGGGAGCTGGGGGCTTGAACCAGGATCCTTAAGATGGTCCTTGCGCTTTGCACCGCCACATGTGCTTACCCCGCTATGCTACTGCCTAACTCCTGGGTGGTGCACTTCTTAACAAAACTTCAAAACCTAGATATGGACCAGGGCCCATGAGATAGGGCATATGTACATGTATCCAGTAGTTAGGGGAAAATATATATGTTAAAGCCAAAGTGCACAATAGTTTACAGTTAGTCAATAAATGAAGCAAGTAAGTAGAAAGAACTAAAAAGACACCATAAAGTACCTAATGAAACAGTTTCTACGTAGACCTAGATAGCCGCCTCACTTACCTCCTATTACACGTCCCTCAATCACGCTAAAGCTAACCTTGTCAGACAAGGTAAGGATTACAAAAGCTGAGTAAAGGCAAGAGACTGGCATACTTTAATGATGACTCTTTAGTCACTACCAGGCTACCGCATCACCTGGAGCACTGGTCAGGGAGTCCTGTGATTCCCACATAGACATGATGGGCCTAGACCTCTAACAGATCCCTCTTGCCGCTGTCACTGGTCATCTCCATTAGGAACAACATAAGGTACCCCTTTGTGGGCCCCTATAGGACCTTGCCCTCAGTGTGGATCAACAATGGTACAGAATGTTCCATTCTCCGAAGGGAGGTTGGTCAACATACTCTACCTATCACCCAAGGAAGATGGGTCCTGAAATCAGTGTAGCCTGGTATGTTCCTAGCTGTGACCACAGAATGCAAGCTCAGACCTACAGGGATACAGAGGCTACACAGGCTCCTGTGCTGAATATGGGTCCCAGATCAAGTTGATGGGTTTTACAGTAACAGTATTTATATACTTTCCCCATATTTGGGAGCTACTCTCTTCCCTGATCCAGCTTTCTAGTCCTTTGTCCAACTACTATCTCTCCAGACAATAACTTGGGTCCACCTGCATATTAGATGTCAGGTGCAGGCAAAAACTAGTAAAGTCCCCAAATTTTCATCTGCAATATTCATGCTTTAGGTTCATGATTAGTTAGCAGTTTATTCTGCTTTATATCTTAATTCTTTTTCAGCCACCAGGTTCCTGAAGATAGCGTGATGCCAACCTGACTTCCCTGAGAAGACTACCCCATCATGTATTCTGAAGCCCTGCCTCCCCAGATCCCTGCCCCACTAAGGAAAGAGAGAGACAGGCTGGGAGGATGGATCGACCTGTCAATGCCTATGTTCAGCAATTACAGAAGCCAGACCTTCCATCTTCTGCACCTCATAATGATCCTGGGTCCATACTCCCAGAGGGATAAAGAATAGGATAGATATCAAGGGAGGGAATTGGATACAAAGTTTTGGCGGTGGGAACTATGTGGAAATGTCCTATAGTCTTGCCAATATTTCTATTTTATAAATAAAGATAAAAAAAAAAAGAATAAAGAATAAGAAAGCTTCCAATAGAGGGGATGGGATATGGAGTTCCGTTGGTGGGAACTGTGGGGAGTTGTACCCCTCTTATCCTATGGTTTTTGTCAGTGTTTCCTTTTTATAAATAAAAATAATAAAAAAAGAACATTAAAGACTCAGAGATACCAACATGCACAGTCAAATATATAACACACATTATATTTATTTATTTATTGGATAGAGACAAAGAAATCAAGAGGAGGGCAGGAGGCAAAGAAGGGGAGAACTAGAGAGAGACCTGCAACACTGTTTCACTGCTTCACTGCTCAGGAAGCTTTCCTCCACTGCAGGTGGAGAGACCAGAGGCTTGAACCTAGGTTCTTGCACATAATAATGTATGCTCAACCAGGTGTGCTACTGCCTGGTCTCTATAACACACATTTAAATAATATATCTCAGAAGTCAATGAGCCACCATTTCAACATACAAACAAGGCAGTTCTTTTAAAGTCAATGACTTCTAAGTTCATCAAGGAAAAGTTGTCTTACTTTTTAAAAAAAAGTTACAGAGGCTGGGTGGTGGTGCATCTGGCTGAACACACACATTAGACTGTATAGGGCTCAGGTTCAAGTCCCTGGTTCTCACCTGCAGGGGGGAAGCTTCATGAGCGGTGAAAACAGTGCTGCAGGTCTTGCCCCATCTCTTTTTCTCGCCCTCCCCACATCTCCTCTTGAGTTCTTAAAAGTTACAGATTGTAGAATCAATCCAGTTCTAAGGGTACACCAACTTGAAAGCATACACAATGTTATGATTTAGTTAAAGGCTACTAAAATGCTCACAAACTTTTCTGCCTGAAGGTGGATTTCCCAGGAATAGACCAGTTCTTTTGTTTTCAAGCTTATTTTGTTGATAGTGTAAGATGTCAACAATTTCTGGTTTACAGCAATAGTGAGAGAGAGTGCAGCCAGGGGACTATTAAGAAGAAGCAATTTACTATACCAGGTCATAACACTTTGACAGTGTCCTATAATTCAGTTAGATGTAAAAATAAGATGACACTGGGTGTTCTCTGAGCTCAAAGTAATTTGAACTTGATTCACATTGTACTGTGGATCAGTTGTTCATTCTCAGATACAAACTTAGCAAAAGAAGTGACTATTCAATAGAACTATGACAGATAAAACTTACTAAGGAAAATTGTAAGCTGTGACAAGAGTGTAATAGATTAAAAGTTATACCAAATGGGATACCCAGTGAATAAAATGATGCCTGTATATAAGAATTTCATTAACAATATAAAGGACATAAAGAACCTATTACTATAATCCTCATAAAAATGCATTGGATGGCTCTGAATTTCAAAGAACTGAATCAGGGAGATAGAGTATGATAGTACTGTAATGCTGGAAGAAAGCAGGGACTTTGCTTTCAAAATACTGGGTATGAATGCTAGTTACCTAGCAAGCTTTGTGTCCCCAAGCATGTTACTAACAAAAAAAAAAGAAAAAAAAAAACAAAACAAACAACAACAACAAAACTCTTAGTTTTTTTTAAACCACAGGAAATTTCATATACACCATAAATATCATTTAGATAATGATATCTAAGAGAGATTTATCTGATAGTGTGTGCTTTGCCATGAGCAAGATCCAAGTTCAAGCCAGGGCCCCACCACACTGGAGGAAACTCTAGTGCTGTACTTTTCCCTCTCTTCTTCTGTTGCTCTACCTACCTACCTACTTACCTACCTAATCTGTCTGAAAAAGTCTGCCCAGAGCAGGAAAGCCCTGGTAATGATGACAGAGGGAAAAGAAAAATAAGAAAGAAAGAAAGGAAAATAAAGAAGAGAGAAAAAGTCTTATTTGAGAATTCATGTTGCAGTAGCATACACACAAATGATAATTTAGACTGTAGGAGGGTCAATGGAAATGGAAGATAAACTATTAAAGCCCTCCATATTTTTAAAATATTTATTTATTTATTTATTCCCTTTTGTTGCCCTTGTTGCCTCCATACTTTTTTTTTTTTTTTTAAGGCTACAATTGTAGATCTCAAGAATTCCTTACAGAGAACAGAAAGTAGTTGAGCTGGAGTGGCATTATTATTAAATAATGAGTATAAGGCCAAAGTGTTGTGTTATTTAAGTAATTTGGTACTATGGATAAACACCAAAGCCAACTTTTGATCACATTTTCCCCTTTATGTTCAAGTAGGTTAAAGCCAGGCAGTAGTGCAGCGTATTAAGAGCACATGACACAAAGTGCAAGGCCTGGCATGAGGATCCCGGTTCGAGCACCCGGCTCCCCAGCTGCAGGGGGGTCACTTCACAAGCAGTGAAGCAGGTCTGCAGGTGTCTATCTTTCTCTCCCTCTCTGTCTTCCCATCCTCTCTCAATTTCTCTCTGTCCTATACAACAATGACAGCAATGACAACAATAACAACAATAAACAACAAGGGCAAGAAGAGGGGAAAAAATAGCCTCCAGTAGCAGTAGATTTGAGTGCAGCAATAACTCTGGAGGCAAAAAATAAGGAAAGAGAGAAAGGAAAAAAAGAAAAAGAAATAATAGATACAATTATATCTTATTTCTAAATGATCACTGTGTACTAAAAACAAGGAAGATTCCTACACAATAGTTCCATCATTACATTTCAATCAACACAAACTCCTTAACATGCTATGTTCTTCATCAAAAGCAAGTCCATATACTTTTTAAATTATTAATAGAAAGTCAGTTTTCAAGATCAATCAACTTTGTAAATCTTTTAGATCTTACTGGTAAGGTGACAGGAACTCCTCTGTTATCTAAAAAAATGTGTAATTGAGAACATTTCTTGATATTAACAAACAGAAATTAATGGAGTTTCATACCCAGTGCTTCCCTAAGATTTTCAAGAGATCTCAACAATACCACTTTTCTCTACAATTGTCATGGGTATGGATTGAACATCAGCAGGAACCATGGCATGCTCAAGACTCTGCCCTTAACAGACCAAGACCTCTGGCCACTGTCAGATAATCTGTCACTATAAGCTACTTGTATCCAAGCCAGATATTTATTGCTATTGATCTGCCTGGTCCTAGCAAAAGACTTTTGTTCTCCCAGACCGGGACTTTGACCTCAATTAAGTTATGAATTTCAATCCGATAGACTGCTCCACTTACCCTACTCTCTTCCTGACTGGATTAATTAGAATTAGCTAGGCCGAAAGTCACCCTAAGCTCCTCATGGATCATGTTATTTTAATAATAAATAAAGGAATAGCAGCAATGTACAAGAAGTATTTTGAAAGATTGCTCATCTAGGAACATCATTTAGAATCTGCCAATACCAATTTTTCTGACTTTGATTACCCCATTTATTTTTTATTTATTTACTTTTGTCCTTTGGAACTTCTTTTCTAACATGTTAACTGCATAGAAAAATCAAAATATTTGCCATTTTAGCACATGAATGCCATTTCAGGGCTTCATAAGAGTAATCATTGTAAAAGTGTAATATAAGACATTTACTTATCTATGAGAATTATGGAAAAAAATCAATCTAGGAGAAATTCTACTTTTTAGCAAAGTGCATTTTCCCTATAGCTGGTTCATGCATGAAGAGCAGGACAATAAGAATGTCGCTAAGAAGTTAATACTTAAATTTGCAGAGAACAAGAATGTTATATATTTATATAACAAGAATGTTATATAAATATATTTGTTTTAAATTTATGATCCATTGGAGTGAATTAGTGAATTATATATTAGCTAATGAGATCGCATCATGATGTTAGCTACAATTATCAGTGGGAACGGGATCTGTTAAATATACTTCCCCAACTCTATGACTTACTCTTTAAGTGTGAAAACAATATTTCATCGGGGGGTCAGGTGGTAGCGCAGCGGGTTAAGTGCACATGGTGCGAAGCACAAGGGCTGGCATAAGAATCCCAGTTCAAGCCCCTGGCTCCCCACCTGCAGAGGGTTTGCTTCACAAGTGGTGAAGCAGTTCTGCAGGTGTCTGTCTCTATCTCTCCCCCTCTCTCAACTTCTCTCTGTCCTATCCAACAACAACAGCAATGGCAATAATAACAACAACAACAACAACAAGGGCAACAAAATGGGAAAAACGGCCTCCAGGAGCAGTGGATTCATAGTGCAGGCATTGAACTCCAGCAATAACCTGGAGGCAAAAACAAACAAACAAACAACCCCCCCAATATTTAATTGGCTTTAGGAAACATAAAAAAGATTCAGTTAGAATGATTATGCATTGTAATAATTTCAATAATGAAAGCAACACAAAGAGCACAAACTGTGATCAAAAGTCTAGTGTATAAGATATATCCTTAGTGGGGGATTGGACGGTAGTGCAGTGGGTTAAGTGCACATAGCGCAAAGTGCAAGGACCTGCATAAGGATCCCAGTTCAAGCCCCAGCTCCCCACCTGCAGGGGAGTCGCTTCACAAGCGGTGAAGCAGGTCTGCAGGTGTCTATCTTTCTCTCTGTTTCTTTGTCTTCCCCTCCTTTCTCCATTTCTCTCTGTCCTATCTAACAACAATGACACCAATAATAACAATGAAAAACAAGGGCAACAAAAGGGAAAATAAATACATATAAAAATTAAAAAGAAAAAAAGATATATCCTTATTATAATAGGACATGATTTATTATTTTAAAAGTGTTCTTGTGGTCTGAGAGGGGTCTTAGTGGATAATGCATTGGATTCTCAAGCATGAAGCCCTAAATTGGGTTCCCATGTACCAAAGTGAAGTCTGGTTCTTCCTCTCTCTCCTCCTATCTTTATCATGAATAAATAAATTGTTTAAAAAAAACCCTGTTCTTAAAAATATAACTTACTTGTTTTTTAATGAGAGAGATACAAAGAGGAAGATACAGAGAAAGACCAGCACACTACTCAGCTCTTGCTTATGGTGGTGCTGAGGACTGAACCTGGGCCCTCAGAGCCTTAGGCATTAAAGTCTTTTGCAGCGGGTTAAGCACACGTGGTGCAAAGCACAAGGGAGTCACTTCACAAGCAGTGAAGCAGGTCTGCAGGTGTTTTCTCTTCCCTCTCTGTCTTCCCTTCCTCTTTCCATTTCTCTCTGTCCTATCCAACAATGACGACATCAACAACAACAACAACAATAACTACAACAATAAAACAAGGGCAACACAAGGGAATAAATAAATAAATATAAAAAAAAAGTCTTTTGCACAACTATTATGCTGTCTCCCCAGCCATTTAAAAATGTTCTTAACAGGGCATGGGGAGGTAGCATAACGGTTATGTGAAAAGACTCTCATGCCTGAGGCTCCAAAGTCCCAGGTACAATCTTTTGCACCACTATAAGCCAGAGCTGAGCAGTACTCTGGTAAACAAACAAATAAATAAATGTTTTTAACAAACTGTGATGATTATTGAGAATGCAGGCCACAGAACTTTGGTGGAGAGTGTGATGAGTTACACTGATCATATATGGTTGTGATATTATATCCCTGAAATCTGAGAATTCTGTAAAACCCTTCAAAGCACTAAAAAAAAAAAAGAGAGAGAAATGGCCTTGCCAAATAATCTTATGAAAAATAAATGCCCACACAAAATTGGTTTCTGTAATAAAATGAAACAATTATGTTTTTCAAAATCTTATCTATTGGACTGAATCTTTATTCCTTCCCCTAACCTTCTCTCCCACATAAATAATCACTCAGGTTCTACAGATAATGTGAAACCTCATTAATTTTAGAGAACAGTTATACATTTCCCCATGAAAAGGTTCTTTTTTTTTTTTTTTTTTTTCATCCAGGGTTACTGGAGCCCTGCACCATGAATCCACTGCTCCTGGAGGCCATTTTTTCCCCCTTTTTTGTTGTAGCCTCGCTGTGGTCCCCATCACTACCATCGTTGATGTTGTTTGCTGTTGGACAGGACAGAGAGAAATGGAGAGAGAAGGGGAAGACAGACACCTGCAGACCCGCTTCACCGCCAGTGAAGCGACTCCCCTGCAGGTGCGGAGCCAGGGGCTCAAACCGGGATATTTATGCTGGTCCCTGCGCTTTGGGCCATGTGCGCTTAACCCACTGCACCACCGCCGACCGCCATGAAAAGGTTTTAAGCTCAAGCACTAGTAAACATTTTTACTATATACTCAAAACATAATTCACATAAAGAGAGAATCTGATGTGAGAACTGTACTCATTGAAATGTGTCCGAGAATGAGAACTAAAGAAATAACTTGAAAAAAATTGATAATCTGAAGATAATATAGGACAGGGTCAAATGACAAAATTGTGTTTTGATAAAGAGCACTTGTTTTTACAGCTGACTTTCAGTAACTACTATATTCTTAAGTGGAGTAAAAGCAATTCTCAAACAAATCCCACAGGTGATTTAACACATTAGCTCAAACTTTTAAAATCAACCCTTTAATTAGGGTCACATGGACAATAGGTGAGACAAAACAGGAAAATTGAGCATATTTATGGTTTTACTTACAGTTGAAATATTTGATGTAGACAATGACTTATCAAAATAGTGATAGGGGAACTCTATGCACAAGGACCTGGGTTCAAACCTCCATTTCCCACCCATGGGGGGGCGCACTTGACAAGTAGTGAAGCACAATCTGCAGGTATCTATCTTTCTCCCTCCCCTCTCAATTTCTCTCTGTCTAATAAAATAGAAAAGAGGAAAAAAGGCTGTTGAGAGCAATGGATTCATATTGCTGTTACTAAGTCCCAGCACTAACCCTGGTGGCAATTGAAAAACAAACAAACAACAACAACAAAAGTTGTACCTTTGCTTGTAATTGCAAAATCCTGCAAACAACCTATGTTGCTACTGTTATCCATCAATCAAGTCTCATTTCCTGTGAGAGGGTGAGACAGATCTCCACATTCATTCAGAAGGGGAATTACCCTAAGGTAAACACCATTCTCCAATTAAAGAAACCAGAGATTCCTGGAGAAATCATAGATCCTGGGCTGGGATAGAGAAAATACTAATGAGCCTGTACTGGGGGAAAATGGTCAGATCCTCTCTAAAGCATTCCTATTACTAAAGGCATGATGAAGGAAGGAAATGGAAAAAAAATCACCATTAGGGAAATACCAACAGAACAACTGCTGAGGACAAGACACTGATGGTTGCTAAAATTTGAGGGCAGCAAATTGAAGTTAAAAGAGTTTCAGGTTAAAGACAAACACAATTAAAAGGAGAAACAGGTAATTCATAATCAGACCTTAATACAATTCTCTCAATAACTGATAAGGCAATAAAAGAAAAATCAGCAAGAATGTAGAAACCTTGTGGGCCAGGCTGTGGTGTGCTTGGTTAAGTGCACATTACCATGCACAAGGAGCTGGGTTCAAGCCCTTGTCCCATCTTTAGGTGCAGCAACTTTATGAGTGGTAAAACAGTGCTCTCTGGAGATAAATTTAGCAGTACCCAAACTAATTACACATACGCTTACCTTTTTCAACCCAGTAATTCCATTTTTAGGAAATTACTTTAAAGATCTATAAGACTAAGAAGACACATTATAAATTGTACATTTGCTTGTAATTGTAAAATCCTGCAAACAACCTATGTTGCTACTGTTATCCCTACTCCTCCCTCTTCAATTTATCTGTCCTATCAAATAAAATTAAAATAAAATAAATAGATAAAAATATAAGAACAGGGAGCCAGGCGGTGGCCCAGCGGGTTAAGCGCACATGGCAGAAAGTGCATGGATAGGCACCAGGATCCTGGTTTGAGCTCCTGGCTCCCCACCTACAGGGGGTTCGCTTCACAGGCGGTGACACAGGTCTGCAGGTGTCTATCTTTCTCTCCCCTTCTCTATCTTCCCCATCTCTCTCGATTTCTTTCTGTCCTTTCCAACAACAATAACAACAACAATGACTATAAACAACAAGGGCAACAAAAAGAAAAAAATAAAAATATATATAAGAATATAGAATTCTTTACTACTAGCCAACTTCAGATAACATTTAACAACTGCAAAATATAGTCTTCAAGCAAACCCTCAGCATCCCCTAACATAAACATATTAAGGGGAAAAAAAGCAATGTTAACCATTTCAAAATACTGAAGCTCACCAGAATGTTCTCTCATCTACTGTCAGAGATGTTCCTACTTCTCTTTCTGCCTCACTTATTTCTATGTTATTTTACAACAAGTATGAGAAAACCTAGAAATAAATGTTCTGCATTTAAATGTCTTTTAATGTGCTTTGTGGGTAGTTTTAATTTTTCCTCATAGTTTGAAAGATCAAAATTATTCAAGAGGTATGGGGTGTTGGTGTGTATATTTAACCCATATATTATTCTCAAGTGTAGTAAGAACTGCATGAGTTGAAAGAAAAATCAATACAAAGCAATGGAAGAGTCAAAGCTGTGTCTATATTAGTGTCAGATAACAAATGGAGTATACTAAAGATCTTTTAAATAAAAGTAAAAGTTCCAATTTCATCAGAATCACAGGTTATAAAAAAATATGCTGCAATAAAGTTGTATATGACTGTGTGCACGTGAGTGTACTGAAGGATAAACAATAGGAAAACATAGTAGATTCTGACATCTCTCTTATTACTACTTTATTACAGGATGACTATAAAAATTAGTTTTCAGATAGTTTATAACATTAGCCTGTCTGAGCTGGGGTAGTACCCAGATCTGTGGCCAAGTAAATAATTCTAATAAAATTGATTTTCCTTTTTGGCAACTGATAGGCCAGTCAATAATAATGCTGTTTAAGAAAGATTGAGTCATGAGGGAGATGAACCTCTCCTTCCATTTATTATGTTCGTATTGTCTATATTTGAAAAGAGTTTTCAATAACAAAACCAGAGCAGAATTTACAAGGGAAAAGCTACTCTGCAAGTTATTCTTCAAAAGCCCTTTGACTTAAAGGCATGTTAGCAGCCCAAACTGACAGTCAAGAGGTTTCTCTTAATTTCTGCCCCAAATAAGATATATAAGCTGTTCAAAAGAACACTAGCAGATACTCAACATCAATAATCATTAAGAAAATTCAAATAAAAATCATTCCACAAGGAGATATCACTTCACCACCACTAAGATGGTTATTAAATAAGAAAATAACAAGTGCTGGCAAAGAAGCAGAAAATCTGGGATCCTTGTGCTGGTGGGAATATAAAATGGTGTAGCTCCTGTAGAAAAGTTTTTGGTTTGTTTAAAAAGTCAGGGAATCCTTGAATTTCCACATAGATATGATGGGCCTGGACCTCTAATAGATGCTTCTTTTCACCATCACTGGTCACTTCCATCAGGAACATCATCATAAGCCCTCTTGTGGGCTTCTCCAGGGCCTTGCCCTCACCATAAAGCAGCAATGGTAGGGACTGCATCACTCTCTGAAGGGAGGATGGGTCAGCCTACTCTGCCACTTGAGAAGGATGGGTCTTGAAATAAGTGCAGCCTAGAATGTTCCCAGCTGTGACCTTGGACTGCGAGCTCAGACTGACAGAGATGCAGAGGTTATACAGGTTCCCATGCTAAATGTGAATAGATATGGGCCCCGGGTCAGAATGATGGGGGTTAGACAGTTTAATTGTATTTATATACTTCAAGTTTGGGAGCTACTCTCTTCCCTAATCCAGCTTTCTAGTTCTATTCTTAACTCTGACACCACCTTCCCAGACAATATTTTAGTTCACCTGCATGTTAGCTATCATGCACAAGCAAAAATTAGTAAAGTCATGGGCCCTGTGGAACATATCTAAAGTAGATTTCCTAGCTTCTTTCCATTGTAAGGTCCCTATCTCATCTACTCTACTCCTACTTTCTGGTTCCTGTTTATTTAACATTTTTTCTTGCTTTATACCTTACTGTTTTTCAACCACCAAGTTGCAGAGGCTACATGATTCCATTCTGACTTCCCTGAACAGATGATGTGTTCCAATGTGTCTTGGAACCCCACCTCTCCAGAGCTCTACCCCACTAGGGAAAGACAGAAACAGGCTTGGGTGTATGAATCAATCTCCAATGCCCATGTCCAGCAGAGAAGCAATTACAGAAGTCAGAACTCCTTTTTTCTGCAACCCATAAAGAATTCTGGTTCATACTCCCAGAGGGGCAAATGTTAGGGGAAGATGATCATAGGGCTCTGAAAACTCAAATTCCAACAAAAGTCAGAGAGAGAAGTAGAAAAAAGGAAGGACACTCAGAAGTAGCAATAGGTGTAGGTGTGACTTAAAAAGTAAGAGAAGGCAGGGCTATAGAAAAGAAAAAGAGTGAATGTAAATCAATATAGACAGTAATAGAACTAATAGTCAACCCATGTCCATGACCTTGGGAGAACTACTGAAGTTTCTAGTAGAGGGAATAGGGATATAAAATGGTGGAATGGTGTGGCATTATCCCATGATTTTGTAAGTCAAATTATGTAAATCACTAATTAAAAAAAGTTAAACTTCAAACTCCTATCACTTAGCAACTCTACTTCTACATATAAAACAAAAAAAATAAAACACGTATTAAAATGAAAACACGTACAAAATGTTCACAGTAATTCACAATTGCCAAAAGATGGAAACAATTTGATTATCCGACATCTCATGAACTGATAAACAAGATATTGCATATACATACAATGGATAATTATTTACTTAGACACAAAAAGAACTGAAATACTGTTACATGCTATAGCATGGGTAACTCTTAAAAATATTATATATGAAGTAAAGGAAGCCAGACACAATGGCCACACACTCTGTAATTCCATTTACATAAACTGCTGAGAATAGGCAAATCCATTGATGCAGAAAGCAGAATCATTGTTGCCAAGGTGTGACATGAAGGGAATGAAAATTAAAAATCACAACTGGGTTCTAGAGCCCAGTCCCTAGTTGGTGTGTGTGTGTGTGTGTGTGTGTGTGTGTGTGTTGTATCCAGTTTCTGTGTATGTGTGTATCCAGTTTCTAAAGCCCAGTCCCTAGTTGGGGTGTGTGTGTGTGTGTATCCTGTGTGTGTGTGTGTCTCCAGTTTCTAGAGCCCAGTCCCTACCTGCAGGAGGTTAAGTTTCACAATCAGTGGAGGAGGCTACAGGGGTGTCTCTCTCTCTTCCTCTATCTCCTTCCTTACTCTGTTCCTGTTTCTATCATAATAAAATTAAATAATAAAATTCTACCATGAGACATCACTCTATGTCCACCAGGATGACTATTAAAGAGGAAAAGGGAATAGGGAGTGACTGCTGAGTGGGTACAAGGCTTCCTTTTGGAGAGATGAAGAGCCGCGGAACTAAATAGTAGTGATGTCTGCACAACACTTAAACACATTAATGACACCAAATTATATGCTTGAGAATAGTTGCCATGGTGAGCTTTATGTTATATGAATTTTAACCTCAAAATTTTCTTTTTTGTAGTTTTTTTTTTTTAACTGGATAGAGACAGAGAAAAATTGAGAGGGCAGGGGGAGAGACACCTGCAATCCTGATTCAGTGCTTATAAAGCCTCCCCTCTGCAGTTGGGGACCAGGGGCTTAAACCTGGGTCCTTACACACTATAGTATGTGTGCTTAAACAGGTGCACTACCATCTGGCCCTTAAAATTTTCTTTAAAAAATATTTAATTATTATTTTCAATTTGATAGGACAAAGGAAAATTGAGAGGGACAGAGCAGATAGAGAAAGAGAAAGACCTTCAGTTCTGTTTCACTGTTTATGAAGCTTCCAGGGGTTTGAACCGGGGGTCCTTGTGCAAGGTAATGTGTGCACACAACAGGGTATGCCACTGCCTGGCCTCTTACCTCAACAATTTCAAAAAGCTCCCCTGTATCCCTCTTACCTGGCAGTTAATATCAGCTCTGTACTGTAATAAGACTGTGACGAGGTCCCTGTGTCCTCGATCACAAGCCCAATGGAGCAGCGCTCTGCCCTAAAAGAAGAGGGGGAAAAAAAAGAAAAAAGAATGAATGCAACAGTGAGACCATATAAAAATGCTATTTCAAGACAAACTAATATGTGGAACTATAGGTTAATTATTGTAAGAACGACATAAAAATACTCTATGAGGATAGTAGCAGGTAATCAATCAGAAATCCGGAGTTTTGTTTCAAAATCCATTACATACTGGTCCAACAACTTATTTTAGCAGCCTGCATTTGCTCATTTGTAGAGTAGAGGTAAAGGCAAACTAAACAATACCTGCAATATTTATTGAATGACTGAGCTACAAGAAAATGCTTGTAAAAAATTTAAAGTACCTTATACATGTGGACATTTTTGTAAATCATTATGTTCCCTTCCTTTGGTGAAAGAAATCTTTTTTTAAAATATATTTTTCTTTTTTAAAAAATATTTATTTATTCCCTTTTGTTGCCCTTGTTTTATTGTTGTAGTTACTGCGGTTGTTGTTATTTATGTCATCGTTGTTGGATAGGACAGACAGAAATGGAGAGAGGAGGGGAAGACAGAGGGGGAAAGAAAGACACCTGAAGACCTGCTTCATTGCCTGTGAAGCAACTCCCCTGCAGGTGGGGAGCCGGGGGTTCGAACTGGGATCCTCATGCCGCTCCTTGCGCTTTGCACCACCTGCGCTTAACCCGCTGCACTACTGCCCGACACCCAGTGAAAGAAATCTTATGGATGAAATAATTAATACTTAATACTTGCTAATCTCCATGTAGTATGTATAAATCTATTTAAGCTTTGTCCTTTAAACGTAAGGAAATCTAATCAGTTTGGGACAAAACATTTCCTCTTAGTATTCCAAACTTATACTCTGAAATAGATCAAAGAGACGGGTACACCTACTGCCTATCTTCAAATGCTGACTATTAAAGCTACTTGTAAAACAAGATAATGATTAACTGTCAGGAGAGAAAAATACTAAATATGAAACATTAATTTTAATGTTACCTACCAAAGACTCACAGTTAATATCAATGAATTAATTCTGTTTTCCACTGTGAAAGAATCTTGTTTAGTGAAATAATTCTAGTGGTCCAAAATGTAACTACCACTTTCCTCCCACTGTTTTTCTGAAAAAATGAGTGATGTATGTCTTCACATTGTTTTTTGAGAATGGTAATGACACTGTTTTAAAAGAATAGTTTTCATGCATTAAGTTGAAATTCCTACTTGATGTAATTTTAGAAAGATTTAAATAAGCTTAAGCTGGGAGAAAGATGCTTTTTAAAACCCTCCAACACTTAATCTTTCAGACTCTTCACACACCTATTAGTTCAACTACTTAAACCAGGATCTCTTCTTAACACACACACACACACACACACACACACACACACATTACATCACTTCTCTACAAATTGTCCCTTTCATTTGCTCAATTTATTTTTTGTTTTCTTCAGGGTTTCACCTTTCTGGGATGACGCTTTCAGATAGGAAGAGAGAAACATAGAGCTAGAAAGCAAGAGAGCGAGAGTGAGAAAGAGAAAGATTGAGAGAAAAAAAGAATCTCAGCACCAAAATTTTCCTGACGGCAGTAGTCCTCTCATCTGGTACATGAGGCTCAAACCTGGGCTGTGTGCATGCACCCATCCCAGGTGAGCTATCTCACCTATTCACCCAATTTATTTTCACTTATCTGTGAATACTAATCTCCAATAGGTTCATACAGAGCCCAAAGAGGAAGGGAAGCAGAAAAATCTGAAAATCTGGCTAAAGCATTCAATTTTTTGGAGTAGCAAAAGTCACTCAGAGCCTGCTAAGAGTGTTTTTGTTTATTTTATCATAGCGACAATTCTAAAAGTCACATAAAGAATATATTGCTGACAGCTTCCCCAGAGTCACACCCTACTAGGGAAAGAGAGAGGCAGACTGGGGGTATGGACCGACCAGTCAACGCCCATGTTCAGCGGGGAAGCAATTACAGAAGCCAGACCTTCTACCTTCTGCATCCCTCAACGACCCTGAGTCCATGCTCCCAGAGGGATAGAGAATGGGAAAGCTATCAGGGGAGGGGGTGGGTTATGGGGATTGGGTGTTGGGAATTGTGTGGAGTTGTACCCCTCCTACCTTATGCTTTTGTTCACTAATCCTTTCTTAAATAAAAAATTAAAAAAAAAAAAGAATATATTGCTGAGTAGAGAACAGTTTCCTGTGTTAAAACTTCTGTAGATCTAATGTGTCCTGACCACCCTGTTACTAACAAGGCTTCCCAAACCCTCCACTCATACCAAAGTTTAAGAGCTTCTACTGTTCAATGTACTGTTTCAAAGCTTATACAGTCAGAGATCCAGATAAAATTTCAAAACATCTAACATTTTTAGTTTTTCAGTTTACATTCTACAGTTGCTCAGTTAAACTACTAACAAGAATTAATAGAATAAAAAATGATGTGTAATATACTCATATGGGGCACTCACTAGTACTAGTTCATAGTTAAGTAGAAAATATAGTAGTAATACATCTAGTACTTTTACCACAAATGTACAGACAATTTCTACTTCCCAACCTGTATTCTCATTTCTCCTTAACTTTAAGCCAGTAGGGTTACATTGACTATAAATGCTGAAATATAAATCCTTAGTTGCTTCGATGGGAAAGCAGACAAGCAACATATTTTACTGTTAATGGGAGTTATATTTTAAACTTCCCATATGCAGTGCCAAAAATTTACTTTAGGGGAAATACCTATGACTGGACCTCAGTAGTGATTTCCACTTTGAACATATTTTCCAGGAGCATGGCACACATATAGCAATGTTTTAAGTAGGATGATGTGCTCTCAGACATTTACACTGTGCTTTTTAACACGTTTTTTGACCTACAATGTAATTAATTTTTGTAACACATTATTTTAATGGTACACTAATTAACCTTGAATTAGAATGAATTCTCTGACAATGATTTTCTGTACAAGTACTGAAGATATCTACATTAGTACCACCTGGTATGTAGGACTAAGAAGCTAAAAAACATGAATAGGAGGAAACAAACTTAATATGCATAGATAAAGTAAACCAGACCCTGAACCTTTTGCCTTGTAGGGTTTTATATTAAATGAACAAAGAACAACACAGCCAGGGTATAAATGTGGTAACACCTGACTTCTTCAAATTGTACAGTTCCTGTAAATATGTTCTAGTTTGATATTAGCATAATCAGTAATGGGCAGAGATGCTATCTTCATTAACGATTCTGACAAAATTAGGAAATAAACACTTATTTTTAAACCACAAACATATCCAGACTGATACAATACAATCACTGAGTTATTTTAAGCACAAGCTCTCATCTTTCTTTTATAACAAAAACCATGAATTAGATACATATTAAAATTAAATTTGCTTAAAAACTACCTTCTTCCAAGAAATGATATAACTGCTTACAAGTTCTTGAATTAAATTTGTTTTTACTGATACTACAAAATCTGATAATTGTTTCTAGCTTTCACAGCCTTAAAAAAATAAGTCTTTATCCTATGGTTTTTGTCAGTGTTTCCTTTTTATAAATAAAAATTAAAAAAAACAGAAATATTTGGGATATAATGGGAGAAAATGCTCATTAAAAGGAATCTTCATTCACCAGAAGACCACAGGACTTGGGAGAGCACTGGATAAATTCTGGAACTCAAGTACAGTGAAATACAGGGCACCAGGGGAAGAGTTCCCATCTGTTAGCCATGGGTGCTAACACTGTCTTCCCTCAGTCAGATGAATGACTCTAAAGTGCTCTGAAAGTGCAGGCTAGCAGCTAACCTATTAAGTGGTATTACGCTCACACCTTCTGGAAAATACTAGGTCTTACTATTTCAAATGCTTCTTTGATATCCTTAGTTACTTGTCCTTATGCCATGCAGAACTTTTTAAAAATTAGATCTTTCTTTTTGAATCACTAATGTAAATGGAAAGAAAGAAGTCTTGCTGTTCATCTGGTACGCAGAGAATAGACACAAATCTTACACACCATACATAAGTAGACAAAATTCAGTAAAAGTAATACATCTAAGGTTGTGAGATGTCACCTTGCCATTCTAGCAAAGATAGTATGGCATAGTACTAATTAGCAAATGAAATATGGAGAATAGGCTGGCTTGAATTTCTCTCTGCAAAACACAAAAACAAACAAACAAAGAAATCTGGGTTTTAATTCATCACTGTAGCAGACCATGACTTCTACCAATAACCTGCAGTATCTTCATTTCTCTCTACCCCTTCTTCTTTACTCTGCCGCTGCTTTGTATAGCAGCTGGCCAGTGAGAACACCCCTACTTAAAACCCCAGAAACTACATAATACCCCCCTGCCTACACTACCATCTTCTCTCCAACAGAAAAATGAGATTGTTATTTCAAAGACGGAAGTGAGCCTGGGAGGCAGTTTAAGATGGTAAGGTGCATGCAGCATGAAAGCCAATAGTTTCCCATGGGACTTAGCAGCATTAAAAAGGAAGCTACACACCACTACATGTGGCATATATTTAAAATAAGCTACCACTTAACTTCTTTCACTATCTTAGATCTAAGTGAGAAAAAGATGACGTTGCTAAGTTCTCAGGGAAGTGAGAATTTTAAATACACTATCATATATATTAAAATAAAACTCTTCATAAGCATTTATTAGACCACAATGTTAGTGTGCTAAAGGATAAAGGAGTTTTGAATCTGCATCCTGGGAAATAGCTCTGATAATGTGTTCAGTATTTGTATATCTGAAGCTTCTGTTTTGATTCCTTGTGCTAAATGTCATGTTCTAGCTTCTTTTTATTTCTCCCTCTCTCTTTTTTAAAATAAATATTTTTTCCATTTATTTATTTATAGTTAGATTCTACCTGAGCACTGCTCAGCTATGGCTTATGGCAGTGCTAGGTATTGAACTTGGGACCTCAGAGCCTCAGGCACAAAAAACCTCTTTGCATAACCATTACGCTATCTTCTCAGACTTTATCACTTTCTCATATGGAGCTCTACATAGTGAGAAGAAAAAAAAACCTTAAAAAAAGGTAAATCATTCTTTGTCTTTAAAAACATTTTCTTGGAAAAACTATAAATGTTTGGAATAAATGAAGAATACATCAACATGGCTCAAGGACAAAAACTGAACCACTTTAAGATCTTTATATTCCTTTCATATTTTCCCCCTCTCAATTTGGAAACACTTTTGTAAATGGTTAAAAATATAACTCAATTTTTAATTTAAATAAATTAGTATATATATAACACAGTGATGCCATGACTGTGAACCTGGAACTATCTGAATAGTAACTATAACCAGAAAACTATTTTCTAGTATGTGAAATATACACACTGTCCTAATTACTCCATCAACAGGAAATGCCATGTGATTTTTCTCTAAACTAGAATTATACACCTTACTATATAAGTAATAATTCAACTTATAAGAATAAAATATATGCACAAGATCATACTTATTCATAACAAAATGACTTCATTAAGAAACATGAGAATTTTATTCAAAAGACATATATATGTACTAAGAGTCGTGGATCCAACCAACTATTACTGGTAATATGATGATTGTTTTTATTTTAGTGTGTGAGAGGAAACACGAAAGACATGTCTCTGATATCTGATTACTGTAAAAAATGGCGACTAATCCCTAGCACTGCAAAAACGGTATCATCTGTTTTCCATCTACACCATGCCTCGGCCTCGCGTGAGCTTAATGTGCAGCTTGACGATACAAGAATCCGGCATGAAGCCCAGCCAGTCTATCTTGGCGTTACTCTCGATCGCACTCTGTCATTTCACGAACATCTCATAAAAACTGCAGCAAAGGTGGGCGCGAGGAATAACATCATTGCAAGACTGGCCAGCTCCTCATGGGGTGTGAGCGCTTCCACACTACGATCATCATCTCTGGCATTATGCTATTCCACTGCAGAATACTGTGCCCCAGTATGGTTCTGTAGCCCCCATGTCCACTTGGTCGATTCCAAATTATATTCCTCCATGAGGATAATTTCTGGAACCATTCGTTCCACCCCGGTTCCATGGCTGCCAGTTCTTAGCAACATAGCCCTGCCAGATATTCGTCGGGATGCGGCATCATCTAAGTTCATTTCCCACGTCTACGCTCGACCAATATACGCGGATATCTTCGCCCACCCTGTCCAACGCTTGACATCTCATCACCCAATCTGGTCCCCTACGCCTACACTGAACTTCTCTGTTCCAGACTCTTGGAAACAGAGTTGGCAGTCAGCTGAGGTAAAGAACAAACACCTCATCACAGACCCCTGCAAGCAAGCGTCAACCCGGCTTTGACCTAGCACGTTACGATTGGGCCCTCCTCAATCGCTATTGAACAGGCCATGGCCGGTGCGCCGCTATGTTCCATCGCTGGGGAGCCAGAGACGACCCGAACTGCCCCTGCGGCTCCAGACAGACTATGACCCACATAGTCAATGACTGCCACCTCTCCAGATTCAAAGGAGGTCTCGAAACTTTACATCAGGCTCAACCTGACGCTGTTGACTGGCAACGGAAGAAGGGCAAACGCTAGAAGAAGAAGTGTGTGAGAATGCACATGGAATTTATCATTACATGACTATAATTAAATTTTTATGTGCTCATAGCAAATTTTTAGTGAAAGAAGTGTAATTTTTAGTTACTTAAAATAAGACTGAAACTGGATTGAACTGGATGGACTTTAAATAAAGCAATTTACCATCCCCAAGAAATTCTTGGTAAACAGTTTGTCAAGCTCAATATCTCAATGTTTCAAGTTCAAATGTCAGAGACATAAATACATAGAACTGGGTATCTTTCAAAAGTAAAGTGATGCCCAACTTATTACATATCAGAGAAATATTCTTCTTCTGATAATGAAATTAAAAGTATCTATATAGTCACTTAATGTTAAGCTTATACACATTCATCAAGGCTTACCAAGTTGCTGTTTTATTTACTAGAACTTTTAAGTGTTATGAAGCAATACCATTTGTTATATTTAGCTTGTTAAGTCTGATTCTAATTTTGAGTTCCCATTTCCCTAGTGTTCTTAAATTAATTCATACAAACCTCCGATTAATAATAAAAGAGCCTGTCATCAGTATTCAAAGCCCAGCCTGAGTTGTCATGGCTGAGAAGGCAGAAATCTGCTTGGAGCAATGAGAGAACCCAGCTGAATTCCTGGCGTCTCAGTCTATGAATGTATAAGCACTTCATCTGCTCATGGAAACACAATGTTCTGGCAGGCAACTGCCTGGGTAGCACACTGGAAAAGCTGGGAAGACAGACTACATCAAAACCACTGAATGACAGAAGCATCACCTTTGACCAGTGTTCCTTTCATCTTCATAAAACCTTGTGCTATTTCATGTGAGTTATTTGTGTTCTAAATACTTACTTTACCACTGCTGCCTAGTGATCTTTACAGAAGTGACATGTGGCTGTGACTTTCACTACTACTATATACAAGAAATTGTTGCATAGATCAGGGTTAAGTGGAAATTGCTTATACTTTTAAAACCCAGCAGTGAAAAGAACACCATGTGGACATTCCATTTGCACTTGAAACTTGCTGAGCAAGTGAATGTTTGTCTCCAGAATTTAGCTCTTGCCTGTAAAATGAAGATGACATTTGCCTTCAGGGTTGCTGTGAAGATAGTATGGTAATAAGTAGAAGTGTTCTATACACTGTAACTTATACTGTATAAAGTATTATTTTTGCTAATGGATAGAGGGAAAATTCTAACAGATATAAAGTATGCATACAATATGTCTGGGTGAAAGTGTGACCTTGAAAAGTTAAGTGGGCTTCTGGTTTCCTGTTCTATTTATGAGTAACTTGGAAAGTGCCACTCCATCCTTACAACTAGAAAAAGCTAAACAGACTGAAAAAGCAGCTAATTTTCTTGGGTTCATAAGAGAGGGAAAGAAACTTATAGGTCATAGTCCCCAAGACTGGAGAGGCTGACAGGGGAATACAGGACGCCTGCCTTCCCAAATTAGTTTCATCAGTAGAACTCACCTGGTAATCAGAGCCAGGTAGAGAAATCTGCCCTGTAATTTATGGAGGCTCAGTGTGGGCAAGTCTGGGAATTAAAAAGTCAGGGGATCTTGTCACTGACAGGGTCTATAATACTGTGAGATATACTTCAAGAGATTTGACTGGGTCCCCATAGTAAATACAAAATAAAACAAAATTCCTATGAGAGTATGGAAAGGTGGTAGAGAATGCCATTTTGAAATAGGTATGAACATCCTGTTGTAAATAGGCCTGCCTTCAAGGGAAACTAGTTAGTTAATCAGGGCCTAATCACTTGGGGTTCTAATTGACCTAATTCTAGCCCACCCTAGCAATCCTGTTCCACCCAAGTGGGAGAAAAACAAGTGAGAAGCATTTATGAGGGTCACCATCCTAAGGCACAGGTTCTGATTCTCTATAGGACCACAGAACTCTTCCCTTCCCTAACACCTCACCACCGTGCTAGTAAAGATCTATTTATTGGTGGCAGGGAGGTGGCACAGTGGATAAAGCATGAGGTTCTGAGTTCAATCTTCAGCAGCACATATGTCAGAGATATCTGGTTCTCGTTCTCTCTCTCTCCTCCTATTTTTCTCACTAATAAATAAAATCTTTAAAAAGAACAATTAAAAAAAAGATCTATTTATTGCATGCTTTTTTTTTTTTTTTTTTTTTACTTTGAGTTCAACTACTAATTTCTCAACCTGGAAAGAAATATTTGGGTGAGAAACAACAAGTATCATAACTGATTTTAATATCTCATTTATATATTTTGGCATATTTTTAACCATTGTATACACTGTAATGACTTTCATTGGGCTGCCTCTTGACAAAAACACTGGGGCCAGAACAGTACAGGATAAGACAGAAGTCAGCAGGGCATCTTTTCATACCTCTTCATCTTTCATATTCACATCCACGGTTTTTGATTTGATGGCTTTAGTTACATGGTCAATGTTGTTCTCCCTGCAGTAATCAAAGATATTTTTGTCTTCTTCCCTAGAGTGGGGAAAGAAAAAGTGTCTGTCTTATTAGGCAATACAGAAAGTTACATAAGTTACATATTTTTAACAAAACTTGCTTTCATTTATTACATTAATAGAATATATTTTTATAAATAATTTCACACAAATAGAGAATTTTAAACAAGGTAAAATACATCAGATGTTAAGACCAAAATTTTAGCCGGGGGAATGGTTCAACTGGTAGAGTGTGGAACTTGCATGCCCGAGCCTCCTGGTTCAATCACTAGTACTGCATTTATCAGAATGGTGCTCTGGCTTCTCTTTCGCTCTTATTACTATGTGAAAATTTCTATCTCATATAAAATTTTTAAAAAATTCCAGGATCTACAGATAACTGGCTGGTCAAGAACAGACCTTAAAGTGGCTGAGTAAGTTGTGGTATATATGCCACAAATATTAAAAATGGTGAATTCACTTTCTTCACCTCATCTTTGATGAAGCTTGAAGGAATCATGTTAAGTGAGGTAAGCCAGAAAGAGAAGGATGAACATGGGATGATCTCACTCATAGACAGAAGTTGAAAAACAAGAACAGAAGGGAAAACACAAAGCATAACTTGGACTGGAGTTGGTTTATTGTATCAAAATAAAATACTCTGGAGTGGAGTGGGTGGGTGAGGGTTAAGGTCCAGAACATTATGGTGGAAGAGGATTTAGTGGGGGTTGAACTGTTATGTGGAAAACTGAGAAATGCTACACATATACAAATTATTGTATTTTTCTGTTGACTATAAACCACTAATCCCCAATAAAGAGATAATAAAAAAGAAAAACTGAGAAATGTTACACATATACAAACTATTGTATTTTATTGTTGACTATAAACCATTAATCCCCCAATAAAGGAAAATAAATAAATAAAATGATGTCTTCTAGCAAAAAAAAAAAAAAAAAGAAAGAAAGAAAGAAAGAAAGAGAGAAAGGGAGAAAAAAAAGGCTTTACCCAGTGTCCAGGTTTGAACCCCTGGCACCAAATGGGAGCACTATGCGTGATAGTTACGTGTCTTTCATTCTCCCTCTCGCTCTCTTTTTTTTTTCTTTTTTGCCTCCAGGGTTATTGCTGTGGCTTGGTGCTTGCACTACAAATCCACTGCTTCTGATGGCCATTTTTTTCTATTTTGTTGTTGTTGTTGTTGGGTAGGACAGAAAGAAATTAAGAGGGGGAAGATACAGATGAGAGGGTAAGACAGAGGAGGAGAGAAAGGCACCTGCAGACCTGCTTCACCACTTGTGAAGCGACCCCCATGCAGGTGGGGAGCCAGGAGCTTGAAGCGGGATCCTTGTGCCAGTCCTTGTGTTTCGTGCCATGTGTGCTTAAACCTGTGCACTAACGCCTGGCCTCCGCCGCCCCCCCCCCTCTATTTCTATTATAAAAAAAGAAAAGGAGTCTTCCAGGAGTCATGCTATTATGCAAGCATGAAGATCACAAAACTATCTTATAGTTTCTGTCAGTGTTTCCTTTTTATAAATAAAAATTAAAAAAAAAACTTTACCTGCTTTAAGAAGACACTAGTATACTACAATACAGTAGGGTTGATTTCTCATAACTCATGTTTCCCCAGTTTTGCACACTGACAAGTATACATTTCATCTGACTTGGAATTTTCAGTTGTGGCACTGAAACCAATGATAATTTGTATCTAATTTATTACACAGTCTGTACAGACTTATCAAGAAATGAACAACTCTTACAACTTGTCTTATGCAGCAGCAGAACAAGCTGGCTGCTACTTACTTAACTTTAATTTTTTCTTAAGATACAGGTGATAAGGAAAGCACCCCCAAAATTTAGAAATCCTTCAAGAGATATTAAGATCAAAACACACGTTTCTACAAATTAATTACTCTGAAAGAAAATATCAAAATTTGAGGTCAACCCTCCTCCCCAAAATGAGAAGTCTGATATTTTAAAATTAAGGTTACATGTAATACTACTTCGGCTATATTTACCTGTCATCAAAAACACTAAGTATTCTGAATCCCAACATGGGAATAATAGCAACCTATTTTCCTCCAATCCTGTAACAGAAAACCCTCTAGTTCAAGAGCCAGCTGCTTCAGTAGTGAGAGGGAGAGAGGACTGTCATTTGAAGTCATAACAGAATTGAGTACTATCCAATTGTCCTGAATTTGAAAACTGGTGGTGGGCACTAAAAGTAAAGGAGGATTCTTGGGGTGTGAGCTGCCCACAGCCAATGTAAATGTTATTCATAAATGAGAGGGCCTTCGTGGAAGTCACTCTTCTTAGATCCAATGCCCAAATGTGCATGAATACTCATGCCATAAGCAGCAGAAGAGTAAATACAATCTTAGCTAGCTGTTTATTTTACTTAATATGTAGTTTCAATATGCTTCTTAGAGATAGCATCTATATCAATTATTCTGTTTTAATGTGTGAATTTTTTAAAGGGTAGGAGATAGCTTTTCTTTTTTCTTTTTTAAACTTCTTATATACCAGTTTTCTTTTTCTTTGTATTTATTTATTTTAATTTATCTATAAAAAGGAAACACTGACAAAACCATCACCAGAACTCAGTATCCCATCCCTTGCCCCTATAGCTTTTTTATTCTTTAACCCTCTGGGAGATAGCTTTGCATCTGAATACCTGCTTCATTCATATAGGCAGACAGGTAGGTATTCTAAAGCACCTTTAGGGTAGAGGACACAATCCAAACATCAAAAAAGAAATTCAATAAAATCATAATTGTGCTAAAATCTGGGATATTAATATAAAAATAATTAAGTAATACTCCTAAGCTTAGTTGTTGAATGTAGTTATTTCCTCCCTCACAGCCTGTATTTTGAGTCCTAAGTGCCAGCAACCAAGCTGTCTTTATACAATGGCACCACCTACTGACCAAAATGGGGATAAAAAACAAAATCAGGAGCAGCATATTTTCACATCTTACTGTCTCTTGCCAAGCTTCTGTACAAAATACAAATCAAACTCTTTTATTTTTCTACATTTCCCCATTAGTACAGTCTTCCACAGGTGACCTTTCTATATTTGTACATTTCCTAAACAGAACATGTGCAAGAGAATTAAACCATCATCAATATAGTAGAATCTTTAAAAAGGTTGGTATCCTTCAATATCCTTTCCCTTTTTCTTTATCTTATGAATCCACCCAGTTACTTTTCTACCTCCTTATAAATAAGTGAGAAAATGAAATATAGGGCTGGGTGGTGGTGCACCTGGTTGAATTCACTTGTTACAATGCAGAGACCCAGGTTTGAACCCCCAGTCCCCACCTGTAGGGGAAAAACTTTGTGAGTGGTAAAGCAGGGGTTCAGGTGTCTCTCTTTCTCTCTCCCTCTTTATCTCACCTATCCTCTCGATTTCTGGCTGTCTCTATCCAATGAACAATAATATTAATAAATAAAAAACCTATAAACATTAAAAAAAATGAAATACATTCATTCTCTATGTCAGGTGGGAGTTATATTTGTGATGCTACCCTCAAGGATGTGCATGTTACCCCCAGCATAAGACAAAAAAACCTCTCTTTAGATTACCCCACATTTTCTGAAAGTGATCAGAAATACACTTACTGTACCAATGGGGGGGGGAAGTCACTGGTTTTCCTTGAAATCCATTTGAACCATGAAGACAGATTCTTATGGAAAATGAGAGGGTGATTAAGTATGGTTGTCTTTTCAATCACAAGAATAATAAATGGTTGGTTTTAGAAAAATAATGCTACTGTAAAGATTGTATTTTCGTATCAAAAGAATATTTTAAGTGGGGGGTCAGGCTGTAGCACAGCAGGTTAAGTGCACATGGCGCAAAACTCAAGGGCTGGTTTAAGGATTCTGGTTAGAGTCCCCGGCTCCTCACCTGCAGGGGGGTCACTTCACAAGTGGTGAGCATGTCTGCAGGTGTCTATCCTTCTCTCCCCCTCTCTGTCTTCCCCTTTCTCCATTTCTCTCTGTCCTATTTGGCAACAACAACATCAATAACAATAATAATAACCACAACAATGATAAAAACAAGGGCAACAAAAAAGGGAAATAAATATTTTTTAAAAAAGAGTATTTTAAGAGCCAAAAATACAGCTCACTTAAGTGTGCTGCTTTGCCATGTATGTGAACCATGTTTGATCCTAGCACTCACTGCATTTTAGGACATTTTAGTATTGTGGTCTTTTTCACTCTTTATCTCTCTGTATTAAAAAAAATTTTTTAAAACAAATTTGAAGTCAAGCTATCTAACATACATTTAATTTCTATTTCATCTACTTCACAGGATTAGAAAATACATGTGTGGTCCCAGCTCAAAAAAAAAATCTATTGGTATATGATAAACACTGAATAAGTACTTCAATTCAGTTCACACATTTATTAAACCACTAGATGTAAACACAGAAATGCTGTAAACAATGAAAAAACATTTATTAAGCTAATGGAAACAGAAAAAAGTGTAAGCTAATACCTACAGAATTCCTC
Organism: Erinaceus europaeus; assembly: GCF_950295315.1. NCBI lineage: Eukaryota > Metazoa > Chordata > Mammalia > Eulipotyphla > Erinaceidae > Erinaceus > Erinaceus europaeus. Next base: position 43,913,910 of record NC_080170.1, read on the forward strand.
TTCACTAATTCCTAAACTAAGGAATGCATGCCTGTAGGCTGGGGGTAGGGAGAGTCACACAAAGACCTTTGAAGAGATACGTAGATGTGGAAAACAGAATTGAGTCATTTTTCAGTTCTTCAACTTTTAAACACATTTTTTCTGCTGACCTACCTAAAAAGGCTCCTATGTTAAATATCTCATTACCATTCTCCTTTAAAATATTCCCTCTGCTCACTCTGGATCAAGTTTATAGAAGAAAGGAAAGTCGTACTTCTAGGAAATGTGATCAGTTGAATTTACTAAGATTTAGCAAGTTCTAACTAGACCTGTTACTCTTGCTTAAAAGTTTCATTTACCATACCAAGAAAGTTTTGAGAAAAAAATAGCAATCCCAGGTTGTACTGTTCCAAAATATAAAGCTTATTGCAGTATCAAGTAAAAGGGATGATTCTAGTGAAAAGCCGGCAATGGTTAGAGAGTAGAAGAAATGATGGAAAACAGACTTGATACTGAAACTTAACTGTCTCATCCAATAAGATATAATCAACTGCTAAACTATTTCAAAAAGCCTCATTCAACTAATAATTTACAATAAAATGGATTTATATTTAATAACTAAACAAACTTTGTAATGTAGGTTGATCAACTATATAAAAATAATAATTATAACTCAAATGAGAAAACAAAATTACTGCCTAAAGTTTCTGGGTCACCTTGGCAGACTTTTTTTTTTTTTAATTTTAGAGAGACAGACATGGAAAGACGGAAAGATAGAGAGAGGTTTCTCTCTGCTAGTAGATCCCACTACTTTATTATTTAAAAATATTTATTTGATAGGATAGAAAGAAGCTGAGAGGGGAAGGTGAGATAGAGAGACACCTGCAGCACTGCTTCTCTGCTTGTGAAACTTTTTCTCTGCAGATGAGGGTTGAGGAACTGAACTTGGGTCCTTGTCTTTGCATTCAACTGGGTGTGCCACTGCCTCGCTTTCTACTATATTTTAGTGCCAGTCCCTGTTCAGGGTGCCATTATGCCGTTCTAGCTTCGTGGGCGGGAGACAGACGACCAGAGACTCATGGCTGAGTGGTAGTTCAGTCTTTATTCATGTGGAATGCAGCACAATCTAAGCCATCTAAACTAACTATAATCACAATCCTGTCCTTATATATATACTCGCCAAGTAGGGTGTAAACAGGATGTGACTTAGAGAGGGTGGAGCGAAAAGACAGTGGTGGAGATCAGGGTGACTACGAGAGGGGGCAGAGTTAAAAGACATCGTGAACCAGTGGGGATTAAACCAATGCCCTGCAGGCATGCCAGTGCTTAGTTTTAATAGTGGTTATGTAAATAGAATACAGTGTTAAGCAGGGGGGATTAAACCAATGAAACAGAAGGGGTTTTAGAAGGATACCAACATTTTAGTGCGTGGTTACTATGTTCTTTCTTTTCCTTCCTCCCTCCTTCCCTTCCTTCCTTCCTTGCCTCCAAGGTTATCTCTGGGGCTCGGTGCTTTCACTATGAGTTCACTGCTCCTGGAGGCCATTTCTTTTCTTCTTTTATTAGACAGGACAGAGAGAAATTGAGAGAGGCTAGAGAGGGAGAGAGAAAGATAGACACCTGCAGACCTGCTTCACTGCAGCAACCCCCCTGCAGGTGGGGAGCCCAGGCTCAAACCAGAAACCAAGAGTGGTCCTTGTGCTTTGTACTATGTGTACTTAACCTGGTGCGCCACCACTCGGACTCCCTTTAATTTCTGCTAAGACATCTCTCATACTTTGTTGAAGTTTTTCTTGCATTGAACTCATATCCTCAGGAACTTAGTTTTGATGTCCTCTTTCAAAAGTTTATATAGCTTTGTTGAGTTTGGGATTTTCTTCCAGTTGGCATTTTGATCCAACACTGTAGATGATTTTCATGGTGTTTGATGTTCTCTGAGGACCTACAACTGAGGAGTGTGTGCTTGAATCTAGGTACTGGTCAGAAACTAGGGATTGCAAGTATTCAACAGTCAGTAGGTTTCCATGGATGGCAGGCCAGGTCTCATATGTAGCTGGAGTCTCAGTCTAGGTTATGGCAGCGCTGTACATGCTTTGATTCTGGCAGGACACAACTCTGGCATGCTGTGAGCCAGGAATATTAACCGTCGTCTGTTGCTATGGAAATTGGACTCCAATATGGTACATCTCCCACTTCCAGTTTCAGCAAACTACCACATAGCTGGGAGGGCTGCAGCTGTGACTCCCTGTCCCTATCTTTATAGCCTATTTGCCATTTCATGTTGTTATAGAGTTCTAAGCTAATGGAGCAGTAACCATGTGGGCTGTAAAAAGGCTAGGGAGGGGATTTTCTCTGATCTACTCTAGGTTCTGTTACTGTGGAATCTGAATTCCAAAACGACATCTATGGCATCTATTAGAGTTCTAGTAAGCTAACCTGGTTGGTCCGAGTAGACGGGTGACTCCCCATTTCCCTCTTTACAGTTTTTAATTTCTAGTATCACACTGTTGTAGTGTTACAGAACAGGATTGGGGAATCTGGATATTGGTACAGCCTGGTCCATGATAGATAGATTTGAGCCTCATAATTTATAGTTCTCTTCTGATTGCAGTTTGGAGGGACTTTTAAAAAATATTTTATTTACTTATTAATGAGAAAGGAGGAGAGAGAGAAAGAACCAGACATCACTTTGGTACATGAGCTGCTGGGGATTGAATTTAGGACCTCATGCTTAAGAATTCAATACTTTATCCACTGCACCACCTCCCATACCACAATTTTTTTTTTTTAAATCTTCTGTAGAGATTTTTTTAAATCTTTCTGTGTCCTGTCAGCTAGTGATCTTTTCTCTCTTGTTGAAAGTCTGTTCTATCTAAGCATTTTCAGGTATTATTGTGACTCTTGTTGATGCTAGGAAGAGGGATATAAAGGCCTTCTCTATTTAGTTATCTTGGCCCTCTGAATTTCCTCTATCTTTCTTCCTTCAAAAACTAATGGTAAAAGGAAGATCAATGCTAGGTACTTCTTAGATAAGTCATTATACTGGGAATGCTATTTACTCATGATTCATAAAGACACCAAGTACTAAGATATATTCTCACCTCTTAAAATCTGTTTAACTCAGAAGTTGATTGAAATTTTGTGATACTTTAAATGCCTATAAGAAAAAAACTGTAGCTTATTTCTGATCAATCTCTGGAAAACCAGTGGCCTCATCAGAAAAATCTATAGAATGCTAACAGGCTCTACAGAGTTGAGTTATATTCTAAACCATTAAGGTAAGTCAAAATCAATAAAAACAATTAATCCAAAGGAAACATCATCATCAGTATATTGATAAATGAAAGATCACAGTCTCTAATTTTATCAGTGAAGCACATTTTTAAAAACACTAAATGGAAAAGAATTTTAATTAAAAAATGTAAACCAAAGATAGCCGCTCTATTAATATAACAAGTATTAAATTCAACTTAATTAACTGGAGATTACAATGATTTCTTAAATATCTTGGGAGTAGTATAATGTAGAGTTGTATAATTAAGAGCAGAGTTACTAACCAAATGACCTTGGACAAGTAACTTAACATTAGATTTTCAGTTTCTTTATCTGTGAAATGGAGAGAGGTATTAAGAAAACTACATCTCACAGGATTATTCTGAAGACTAAGTTAAAGAATATATAAAAAAACATGTTCTATGTAGCTAACACATAGTGATCAATAAATGTGAGCTGGAATTTTTATTACTTTAAGAACCTAGCATATGTGATCCAATCAATTTGTGTGATAAAATGTTAAATAGACTTTCATGGAAATAAAAATAAACCAATGTGGCCAGAGTAGAATGAGTAAGGGAGAGGAGGGCATCCAGCACTGGATAAGTTGATAAGTGGTCTTATAAGACATATTAAGGATTTCTAAATTCTATGCCAGCCACTATGGGGGGAAAAATCACTAAAGGGTTTTATGTAGGAGAGTGATATGCTGAGATATGAGTCATCAAGTTCATTCTCAAATCTATCGAGTTCTGGAAAAAAGATGGCAATTACCAAGAGTAGTGATGGTGATACAAAGACATAACTGTCTTCAGTGGCAGCAATGGAAAGCAGACTAATTTGGATTATTTTGGAATGTAAAAAACAAGAATTTCTGATACGTTATGGAATGAGAGATACAGAATAGAATATGGCACAATTATCTAAGAAAAGTATAATTAAAGACTGTTAACATAGTTATCTAATGCACAGATAAAATTTTATATTGGGTGGGCCAGAAGGGAGTGCAGTGGGTTAAGCGCACATGGCGCAAAGTGCAAGGACCCACTTAATGGCTCCAGTTTGAGTCCCTGGTTCCCCATTTGCAAGGGATTGCTTCACAAGCAGTGAAGCATTCAGGTCTGCAATTGTCTATCTTTCTCTCGACTACTCTGTCTTCTCTCTCGATTTCTCTCTGTCCAACAACAATAACAACAACAACAATGATAAACAACAAGGGCAACTAAAGGGGAAAAAAATAGCCTCCAGGAGCAGCGGATTCATAGTGTAGGCACCGAGCCCCAGCAATAACTCTGGAGACAAAAAAAAAAAAAAAAATTGTATCAGTTGGAAAATTAAAAAAAAAAAAACGTAATGTAATAATAATGCTTCTCTTACACAGAATTCGAACTTCAATGAACAAGCATTTTTTAATGTTGCCATGTAATCAGCAAAGTCCTTGTAAATTGAAAGGCGATCAAATAAACCCAAATTGTGTGCTTTCAGCAGTGAGAGAATAGCTGATCACAATTAAATGAGCACTTAAGAAAATGATTGGGGCCCAGCAGTGGCAGACCTGGTAGAGTACTTACAGTGCACATAGACCCAGGTTCAAGACCCAGGTCACCAACTGTAGAGGGGAAGCTTCACAAGTGGTGAAACAGTTCTACAGGTCTCTCTCTCTTTTTCCCTGCCTCCAGAGTTATTGCTTGGGCTCATTGCCTGCATTAAGAATCCACTGCTCCTAGAGGCCATTTCCCCAATTTTGTTTCCTTTGTTATTGTTGCCACTGCTATTGTTGGATAGGACAGAGAAATTGAGAGAAGAGAGGAAGGCAGAGAGGGGGAGAGAAAGACACCCACAGAACTGCTTCACCGCTTGTGAAGCTACTTCCTGCAGGTGGGGAATTGCTGTCTCAAAGCGGGATCCTTACGCTGGTCCTTGCGGCGCCATATGTGCTCAACCACCTGGCCCCCGGGTCTCTATTTCCCCCTTACCTCTCAATTCCTCTCTGCCTCTATCCAAATACATAAATAAAAACATGAAAAATATTTTAAAAAAAGAAAATGACTATTTCACAACACATTTATAAGCTGTTTGCTAACATTCATATATTTTAACTACAAAATATTTTAATATAGAAAAGATTTTATTTGGGGGGCGGGGCAGTAGCGCAGTGGGTTAAGTGCACATGGTGCCAAGCACAAGGATTCTAGTTCTAGTCCCTAGCGCCCCACCTGCAGGGGGGGTTGTTTCACAAGCAGTGAAGCGGGTCTGCAGGTATCTAGCCTTCTCTCCCCTCTGTCTTCCCCTCCTCTCTTGATTTCTCTCTGTCCTATCCAGAAACAGTGGCAGCTATGACAACAATAACAACCACAACAAGGGCAACAAATTGGGAAAAATAGCCTCCAGGAGCAGTGGATTTGTAGTGCAGGCACCAAGCCCCAGCGGTAACCCTGGAGGAAAAAAAAAAAAAAAAAAAAGAAAAGATTTTATTTGTATTTTTACTATATACCACCTTTTATTTATCATGATGTTAATAGTATATACATATTGAGTAAAGTCATGACTTTTTTTTTCTGTTTTTCTATTACCCAATAAATACAGACACCATTATAGGCACATACTTACACACAGAACTTTGTAAACAAGTCTAAGTCTTAGTGTTTTACAAATATAATATAAACATAAAGTGAAAGAGAAGAAACAAATTAAAACAAAGAATATACAGGAAAGGGAGAACAAAGTATGAAGGCAGTGAAGGAGGAGAAGGAAAAAAAGGAGAGATGGTGTTGGTAATGCTCTCTTGCACAGAAAGGGCAAAAAAAAAAAAAAAAAAACTACAGATCTGCAAACAGGTGGACCTGCTGTATGCCTGGTTGGCATCTTGACACTGAGCACTCAGGAGCTGAATAAAGGGCATAGGAAGACGGGGAATATGAGAGCTGGGGGACTCTTACAACAGTTACTGTTTATGTCAAGACCTGTGTGTCCCAAGGCACCCATTTTCACATAATCTATAATTATCTCTTTGCTTTAATCGCCTTGTCATTCCTGAGGCTCTCATGGGCCCTGAGAGAGGAAAAGCTCATTAAGTAAACCTTTTCTCCTCTCTCCAGCCACCCATGGCTTTTAATTGCTTGGTGTGTTATTATCTGAGAGTGCAACTGGGATCATTTTCATAAGAAAGGGAGGTAGAGAGGAGGAAGGGAGCCCCGAGTCCCTGAGGTATGCACCACACACAAACCTTTGCTTTCTCAATTATTTATGCCAGCTGAGGTTTTACAGGCTGAATAAATCCATAACTCAAGTTCATTCTCAGCAGTCAGATGCTCAGGGGGAGTTATCCACTTGCCTATACACACGTGTGTAGTCTTCAAAGAATAACCAGAATGTAACAAGACATATGTCATCCAATTTATCACCTATCACAAAAGTGTTAACACAGTGTTGATCATGGGCAACATGGTAAAATGGGGAAGGATTTCTTTGCCATCAGCCAAACAGATGGAGGGAACAGGATAATCTTTTGGTGCTAAGGGCAGAGTTGTCAATGGGACAAAAGTGTCCTAGAGTGGCCTAGCCTAGAATCCAATTTCCATTTTGAAATACAAAACATATTGATAAACTTATGAAACTTCAGCCTTAACTAGATTTGTTAAACACAGATTGCTATCCAACAGTGTAAAACTTTGAATAAGTAATAGGATTTTATACCATCTGATTTTATAAATCATTTGCCATAAAATCATGTATGTTGAAAGTTTTTTTCTCCAGTCTCACCTCTTTTTAGAAAATTTTAAGAATACAACTTATGTGGATGTGATAGACTTTTGCTACTTTTATTCTAGGTCATGTTTTCACTAAAAATACAAAATTAAAGGACGAAACATTCATTTTTTTATATCCATTCTTCCATTTTAAATCAGGACTAAAGAGAAGTCAATGAAAAATATTTATGATATATTTTCAAAGTCCATTATTGTTTAAAAATGAAAACTTTATAAGTCAATATGAAAGCATCTCTTTAAAATTCTACAGGCTTTTGTGTCTGACCACATCAGTGACCTCTGGTATTTTCTGCCAAAACAGTTCATTTGTCTCATAGAACAACTAATCAATTCCAGAGCCCATCAATCATTTGCGTTGCATACTGCTCTGGCCTTCGAGAAGGTCCAGATGGCTGCCTGTGTAAGTGAGATTAATAAAATTCTGATAGATTACATAGCATCAAACTACATAACAGAATATCAAATCTTATTGCAGGGTGGAATTAATACTACACACGCTTCAGTTACTGCATTTTAAATTCCTGCTCTAATGTACTAATTCATGTGCCAACTTCTTGATAAAACCATGCATGATTCTACTACTCCAGGGCCAAATTTTAAAAACTCTTTTTTATTTCGGATAGAGACACTACAGCACTACTCTACCATCTGTAGAACTTGTTCTGTTGCCCAAGGTTTTACACAAGTTAAGATACATGCCTCTAAGCTTTTCAATAAAGTCTTCAAGTTTACAAGTCACCAAGAGTGATTTTTTTTTGTTGAGTGAGTGCAGGACTGTGGACTCTTTGCAAAGGAGTGTGCTTATAAAGCAGTATGCAGTACGGATGGAACACAACCCATCTCAGCACTGAAGTAACTGTGAGTTACTAGGCTATTGCTCTCTTGCTTCTGTGTTTCCAAACACAGCATTGGTTCTGCTTCCCTAATTTCCCGTTTCTTTTGCAAAATCAATCAATCAAAACTTATACTTAATATTCTAATCAGACTGACATGTGGTCCTAACATCTGTGCTGGGTCATGGGTCTCCTCTGTGGGGTCACTAAAGCTGAGTAACGTTACTAGTAAAAGCTAACTGTCAGTCATCTAACCTGATAACTTAGATTGTGACAAATACAGTCTTGGATACCTCTGGTGTAGTAATCATTTAATCCATATAAGTGCCACATGATAAAGGCACAATAATTACCATCCCTGTTTTACAGGCAACTAACTTCTCCAAGGACGGGCACAGCCTATTTGAAGCTAGCAGTTTGGTTTAAACCATCATTTTTTGTACTTGGTTAGTTTTACACATTATAAACCTACCATGAAACTACAGAGCAATTAACTACTTTCAGAATGAGAAATGGGTTTCAGAGCTCTGGAATATTAACAGAGAGATTTGTACCTATGACATTATACTGTCACTTTCTGTGACAGAGTGGAAATAAAGGTCAGAATCAAAATAGTCAGGGAGCAAGCTCAGAATTGGTCCCAAAGGCCTTGGCTCAAGAACCTTTACAATAAAATTAAAATGGGCCCTATCTTCCCACCTTCAGAGCACATTAGTCAGGAAAGTTGCTCTAAGAGTGGAGCCTTATTAAATGGCTTGAGGTTTTACAACAAAGTTTATGTATGTTAAGGGATTAAAAATTGACTTTCAAAATCCATTTTATGCTTTTAAAACAAAATGTTTTTATGTTTATGTTTTTAAAAACAGTGGTTCTATAAATTGCACTTTTGTTCAAGTTTACTACTAACATCTATTGTCACTTTCACTTGCCGTTGAGCATAATTTTGTGAAGAAGCAGCAATAAATCTCAATTAAAACATAACTTTCCTTGGAAAAATTAAACACCAGAAACTATATTTGATCAAAATACAAGTAAAATTTAATGGACAATATATCTGGTCATTCACTAGAATAATCTAGCATTTTAGTATATAGTAATCCTTATCATGATCCAGTTTATTAAACTGCAGTTGTTATATTAAAAAATAAATTTCTGATCTGCTGCAGTAGTAACAAAATTACTGTTTGTAATGCTTAAGAGGCTTTCAGTGGCTCTGATAGTCATGTTTCATGTTTTACTAATATGTTATAGAATACAGAGATTTAGATCATATCATAAGAAGACTAATACTTAGGTGGTTTAATAAAATAAAGCTAAGACTAATCAGTTATGACCACAGCAGATTCATATTTCATTCCATTAACCATGAAGGTATCAGAACACTAAGAATATAGGTTCCTTAGAATTCTTAGGGATTCCGAAAAGGGATAAGGATGGCAATGTATTTTCTTATTTCCCTCATAGTAATATTGTTGTGCTTCCTAATCAAACAAACTCAAATCAGTGCCTGGTATTAGCTGACTGCTGGTCATTAACTGCATACTCTGACATGAAAGCCTGTTACCACTGATTTTCCTTTTAGAAAGCTACCTGGGAATTCTAAGCACTACATCTTTATGTCAGAAAACTCCCCTGAGAGAATTGAACATAAATATTAGTACAAATGCTATTTCCTTCTGTGAAGAGTAATTTTTTTCCAATGAATTTAGGTGAACCCAATTTTCCATTTGAAAATTAGAACTAATTTGTTTTATGTTAATAAGAAAAGTTCATGCAACTCAGAAAGGATTAGGAGCATCAGAAATTCCTATTCCTTGCTTCTGTTTCTAGAGGAACAATCTGAGACAAGTGTGTCATGTGACATATATATTTTTTTTGCCTCCAGGGTTATCGCTGGGGCTCGGTGTCTGCACCATAAATCCACTACTCCTGGAGGCCATCTCTTCCCATTTTTTGTTGCCCTTATTGTTGTTATTATTGTTAATGCTGTTGCCATTGCTGCTGCTACTGTCGGACAGGACAGAGAGAAATTGAGAGAGGAGGGGAAGACAGAGAGGGGAAGAGAAAGACAGACAAACACCTGCAGACCCACTCTACCACCTCTGTGAAGTGACCCCCCTGCAGGTGGGGAGCCAGGGGCTCGAAGTGGGATCCATAAGCTGGTCCTTGCACTTTGCGCCATGCGCGCTCAACAAATTTTAAGACATTCCTTAATACATACGACCCCTTAAAAGATTGTTGAAAAATACGTAACATTTACTCAGGAGATAGATATAATGGTTACGCAAAAAGACTTTCATAACTGAGGTTCTGAAGTCTCATGTTTAATCCCCTGCACCACCATAAGCCAGAGCTGAGCAATGCTCTGGTAAAAAGTAAAATTTACCATCTTAACTACTTCTAAGTGTACAGTTCAGTATTGTTAAATATGTTCACATTGTTATGCAACCAACCTCCAGAACTTTTTCAGCCTACAAAATAAAACTCTCCACTCAACAGATCAACTCCACTTCCTTGAGTTCCTGACAACCACAGTTTTACTTTGTTTCTATTCCTAAGACCTCAGATAAAGTGGTCAGGAGGTGGCGCAGTGATGGGGCTTTGGACTCTCAAGCATGATGTCCTGAGTTCGGTCCTCAGCAGCACACGTCCAACGCTTGACGTCTCGTCACCCAATCTGGTCCCCTACGCCTACACTGAACTTCTCTGTTCCAGACTCTTGGAAACAGAGTTGGCAGTCAGCTGAGGTAAAGAACAAACACCTCATCACAGACCCCTGCAAGCAAGCGTCAACCCGGCTTTGACCTAGCACGTTATGATTGGGCCCTCCTCAATCGCTATCGAACAGGCCATGGCTGGTGCGCCGCTATGTTCCATCGCTGGGGAGCCAGAGACGACTCGAACTGCCCCTGAGGCTCCAGACAGACTATGACCCACATAGTCAATGACTGTCACCTCTCCAGATTCAAAGGAGGTCTCAAAACTTTACATCAGGCTCAACCTGACGCTGTTGACTGGCTACGGAAGAAGGGCAAACGCTAGAAGAAGAAGCAGCAGCACACGTGCCTGAGTGATATCTGGTTCTTACTCTCTCCTCCTCCTTTCTCATTAATAAATTAATAAATAAAAATCTAAAAAAAAAAGACCTCAGATAAATAGAATCACACTGTATTTACCTTCTGTATCTGGTTTATTTCATTAGTTTAAGTGTTCAAGAGTCATCCAAGTGTCAGAATTTTAATTTTTTTAAAGGAGCCCTTTTTATTTTATTATTATTTTTTAGTTTTATTTACTGGATAGAGAGAGAGAGAGAACTTAAGAAGGGGAGTATAAGAGGAGAAAAAGAGACACCTGCAGCACTGCTTCACCACTCGTGGGGGCCAGAGGCTTGAACCTAGGTCTTTACACACTGTAACATGTACATTTAACTGAGTGTGTCACCACCCAGCCCCATTATTTATTTTATTTTTGCCTCCAGGGTTACTGCTGGGGCTCAGTGGCTACACTAAGAATCCAGTGCTCTTCGTGGCCTTTTTTCCCACTGTTGTTGCTGTTATTGTTGGATAGGGCAGAGAGAAACTGAGAGGAAGGGGAAGACAGAGGCGAGGAAAAGAAGGAAAGACACCTGCAGACCTGCTTTACCATTTGTGAAGCAACCTCCTTGCAGGTGGGGAGTTGTGAACTCGAACTGGGATGTTTGAGCATGTCCTTGCACTTTGCACTGTGTGTGCTTAACCCGATGCACTATTGCCCAGCTCCCTCTTTATTTTATTTTAAGGGGATGTGGAGGGAGAGGGAGAGGGAGAGAGAGAGGGAGACAATGATTTGAGTTAACTGCTCAGTTCAGTTCTAGCAAATGGCAGTGCTAGGTTTTGAACTTGGGATTTCTGGGGCTCCAGGTATGCAAGTCTGGTGTGGTACTGCTGCATATCTCCCCATTCCAGAATTTCATTCCTTTTAAAGGCTGAATAATACTCCATATTATGTATGTGCTACACATTGCCAATGGACACTTGGATAGTTCTGATCTTGATTACTGTGAACAGTGCTGCTATGAACTTGGGTGTGTAAGTCCCAATTTATCTTTGAGATTCTGCCTCGTTTTGGATATAAAAGGAGAGATTGAATTCTGGATCATATGATAATTCTTTAATGTTTCCATAACATACTATCTTATACCAAAATGGATCTTAATTTATAGTCAGAGAAATAAACTATAAAACTCAAAGTCTTCTAAAGAAATAATGGTATTTTGGAAAACCAAGAATGGCTGAGACATAAAAAACCTCCCACTATCTAGAGATACCATCAAATCAGTTTCATTTTAAGAAAAAGTTCTCCACAAATGAAAAATTTCAGGATGAATATAATTTTAATTTTAATCTTTCTTTATTTGTTGGATAGAGAGAGCCAGAAATTGAGAGGGAAAGGGGTGATAGGAAGGGAGAGAGACAGAGGACACCTGCAGCCCTGCTTCACCACTTGCAAAGCTTTCCCCTTGCAGGTATGGACTGGGGGCATGAACCCAGGACCTTGAGCACTGTAACATGTGTGCTTAATGAGGTGTGCCACCACCTGGCCCCGAATATATGTATTATTAATACACACACACACACACACACACACACACACACCATTGTCAAAGAACAAAAGAGAAACTACCTTATGATTTCTTCTTGATACAGAGAACTAACAACTGGCCCACCAAAACCTGTCTTGGCTTCTTTTCCTTTCTTCTCTGGTAACTATTGGGGGGGGAGGGGGAGAGAAAAAAGAAACATGGATTAAAGAGCAGTGTGTATTTAACCTAGTCATAAAATATTAGTCAACCAAGGAATGCTAGATATTTGACCCTCCACCAAGGTCCCAATAACACCTATAACACTGCTTCACTACTCATGAAGCTTTCCCCCTGCAGGTGGACCAGGGACTTGAACCCAGGTCCTCATGCATGATAATATGTCTGCTCTACTAAGTGTGCTACCATCTAGCCCCATAAAATAAATCTTAAAAAAAAAATTCAAGACTTATCTTAAAACCAAAATTAAACACTTTAATTGAATTTATATAAAAAGACTAGTTTCACTGTAGAAAAATACAGGCACTTGCTACATACAGAATATTTCACAGTATTTTTGAAAAAGAAAGTTTTTTTTTTTTTAAGTCATTACTTTATATATTTAATAACTGGATTGAGGAAAAAGATCCTGGAGATATAACATATTTGGGCCTCAGTGGTGGTGCACCTGGTTGAGTGCACGTTACAATGTGCAAAGATCGGGGCTCAAGCTCCTGGTCCCCACTTGCAGGGAGAAAGCTTTTTGAGCTATGTAGCAGTGTTACAGGTGTCTCTGTCTTTCTCCACTCTATCACTCCCTTCCCTCTTAGTTTACTTAAATAAATAAATAATAATAATAATAGATACAACATCTTCTACCAGTTCCTTATGCTACTAGGGAACTAAAGTTTCTAGAAATGGCACTTTTTTTAAAAAAAAAAAGTATGAGTCAAATCAATTATCACTTTTATGACAAAAGGGTATGTTACAAATAATAACTTTTCATTATTAATTACAAAGTATCTGAGACTGATACTGACAAAGGAGTACTTAGTAAAACCCTAATTCCTCTTTTTTTCTTTTCTTCAGTCCTTCACTTCTTAGAGAATAAATTTTGGGGGCAAGGTAAATGAATGCTTTAAACTAAAGACCAACAAGCAAAATGGATGATTTATTTCTCCCTTAATTGAACTAGGAAAATTAAACAAATTCAGCTTCCTTTTTGAAACCTATCTTAATTGATACAGAATTATAAGTTGGTACATTTTCTTTTTTAATATTGCCCTATTGGGTAGGGGTAGATAGCATAATAGTTATGCAAAGAGACTCTTATGCCTGAGGCTCCAAAGTCCCAGGTTCAATCCCCTGTACCACCATAACCCAAAGCTGAGCAGTGCTCTGGTAAAAAAGAAAAAAAAAAAAAAAAAAAGAACAGAAATTTAATATTGCCCTACTGAGTTCAGTCTATTGAAAAGAAGTCTGTGTTACTATTTCTAAATATCATGGTTTTAGTTTGGATGCTTTAAGTTTTTTTTTCTCTTTTTTACAGGTTTTCAGCAAACTGACTATGATGAGCCTTGAGATGCTTATTTTTACATTTCTCTTTGTGGTTCAGTAAGTTTCTAGAGTCTATGGCAATGACTCCCAACTACAGAAAGTTTCATTATCCCCTTTCCTCCTCAAAGGATATCTGCACGATGTGAGTTGATTTTTTAAATTAAATTAAATTTAATTTTGTTTTTAGGGTTATAGCTGGGGCTCAGTGCTGGCACCACGAATCCACTGCTCCTGGAGGCCTTCCCCCCCCCCCCACTTTGTTGCTCTTGTTGTTGTTATTGGATAGGACAGAGAGAAACTGAGAGAGAAGGGGAAGACAAAGAGAGTGGAGAGAAGGACAGACACCTGCAGACCTGCTTCCCGGCTTAAGAAGCAACCCTTCTGCAGGTGGGGAGTGTTTTTTTTTTTTTTTTTTTTTTTATTGCAACATGTAAGTCTCATCTGGCATCTAACAAGGAGGAGACACCAGTATTTACTGCTGAACATCTCAAAATTAACAGGGTAGCCCTCCAAAAAAAAAAAAAAACTTACTTAACCCAAATCTCATTAAATAAAAGCTGAAAAGCTCTTACAGTTTTCATAAAATGCTTAAAATTACAGCTATTATTTATTGGTTGAATGCACAAGTTGTCATGTGCAAGGATCCAGACTTAAACCATGTGGACATCACTTCATGAGCAATGAAGCAGGTCTGTAAGTATCTTTTTCTCTCCTTCTCCCCTCTCAATTTCTCTCTGTCCTGTCAAATAAGAGGAAAAAAGACAAAGGGGGCAGAGGGGAATGGCCTCCAGGAGAAGTGGACTATAATGCCAGCACTGAGCCCAGAAATAACCCTGGTGGGCAGGGGTAGATAGCATAATGGTTATGCAAAGAGATCCTCATGCCTGAGGCTTCAAAGTCCCAGGTTCAATCCCCTGAACCACCATAAGCCAGAGCTGAGTAGTGCTCTGGTGAAAAAAAAAAAAGAAAGAAAGAAAGAACCCTAGTGGCAAAAAGAGAAGAAAGGAAAAGGAAGGAGAGGAAAAGAGAGAAGAAAACAATCTGCCAATCCTACCCCACATATTTTTCACTTTAGATATTTTCTTTCATCTCTGGAAGTTCCATTTGGATCTTTCTGTATCTTTCAGTTCTCTTTCTGCTATATTCATATTCACTCTACTTTCTCAGATATGCACGTATATATGTATATGTATCTATACATATATTTAAAATCAGTGCATTGCTCAGCTCTGGCTTATGGTGGTGCTGAGGACTGAACCTGGGTCCTCAGAATTTCTGGCATGAAAGTCTTTTGCATAATCACTGTGCTATCTCCCCCACCCCGTAAAATATACAGTGTCTATTTTCATCTGTATTATTTCTGCATCTGCCTTCATTGACAGTTTTTCTCTTGGATGCAGACTATTTCTTTCCTTTTTCTTCTTTTTCTTTTTTTTTCTTTGTTTTTTTATTTTTTTTTATTTAAGAAAGGATTAATTAACAAAACCATAGGGTAGGAGGGGTACAACTCCACACAATTCCCACCGCCCAATCTCCATATCCCACCCCTCCCCCGATAGCTTTCCCATTCTCTATCCCTCTGGGAGCATGGACCCAGGGTCGTTGAAGGTTGCAGAGGGTAGAAGGTCTGGCTTCTGTAATGGCTTCCCCGCTGAACATGGGCGTTGACTGGTCGGTCCATACTCCCAGTCTGCCTCTCTCTTTCCCTAGTAGGGTGGGTCTCTGGGGAAGCTGAGCTCCAGGACATATTGGTGGGGTCTTCAAGGTTATTGCTGGGGCTCAGTTCCTGTGAGATGAATCTTCCACTCCTGACAGCCATTTTATCCTTTTTATTTCCTTCTTCATTTGATAGGATGGAGAGAAAGTGAGGGTGGAGGGGAGGGAGATAGGGAAACACCTACATTACTTACTTCACTGCTCATGAAGCCTCTCCCTTACAGGTGGGAAGAGGGGGTGGCTAGAACCTGGGTACTTGTACATGGTAACATGTGTGCTTAACCACTGGCTTCCTAGACTGTTATATTTTCATGCTGTCTTTGCATGCTTTAAAGATTTTAATATAGGTGGTACACCGTAAAATTTATACTGTTAGTTACTATATTTTGGTGGGTCACTTATGCTTACGTCAATTTTGCTTTGGCATGAGTTTAGTTGAATCTATTTGATTCATTTGAAAGTGTAACTTTAAACCTTTGTTAGGTAGGGCAGAAGCAGAGTAGCCTTTAGTAGACTGCTTAATTTAGTTCCACTATGGAAGTAAAATCCTTCTGAGGTTTCTAACATACCCCAATATATTGCATTTGCTCTCTCTCTGACTAGAAGAAAATGAAATAATCTCAGTCTTATGTCAGCTACTATATTATCTGGCCTACTGTTATTTTGTATTTTCTCTCTCCAGTCTGCTAGTTTCCTCTTACATATATACACATTAATATTCAGCTCAGGAGAGTGAACTCTGTAGAGTTCCAGAACTCTGTCTATGCAAGAAGATCCTTCTCAAATATTGGGTCTTGCAATCAACCTAAATGAGTAAATGACTAGATAAAGAAGTTAAGGATGTGGTCCAGGAAGTGGTATAGTGGATAAAGCACTGAACTCTCAAGCATGAGGTCCTGAGTTCAATCCTTGGCAGCATATGTACCAGAGTGATGTCTGGTTCTCTCCCTCTCCTATCTTTCTCAATAAATAATTAGTTAAAAAAAAAAAGAAGTTATGGGATAATGAGATACACACTCAGTGGAATACTACTCTACATTTTAGAAAGATATTTTAGGGCTCAGGAGATGGTATAGTGGATGTGTATCAGACTTCTAAGCATGAGATTCTGAGTTCAATTCCTGGCATCCTATGTGTCAGAGGGTACTCTGGTTCTCTTTCTCATGCTAATATATATTTTTAAAAATCCCATGTAAAATGAACAAAAGAAACTTTATCATTCTTAGACAAAATGTCTGAAACTGGGTACTTATGCTAAGTGAAATAAGTAAAGGGTAAGAGACAACTACTGGTTGGTTGGTATCACTCTTATGTTGAATGTAGAAAACTAAAGCAAGCAAACTTGCAAAAGAGGAAGAAAGAAAGGGAGGGAGGGAGGGAGGAAGGAAGAGAGAAAGAAAGACTGTCTTCTAGACTTTATGAAAACTACTGCAGTTACCAGAGGGGTGGTGAGCACAAGAACTTTGGTGATAAGTATGATGAATTATATACTCACATCTATGGGTGTGGGTTATGCCCCTGAACTCTTAGTTTTGCAAACCAATATTAAGTTATTAGCCAATCAGGAAAATGCCTAGACTCTCATAGATCTCCCCTCCCTGCAATGAAGCCCAGAAACCAGTCCCAGGCAATAAGCACAGTCAACTGTGAGGATCACTTTGTTTCCCTACTTTCAGTTTCTCACTTTTAGTGAAATACTTGAAGATAAATGGTTTCATCTATTGTATCTAGTTTTCTATTTTAAGCAAAAAGGAAAATCTTGTCCCTACCTTGTCCCTACCATGACCAGGAGCAGAAGTTGTGCCAATGTAACTTAAAAACCAGCATGATAGTCTGGAGTAATATACCCTAAGTTCTATAACCATTGTTCATTGGTTGTTTATTTAAGTTACTTTTACTCATGAAGATATTGTAAAAATTTTTATGTAAAATGCAATATATTTTTTAATAAAGTCTTTAGGGAAAAACTGATTCCATAATTTGATTATAGTACCTTCCGAGTTTATTTTTTCTTTTTAGTATTAAACTAATTACTCTTTCAGGAACAACAGCACACAACATATTAGAACATTGGTGACTTTTTTGAGAGGTATATATTAGGAAGAAATGCTATTTTTAAATAATCTATCATTATTAGATTGAATTCGCAATAAAGCTGCCAAAGATGCATTAGTTATCCTTCCCATCCACTTCATCTACAAGAAGGGGTAAACTTTGGCTACTTTACCTTTCCAATTTCCACTGAGAAAATGTTTCTCACAGAGACTTAAGAAGTTTATTCCACTTCTTCCTACTCAAAATCCATTAAGTTACTTTTATGTTGTATCAGCAGTTAAAGAAAGAGACTCCAATTTGGCAGCCAATAGGGTAAAATTTGCCAATTCTATATTGCCTCAGACTATATTATTTGAGACATTGAGATTCTCCCTCACTTAAAAGGAAAAGGATAAATTGTAGACTTAATCCTTATCACTTGATTCAGATTCCACCATAGTTCAAACTTCCTTTGTCATCTGAAAAAGTAACTACTTCAAAAATTAGGGGGTTAGGTGCAGTGGGTTAAGCACATGTGGCGCAAAGCGCAAGGACCAGCATAAGGATCCTGGTTTGAGCCCCAGCTCCCCCTATCTGTCTTTCTCTCCACCCCCTCTGTCTCCCCTCCTCTCTCGATTTCTCTATTTATCCTACAACAACAATAACAGTGACATCAATAATAATGACAACAACAAGGGCAACAAAATGGGGAAAATGGCCTCCAGGAGCAGTAGATTTTTATTGCAGGCATGGAGCCCAGCTATAACCCTGGAGGCAGAAAAAAAACACACACACACACACACACACACACACACACACACACACACACACACACACACACACACACACACACACACACTCATAACAAGTTGGGTAGGGAAGACAGCATAATGGTTATGTAAACAGACTCTCAAGCCTGAGGCTCCAAAAATTAACAGGTTGCCATATGCATACAGAAAATTCTTACTTCTATGTGCTATGTTTTATGTCTTCCACTTTACTGTTTTGCCTGCTTAATTAGGTCTAGCTGTATGATGTGGGATAAAGTACTCTCTCTGCCTTGGCTTTACAATTCTTCAGAATTACTATTCTTCTCTTATCACTCTCAGATTTATTCAGAGCAGTCTTCTAGACAAAGAAAAAAAACAATGTTAATTTTATGGTTTTACAGTTTCAAACTAGACAGGTTTATAAGCAAAACCATCCAGAAGTTTCAGAAATGCTCTTCTCATTTTCTAACTCTCTATCAAGGGATGCCCCTAGGGAAAGAAACTTGGGCAGACAGTAATCGTTTTCGACAGCAGCAATTACATGCAAGGCTGGAGATTAGAAGACCATTAATGTGTGTGCAGTAATTGCTCTGGTATTTTCTATTACTGCTGAGGGTCAGCTCAGAGAGGATTCATGATGAACTTCACCTTGGATACAGTTGGTCCTGGAACTCTGCTCTAAGAAAGCACATGAAGAGTGACACAAATGCAAAAGATAAGCACAACATAGCTTCCATTAGGAGACTGATCAAGCTGAAATAGGAATAAGAAAATGCAATTCTAAATGGCATTTCTACTCATACCTTTCAATTAATTGTGAAGATTATTATTTTTTAAATTTTTATTTATTAGCTAGAGACAGAAATTGAGAAGGGAGGGAGAGATACCTGCAATCCTGTTTCACCACTTGTTTTTTTAAAATTTTATTTATTTATTCCCTTTTGTTGCTCTTTTTTTTATTGTTGTAGTTATTATTGTTGTTATTGATGTCATTGTTGGATAGGACAGAAAGAAATAGAGAGAGGACGGGAAGACAGAAATGGGGAGAGAAAGACAGACACCTGCAGACCTGCTTCACCACTTGTGAAGCGACCTCCCATGCAGGTGGGGAGCCAGGGCCTCAAACCGGGATCCTGCCATGGCTTTGCGCCACGGCCGGACTCCCGTTTCACCACTTGTGAAGCTTTCCCCCCCTGCAGGTGGGGGCTGGGGGCTTGAGCTCGGGTCCTTGTGGATGGTAATATGTGTACTCAACCAGGTGTACCATCACCCGGTCCCCACTGAAGATTATTTTTAAAACCTCAAGCATGAAACTTGATTAAATGTTGATCTTTCACAAAAGTCCAACAAAAGTTTACTGAAGTACTTGGAAATCATTAACTAGAGGGTCTTATAAACCTAGAAAAGTTGGAAACATCATAAAGACAGAAAATTTACCCTAAAAACAATAGGAACATAGACTAAACACATATCCTTGGTACCTTCTTCTTCCATACAGATACTGGAAACAGCTCAATAACTAAAATAAGTCTGGAAGAAAAGATGAGTACACCTAGAGGAGGAGGCTGTGGGGGATAAGGCCTTTATTCTGGCATCAAACTCGAACCTTTCAGAGGCTCGGCCATTTGATGAATATAATTAATAACATAAGCCAGAGCGAACTGAGCAGTGTTCTGGTAAAAATCAATTAATTAAATAATTAGCCTGGCAAGTGGCATGGGATTACACATGCTACATATGCTCCTGTACACGGGGGAGTCTTGCCTAAAGTTCCTAAACCAACCACACGAGAATGAACTGCATAAAAGCACTCTTCTGTTTCTTTTTCTTACAAATTAATAGGAATGTGCATAAACACCATTCCCACTACCAAAAGACTGTGTCCCATCCCATGCTCCCCCCTCCCAGCCCCATGAAGCTGAACATGCACTCTTACCCTCAACCCAGGGTTTTTACTTTGGTGCCCTATTCTAAGAACAGAGAGGGAAACTCAAAGCAGGATTTGAGTGAATTTGGAGTAGGGCACTCTTGTGTTTCTTCAGTGAATTTTGTCATTCTTTTTTTTTTAAATTTTATTTATTTATTTTCCCTTTTGTTGCCCTTGTTGTTTTATTGTTGTAGTTATTGTTGTTGTTATTGTTATTGATGTCATCATTGTTGGATAGAACAGAGAGAAATGGAGAGAGGAGGGGAAGACAGAGAGGGGGAGAGAAAGACAGATACCTGCAGACCTGCTTCACCACCTGTGAAGCGACTCTCCTGTAGGTGGGCAGCTGGGGGCTCGACCGGGATCCTTGTGCTTTGTGCCACCTGTGCTTAACCCACTGTGCTACCGCCCGACCCCAAATTTTGTCTTTCAAAAGGAGCCACTGTTCTGATTCACCTTATCTCCTTCCCTCTCCCTAAATATATGTAATTTTTCTGTGATCACTGATTCCAAGTTTCCTTTGCTGAGACTGTTTTTAGGACTTCGAGGGTAGACAGGGACAGCCTGTATACATGAACCTATGTAGCGTGTGTAACCCCATGCCACTTGCGATGGTGGAAGTCAACAATGTTGTAATGTGCAACCTAGCTCATATCTCTCTCTTCTTTGGAATCCTATTACATGGGAAGGGTTGATACATATCTGGTCATTTATACAAAACTCTTAAAATTTCCAAAGGGAGTGGTCCAGGAGGTGGCATAGTGGATAAAGCATTAGATTCCCAAGCATGAGGTCGTAAGTTCAATCCCCGGCAGCACATGTAGCAGAGTGATGTCTGGTTCTTTCCTTCCTCCTACTTTTCTAAAAAACAAATTAAAAATCTTAAAAGAGAAATAAAAAATTTTCCAAAGGGAAAAAAAATCAAGAAAACATTAAACCTGACAAACCACATGTATTTACCCAAGATGCTGCCTTAGATGGAAAAAGTTTAATTTAGTAGTTTTTAAAAAGGATTTTATTTATTTATTAATGAGAAAGATAAGGAGGAGAGAGAAAGAACCAGACATCACTCTGGCACATGTGCTGCCGGGGATCGAACTCAGGACCTCATGCTTGAGAGTCCAAAGCCCTATCACTGCGCCATCTCCCAGACCACAATTTAGCAATTTTTGATTCAAAATATAAAATGAGGCCATTTGCATGTAATTGTAATAAATTCTAATGCAGCAAGACAACAACATAGACTCAAAATGTAAATATAGCAATATACAAGGAGAATTTCTTGGTACTCATTATGTCCATATTTCTATAAAAATATTTACTACATCTGTGATTTGGAGGCGGCTCTCTGAAATAAGGTTAACACCCTTAGCAATTAGCAAAATTGGAGTAATTTATTCTAAAGTATTTATAATATTTTATGACAAAATAAACTTATAGGCTATGTGGTTAAATGTAAACAATAAATATTATAATCTATGATAATTACTTAACTTATTTATTTGCTTATTTAGTTTTTCCAGTTTTTTCATTTAATTTTCTTTATTCAATGCTAAGACAGAGAAAAATCTAAAGGTAAGGGGAGATAGAGAGAGAGAGAGATACCTGTAGCACTTCTTGACAGCAAGTGTAACTTCCCCTCTGCAGGTGGGGGCTGGGGACTTGAACCCAGGTCCTTGTGCATTGTGATGCACATGCTCAATCAGATGCACCACCACCTGGCCCTCTGCCTATTTACTTGTTTGTTTATTTATTTAATTATTACCATCACAGCACTGCTCAGCTCTAGTTTATGATGGTGTTTGAACCCAAACTTGAGAGCCTTATGCTTGAAGTCTTTTGAATAATCACTGTGCTGTCTCTTGGGCCCTAAGAATGATGTTTAATTAATTAATTTTTAAATTTGTTTTGTATCTAAGTCTTGGCATCTGCATGATTCCACTGCTACCAGTGGAGCACTTGCACATCCCCTCCCCTCCTATTAGTTTCTGATAGAGACGGGGGGGAGGGAGGGCAAAAGAAAGTGATCACTTAAATATTTTCAATATATGGATCATAAATCTTAAAAACAAAATAACTGTCTTATCTTAAAGAGCTGTAAGGTGAGTTTCTCTTCATTCTAGATGAACTTCACTCTGCTGCTAAAACAAGTGGCCCTAATCTACTTACCTATCCATGCTTCATAAAACTAATGAACTACAAATAAACTTCTTTTCATTTTCTAAACATTCCAAATTCTCTTATGCCTTTATTTCTTTACACCTGGCTTCCTCTTTCCATAATGCCAATCCACTTTCTCATTCTTTCTACTTGTTTTGTTTTGTTTTGTTAGCAGAGCACTGTTCAGCTCTGGCTTAATGGTGGTGCAGAGGATTGAACCTGGGACTTTTGAGCCTCAGGCATGAGAGTCCATTTGCATGCCATTATGCTATATACCCTCTGCCCATCCACTTATCCCACATCTGCTAGTTTTCTTGATGTGCAAGAGGAAGAAAATATTGTTGCATGATTGGGTATATTTAAATTGAAACGTCTTTTTAATTATTAAAACAGCCATGCCATATCTACATTAAAATTTACTTTTAAATAGTAATGTACAAAACAACAAATCAGATGTCAAAAGTTTAATAAATATATTTACTTGGCCAAGAAACCTTGCTGCTTCTAAGTGATTTATTTTCATTTCTGGTAGTCAGAACTAAAATTACTTCACCTTCACTACTAAAAACCAAAAGTTGAGATACTTAAATAGAGAATACCAATAATAACTTAGGAAGAGAATCAACAAAGAGAAGGTAACAACCCTCAAAGAATACCAGGAAACCTGCCATCCATTTTATAGGCAGTCTTTACCACAACCCTGATCTAATTACTCCAGGTCTTAAGTTACTCATTTATAAGTTGGCTAAAGTAACCAGTAAACACTCCTTTGGGGCCCATCATTTGTAACACTGATTGATTGGTAGGCTGCTTCCCAGAATAGGTCTGACCCCGAGTTTATAATTAGGCTGCATAATGTGGAAACATAATGCTGGTTCACCATCTTGCTTTATGAGATGGTATGGCCATATAAAATGGAATAGTTTAATTAAATGTATTGTGAATGCTAGTCTTACCTAAAACCCATAAAATCCTATCTTCTTTTTTTAAAAGCAACATCATATAGCCAAAAAGCTGGTAGTTATGAATCTACAAATGGCCTAGGAAAGTGTTATATTTCACTGCATATATGTATTAGTTCCAACTTATTCATTAATTATATTTCAAAGTTATTGTTTCCTAGTGCAGAGTATAATGTGACTCAGACATTATACTTAAACATCCGTATGAAATGCAATTATGGAAACCATGGTAAGGAGGTTGGTCATGTTCTTTTTTGCCTTGTCCTTTTGTTACATCTATAGACAGGAAAAAAAACCATGTAATACTGTTCTTAAGCTAAGTGATAGCATTAAATATATTATTATAAAACATTTTAAGGAAAAATTTAACACAAGTTTTTGGACAAGTATCGTCTGAAAGGTGGTCATTATTACAGGTTTGGTATTTATTTTTTGAAGGTTTTATATACACCTTCATACACAGACTTTTTTCATTCTAAAATTCCCTTTCAAATAGGAAAAGACACATTTTTGGTGCCTCAGGCATAAAGGTCTTTCTGCATATTCACTATGCTATCTTCCCCAAGTAATTTTTAACTTGCTTTTCTTGCCAATTATCATGTGTGCATATGTCCAAATTTCAAATGACTATATTGTTTTCATTGTATGGACAAGCCCTATTTAATTTAACCAGAGGTTTACATTTGCATGTTCAGCTGTTTCCTTCTTTCCTCTCTCCCCCCTCTTTTTCCCTTCTTCCTCTCCCTCTTCTCTCTCTTTCCTCTTACAGGTAATACTGTAGTAAGCCTTTTTTTATTTAATCACCTTGCTATTAAACACGTGGCTCACTTGATGTGGTAGGAAAATTAAGACAAGTTTATTCTCTCTGACAGCTTCCTTACACTGACTTAGAATTTGTGCTCTGTTATATGTAAGAATGCATACTTGTTGCTTCTCTTAATAAAATATACTACAGAGGGTATGGGAAAAGCACAATGGATTTTCAGAGGGACATTTTCATGCCTAAGGCTCCAAG
This sequence comes from Erinaceus europaeus, assembly GCF_950295315.1. NCBI lineage: Eukaryota > Metazoa > Chordata > Mammalia > Eulipotyphla > Erinaceidae > Erinaceus > Erinaceus europaeus. The sequence goes on from NC_080170.1 coordinate 43,938,464, forward strand.
TCCCAGTTTCAGTCCCTGACACCACTATAAGTTAGAGTTGAACATTGCTTGGATCTGTCTATATCAGGGGGAAGAGAAGGCCACGGTGGCTTTCCTCATGACTGCAGATTTGTCACACTTAAACTCAACAAAGAATTGTGGAGAAAAGCATGATTTTTCAGGAATTTTAAGTTTTTATTTAGGAAAAGTGAAAGCACACATAATGGAGGACAATTGAGGGGTGGGGGTGGGAAGCAAATGCATCTATGTCCACACATGGGGACAGGCAGAGAATGAGAGCAACATTTTTTTACTTATATTTTTATACGCTTACCTAATTACTTCTGAAGAATGAATTCCTAGAAGTTAATAGCCACATTTTATAGTTTCAGTTTAGACCCATTGAGTAGTACATTGTTGGACTAGGAAAAAATAGCCTGATGTTTCTCTTAGCAACATGTGAGTATTCATTAAAGGATGGGAATTATCAAGTCCTCAGTGAATATTGTGCACCCACTGTGAACATGACCTCGCATTGCTGCTTTTTTTTTTCCCCAGAATTTTTTTCCAGGTAAATCATATGACTACAAATCATGAACTGGCATTTTACAATAAAGGACAGAAGCAGTATAAGACAATACTACTACATAGAATTGGGGGAGGGGAGAATTTTAACTTTAAAACTGTGTAGACTATGCTTTTCCTTTAGATAGTATTTACCTACTTACATTGTTGTTGTCTGTTAATACTTGTCTCTCTCTAAATTTTAAGCTCCAAGAGGGTACAAGACAAGTATGCATTTCTTTTTTTTTTTTTTTAAATTTATTTTTTAACCAGAGCACTGTTCAGCTCTGGCTTATGGTGGTGCGGGGGAATTGAACCTGGGACCTTCGGAGCCTCAGGCATGAGGGTTTGTTTACAGAACCACTATGCTGTCTCCCCTGCACAAGTATGCATTTCTACTCAACTTCAGTATTTCCTCCAGTTCTGGCCAAAAAGCTTTAGTATAAGTCAGAACAAAGACTCCCTTTCTGCCTGCCAATCTCTGTCTGAGTAACCAAGCTTCACTGTCAATGCCCCGTTGAGATTGCTATCATCAAAGGATTTGATCACAGAAAAATAGACACCATAGAATTTAGACTCAAACTGATGATAACATCTTTTTCCTCTTATGTCATTTCTTCTTCTAAGAAGTACCCTGATTTGTATTGTGATTCAATTCCTGCAGTGTACTCAGGGTTCAATCCATCACATCTGCTCTCTGATCCTTTCTTTTTTTTGCTCCCAGGTTTATTGCTGGGGCTCAGTGCCTGCACCATGAATCCACTACTCCTGGAGGCCATTTTTACCCCTTTTGTTGCCCTTGTTGTTGTAGCCTTGTTGTGGTTATTATTGTTGTTGATGATGTCGTTCGTTGTTGGATAGGACAGAGAGAAATCGAGAGAAGAGGGAAAGACAGGGAGAGAGAGACACCTGCAGACCTGCTTCACCGCCTGTGAAGTGACTCCTCTACAGGTGGGGAGCTGGGGGCTTGAACCAGTATTGGTATGCATGAGACCCCTTCTGTTTCATTTGGTTTAAATCCCCCCTGCTTAACACTATTCTATTTACATAACCACTTCATTCTATTTACATAACCACTGTTAACAAGTTCCACCCTCCCTCCAGGGCATTTGTGGTTCAGTGAGAGGATTCTCGCCTAATCTGCCCCCTCTTTGTCACACTCTGATTTTCACCAGTCACTTTTCTCTCCACCCTCTCTATGTCACATCCTGTTTCCACCTTACTTGGCAAGTATATATAAAGACAGCATTGTGAGTTTTACAGTACTTTACTTTGAGTTTAACTTAGCTCGACTTAGTGCTGCGTCCTGCATGAATAAAGAGATACTGCCTACAGCTCAACCATGAGTCCCTGGTCGTCTGTTACCCGCCCGTGAAGCCAGCCCGGCGAAAACAATCTAACCCGTCGAAAACAACAAACCAGGATCCTTACGCTGGTCCTTGCGCTTTGTGCCACATGCGCTTAACCCAGTGCGCTACCGCCCAACCCCCTCTCTGACCCTTTCTTATCTTTGCCATACTCTAAAATGGGAAGACCAGCACATACATAGTAACTTGGATGTAAAGTATTAAAATTAGTAATATTTGTGATTTAAAAATATTTATCTATTTATTACTAGAGAGAAACTAAATGAGGAGGGAGAAATACTAGAGCACTGCTCAATTCTTTCTTATATTGGCACTGCAAGTTGAACCTGTGACTTCAAAGGCCTCAGCTGTGTAAGTTGCTGCTCTAACAAGCTGAGCTAACTCTCTTGGCCCTACAGTTAGTGGTAGTTTTGGTGTCAAATTAGAAATTGTATTGAATGACTGGAAGTCTTACTTTGCATGGATTTGTATATTGCCTTCACTCAATACTGAGACACAAAACAGCAGCCTTTTAAGTTTTAAATCCAATCCTTTGTGATATATTTTTTCTAATAAACATATATTTTCTGTTTGGATAAAAAAAAACCCCTAATTCATGTAACTGATAGATTTGACATATGTGGAGAAAAACTGTATTTTCCAACTCTAAATTAAAGGAATATGACTTAGACTTAACTAAATCAGTCATTTATGATTCAACGTTTGCTATCATGCAGCCACAAGAAAGGAAATGTATTCACTTTTTCCTCTGAATAATTCCTCTATAATTTCCTCCTTAACACAGTCTACCATGTGTTATGCTATCACTCACTGATATCCGCAACAATTCTAACACTGCATCCCATTGATTTTTGGTAGCATATTAATAAAATCTTTGCCTGTGTTAAATATTATAGTTGGTATAATAATAAAAATAATTTATGTTTGCATTACACCCTATGGTTTATACTCCTTTCTACATATATAGTCTCAAATGAATTATAATCTTTTATCACTTTAAAAATGACAATATACTACAAATCTCCAAAAGCAAATCATGTCAAATACTGTAAATAAGATTTTAACAATGAAAGACCAATAGAAGTATAAAGAAATTAACCTGACACTTCATTCTTATCTTACTCCAAAATAACTCCACATTAACAGTGTGTTCATTTCCCCAATTTAAGCTTTTTTAAAAATACATACTAAATTACCTTATATTGTATTTCAATCAATTGCCTAAGCTGAGACTACAGTGTCATAAATAAAATACCCCATCATAAATTTCTCAAAAGACATAAAATCAAAGACACGAAACACCTACAAATTAAATGCCAACAAACAAACAAACAAACAAAAAAACCCACAACCTAAAAATGAGAAGGAATGTATGAAATTCAAACTGATCAGTTATCTAGTCCATTCTTTTCTGAGCCAACTTAATCATTATCCTCTGGACCAATATTAAAATTATAACCATGCACCAAAATCATCTTGGTCTAGCCTTTTCATTTTATGTTTTCTTATAAATTATGGAGCTATGGGGAAAAAGTCAATCACCTTTCAGATGTTTGACTGCAAAAGCACTACTTAGAATACCAATGATATGAGTTATTTAAATACAGGACTCTGCACGAAATGAGAGCTATCTGTAAAACAGCACACACTTAAACTAGGGTCTATGTTACATTTCAAATAGTAGATCTCAAGTCTCCCATGATTCTATATTTACACAAATGCTATGGAAATCCAGCACGCAGAAATTTATTTTTAAAGCCTAGGGAAGAGAGTAACATAGCTTTTACTATTTTCATACAAACAAAAGCTGTATCCACATCTTATATCCAGGAACTAGAGACCCCTTTGTTAGGGCTGGGTAGACAGCATAGTGGTTATGCAAAAAGATTTTGCCTCATGAGATTGGCTGAGGCTCCAAGGTCCCAGGTTTAATCCTCTACACCACTATAAACCAGACCTGGGCAGTGCTCTGAAAAAATTTTTGTTTGTTTGTTTGTTTGTACTCACTATAAAATATACCATAAGAGAATATATAAAGTTGTGCTCAGTTTTTAATTGAAAATTAACAGATAGTCTTGGAAGAAAGAATAACTGACACTTCATTTTTTCCCAATAGACATAAGGTAATAAAGATTGCAGGTTTTACCTATGGATAAAAATGACTAAACAAAACCAAGTATGGTTGGTACAGCAAAATACCCAAGATACATGGTTTTTAGCTTCCACAAAGGTTTATACCGGTGTGTTTCTCAAAAACTTTTCACACACACACACATACACAACACAAATACATATTTGTAAACACAAACTAACTACAGCTTTTATAACTAAAGTTATATATCTAATGTGCTGAAACTTTAGAAACTTAAGATGTGTAGATCTGGTCTTAGGGGTTCCAGTAACTGTCAAACCCTGACTTTAAGTAACTCAAAGTACCCTCTATTGGGGCCATCTGGTTGTCAGATATGTTACTTTTTTCATTATCCAGAGTTTATATTACTCAAGAGTTGGTTTATAACCTGGGAAAAAAAGTGAAGACTATGAAAGAATATCACATTTACTACTGAGTGGCAAGAAAGACTCAGAACCAGAAGATAATAGCGTAAGACTCAGAGGAGACTCAGTTGAAGCACCTGAAAACTGCATGGAGCTATACTTGCTCCCGACCCCTATTTAAATATCCTTGAAAGACACCACAAACACAAAGCTGTACCTCTGTGTAATCAATATTATAAAACATCAGAAAATGTTGTAATGATTTTTTTTTTAAGTCGAGACTCAATGGCAGAGTAATTGAATTGGATGATTTTTGTGATTTTATATGTATTTACAAATATACAAGAGGGAAAACGTAAAAACTAAATGATTTGGTATTTTGTGTTTACTGGGAAAATCAGTCCAGAGTGTGTTAATCCTTTAAAAAATTCCTTTTAAAAAATTATTATTATTGCCGGGATAGCCTGAGGGTACTTCTTCCCGAGCTAGTGCTCTCTGGGTTGGAGAGAACTCAACTGGAGCCGATCCAGGCTGCTGCGTGGGAGAGGGATCAGGAACTCGTGCAGCACCAACTTTGCAGGAGATACACTCTGGAACTCTCCGAGCCGGAAAGCAATTTCCAAGTGTCTTTAATCAGAAGAGCAGCTGTTTTTATACTCTCCAAACAGGATGTAATATAGAGAGGGTGGAGAGAAAAGTGACTGGTGAAAATCAGAGTGTGACAAGGAGGGGGCGGAACAGGCGAGAATCCTATCACTGAACCACCAATGCCCTGGAGGGAGTGCTTTATGTAAATGTAAAAGTGATTTATGTAAATAGACCAAAGCTTTGAATGGGTTCAGTAAATCCCTATATAGGCATATGGTTAAGCAGAAGCCAGGGGGAGGTGGCATACTACCCAACATATTATTATTTGCCACAAGGGTTATCTCTGGGGCTCGGTGCCTACACTATGAATCCATTGCCCCTGGAGACCATTTTTTCCCCTTTTGTTGCCCTTGTTGTTTATCGCTGCTGTTATTATTGTTGTCATTGCTGTCACTGTTGTTAGATAGGACAGAGGGAAATCGAGAGAGGAGGGGAAGACAGAGAGGGGGAGAGAATGTTAGACACCTGCAGACCTGCTTTACCTCCTGTGAAGCAACCCCCGGCCCCCTGCAGGTGGGGAGTTGGGGGCTTCAACCGGGATCCTTGCGCCAGTCCTTGTGCTTTGCACCATGTGTCCTTAACCCACTGCGTTACTACCTGGCCCCCCTAAAAAATTCTTAAGATGACATATAATTAATCATTATTACTACAATAGTTCAGCTATATTACAGAATTAGTTTATATTAGGTAATGTAGCCTAAAAAGATTCAACAAATTTTAACTGAACTGAATTTCAGTGGATAACCTAACATTATCACCTTTAATTTTACAACACAAATAGATCTAAGAGTAATGTACTTTTAAGTATAGAAATCTAATAGAATACTAGAGTAATAAATAAGAATATAGAGGGGTCATGCGGTAGCTCAGTGGGTTAAGCGCACATGCTGGAAAGTGCAAGGATACTGGTTCAAGCCTCCCCACCTCCACCCTACCCCCGGCTCCCCACCTGCAAGGGGGTCGCTTCACAATCAGTGAAGCAGATCTGCAGGTGTCTTTCTCTCCCCGTCTTCCCCTCCTCTTTTGATTTCTTTCTGTCCTACCCAACAACGACAGCAATAACAACAATAATAACACTGATAAACAAGGGCAACAAAAAGGAAAAAAATAGCCTCCAAGAGCAGTGGATTCATAGTGCAGGCACTGAGCCCTAGCGATAACCCTGAAGGCAATAAACCAACAAACAAACTTTATAGACCCAAAATACTACACAAACTAAAACAGTCAATATGTAGAAAGGACAGAGATTAAAAATAACAAAAATGATGCGGGAGTCAGGCGGTAGCGCGGCGGGTTAAGCGCACATAATGCAAAATGCAAAGACCGGCATAAGGATTCCGGTTTGAGCCCCCTGCTCCCCACTTGCAGGGGAGTCGCTTCTTAGGTGGTGAAGCAGATCTGCAGGTGTCTTTCTCTTCCCGTTTTCCCCTCCTCTCTCCATTTCTCTCTGTCCTATTCAACCACGACATCAATAACTACAACAATAAAAGAATAACAAGGGTAACAAAAGGGGAAAAAAAGGAAGTAATTAGAAAATAATAATAATAATGCTTAAGAAACTGAGTATATCTACTATTTTTTTTATTTGGACAGTTGGGAATATTAAGATTTTTATTATACATGTAAATATATTTTTGGGGATTGATTTCCTTCCCATTCCTCATATTTGGATCATGGGCATGAGTTTTGTGTATCAAGACATTGAAAATTTCATTTATCTTATATCTGTACAATAGTGTACTATACCATTATTATTATTTATTTTCCCTTTTGTTGTCCTTGTTTTTTATTGTTGTATTGTTGTTTATGTTGTTGTTTGTAGTTATTGTTATGTTGTTGTTAGGAAGACAGAGGGGGAGAGATAGACACCTGCAGATCTGCTTCACCACCTGTGAAGCAACTCCCCTGCAGGTGAGGGTCCAGGGACTCGAACCTGGATCTTTATGTCGGCCCTTGCACTTCATGCCACATGGCTTAACCAGCTGTGCTACTGCCCAACCTCCTCCTTAAGCATTATTTTAAATTAAACAGCTAAGACAGGATTACTGGGGACGGACACAATGTTAACATCTTATGTGGAGATAGTCCTCCGAGTTTTTAGGTAGTAATGTGTCCACTTTCTTAGTAATATCATCAACATCCCTTTGCTATAGTTATTAATATTAAATACTAAATGATATCAAGTAGTATAAAAGATTTAAACACAGACATACATGCAACATGTATACACATTATTGTGACAATTTAATAAAACATCATCACCAAAATTGAAGTTCTGTGTTGTTATAATTCGGAGGCTCCAGCTGGCCGGGCTAGCTTCATGGGCGGGTAGCAGAGACGACCAGAGACATAGGGCTGGGCAGGGAAGCTGTATTTCTTTATTCAGGAACAACGATTCATAAACTAAGACAAACTAATCACCAAACAGAACTCTGCTGCCTCTTTGCCCCGCGACGGCGCCAAGCACTCTCTTACTCTTCCACTCTGGAACCCTCTCGGGGTTCCTTGGGGCGGGGCCAAGCGGCCCGCGAAACTAGCAGGACTGATCCAAATTTTCTTGGCAGGGGGAGAGCTAGAACAACCCAATGTAAAGCATACAACAGGCTGCAGCCCTGCCCACCATGCCTGCTGCCCTGCTCTCAGCGGCTGAGCAGCATGGGGGGAGCCCACGGCAAATCCCCCGTGCCACGAGGCGGAAAGCCGGCTCATGCGGGCTGGTGTTGGGCGGAAACCACAGAGTGGTCCAGAGATAAATGTTCCAGAAACAGCTAAACAGTCTCATGAAGAAAGGGCAGAGGCCTTTGGAGATCTCTGCACAAGCAGAAGAGAAGGCCATAGTGCATAGGTAGCCAAATTGTCACTTATCTGGGGGATGGGAAGGTCATGTCCCACATTGTAGGTGTCATATATCATTATCTCTGGGCTGGCTTCACGGGTGGGTAACAGAGAAGACCAGAGACACACGGCTGAGCTGAGAACACAGTTTAATCTTTATTCACAAGCAGGCAAACATGTGCTCTCCTGTCTTTCACCTCCCGCGGCAGAGAGGGACTCCTAAACTAATCACCACACAGATCTGTCCTGCATCCTTCTTCTTTGGCGACTGAGGCAGGAACCCAGGAAGTACGTAGGGTAGGGGGTGGGGAGAAGGGAGTAGCGCGGAAACTAGCAAGGGCTAAACCAAATCTCCCGGCAGGGGAGTGAGACCAAAACCAATATGAAGCATACAACAGTTCTGGATTCACTAGCTTAAAATACTTTTCAGTGGGGCCGGGTGGGGTAGCACAGCAGGTTAAGTGCACGTGGTGCCAAGCGCAAAGACAGGTGTAAGGACCCCAGGTCACGGCCTGGCTCCAGCCCTCTAGCGCCAGTCACTTCACAGGCGGTGAAGCAGTCTGCAGGTGTCTATTTATCTCTCCTCATCTCTGTCTTCTCCTCCTCTCTCGATTTCTCTCTGTCCTATCCAGCAACAACAGCAATAACAACAATAACAACAAAAATGAGAAAAAATGGCCTTCAGGAGCAGTGGATTCATAGTGCAGGCTCTGAACCCCAGCTACAACACTGGAGGCAAAAAAAAAAAACTTTTTCAAGATAGTATACCTATATTAAAAAGTCAATGTTCATATTAGTATATGTTTATGTAAACACATGTCTTTTTTCTTATGTAAAATAAGACTAACTATATTCATTCCATGCTAAAATGTCTCCTACCATAAATCTAAATATAAAAGTGATATTTCTAGATACTTACATGTACTGTAAATCCTCACCAAAAACACTGAGAATTTGGTTTCAGAATAAAGAATAAACAGAGTGTCTCTTCTTTTTTTGCCTCCAGGGTTACTGCTGGGACTAGATGCCTGCATTACAAATCCACTGCTCTTGGAAGCTATTTTTTCTTTTTGTTGCCCTTGTTGTTTATCGTTGTTGCTGTTACTGCTGTTGTTGTTGTTGGATAGGACAGAGAGAAATGGAGAGAGGAGGGGAAGACAGAGGGGGAGAGAAAGACACCTGCAGACCTGCTTCACCATCTGTGGCTTGACCTGGGATCCTTAAGCTGGTCCTTGAGCTTCATGCCATATGAGCTTAACCTGCTGTGCCACCACCCAGACCCCGTTTCTTCTTTTTTTAAAGCAATTTTCAACTGATCTGTGGTTCTCGTTAATATTTACTTATATCCAGTGAGAAATACAAGAAGAGATAAAAAAAATACTATGCCAAGGAAGGGTACACAGGTATAATAACATATGGAGAATGTTTCAACTTAAAAGGCTGTAAGACAAAAGCTAACTAAGACTGGTTTAAAACAGCTAAATTTTGGGGGCCGGGAAGTGGTGCATGCAGCTAAGCTAACATAGTACTAAAACAGCTGAACTTTATACTAGTTTTTTTTTTTTTTTTTGCCTCCAGGGTTATTGTTGGGGCTCAGTGACTGCAACACAGAATCCACTGCTCCTGATGGCTATTTTTTTCCCCTTTTGTTGCTCTAGTTATTATTGTCACTGTTGCTGGATAGGACAGAGAGAAATTGAGAAAGGAAGGGAAGACAGAGAGGGGGAGAGAAAGATAGACACCTGCAGATCTGCTTCTCTGCCTGTGAAGCGCCCTGCAGGTGGGAAGCCTGGGGCTCCAACCGGATTTTTATGCCAGTCCTTGCACTTTGCGCCATGTGTGCTTACCCCGCTGTACTACCTTTATACTAGCTTTTAAAAGGAGAATCAGTCCTAGAAAAGAACACCAAGTCCCAGTAGAAGAGAACCAAAGGGCCCAGGTGATGGCACTCCTGGTTAAGTGCACACAGAAGAAGTGGAAGACCCAAGCAAGGAGCTAGGTTCGAGCTCAAGCTCCCCACCCGCAGTGGGGACACTTCACAAGTATCACAAGTGTCACACAGGTCTGCAAGGTATCTTACACTTTCTCCCTCTCTATCTCTGCCCCCCACCCCATCAATTTTTCTCTTGTCAAATAAAAGGGGAGGGGGAGGTCGCTACAAGCCTTGGCCCACCCCAGACTCCTTATTTTGGTGCAATACACCAAACCCAGACCAAGTTCTGCTTTGTGTTTATTTTTTATTGCCACCAGAATTAACCAGTGATAACCCTGGAGGCAAAACAAAACAAACAGGATCAAATATCTGATTAGCAGTCAATGAAAAGACACTTGAAACATAAGACATAATAAATAAGACATAATAAGTCTTGAAAAGCTAAACAAAGCCTTCTAAAACATGTTGTGAGTAGTGAGCACAGTGTGGGTAAGGTATCCAAGTTAGGGCTGCCTAAGTCTGAATTCCTGCTTTTGTACTTGCTAGCTACCTGCTGGTTGCTTAACCTTTCAATTAAATGACTTAAGCTTCCTGGATTTTATTTTCTTCATCTGTCAGATGACAGTAATAATAATTCCTTCTTTTCAGACTGCTAAAAGGACTGGGACTAAGTGAATCTTTTTTTTTTTTTAAATATTTTTAATCCTTTTTTTTAAACTTTATTTTTTATTGGATAAAGACAGAGAGAAATTGAGGGGAAAGGAAGATAGAGATGGAGAGAGACAGAGAGACACCTGCAGCCCTGCTTCACCACTCGTGAAGCTTTCCCCCTGCAGGTGGGGACCAGGGGCTTGAACCCGGGTCCTTGCGCACTGTAGTGTATGTGCTTAACCAGGTGCACCACCGCCTGGTCCCCTAGTAGAATCTTTTAATCCTAGTAATACATATATAAAAATGAATTTGCATGAAAAATATATACTTTTTGATATAGGGTTTATCAGGGTAGAAATATATCCAGGAGGGTTGGATGGTGGTATACCTAGTAGAGTGCACATGTTACTATGCTCCAGGAATTGGGCTCAAGACCCCAGGCCCCATCTGCAGGTGGGAAGCTTCAGAGCAGTAAAGCAGTGCTTTAGGTGTCTCTGTCTCCTCCCCTGCCCTCTCTCTCTCTCTGTGTCCCTCATCTTCTACAGAAAAAAAAATTATAAAAATATTTTAAAATTTGAGCGGGAGCAGACAGCATAACAGTTATGCATGGAGCTCCAGTGGCGCAATCAGGGCATGGTACTTACACAGCATAGTGCTTATGCAAAAAGACTCATGCCTGAGGCTCTAAAGTCAAAGTTCAATCCCCTGTACCACCATAAACCAGAGCTGGTCAGTGCTCTGGTAAATATATATATATATATTAATTAAATTAAAAAACTCACATTTAGAAGCCGGGCAGTTTTCATGCCTGAAACTTAGAAGTCCAAGGTTCGATGCCCAGAAGTGGTATAGAGGATAAGGCATTGGATTCTGAAGTCCAGGGTTTGATAATACCTGGCATTATATGTGCTAAAGTGATCCTCTGATTCTTTGTCTCATTCACTCACAAATTAATCTTAAAAGGGGGGAGAGAACTAAGGGATAGTACATATAGCAGAACATATGTTACAATGTACAAGGACCCCGACTCAAGACCCAGACCCACCTGAAGAGGAAAACTTCACAAGTGGTGAAGCAGTACTATAGAAGTCCCTATCTTTCCTTCTCTATCTCCTTATCCCTCTTAAACTCTGTCTCAATCTAAAATAAATACATAAAATAAAAATATACATATTAAAAAAGTGCCTAGCACTACTGTAAGTCAGAACTTAATAATGCTCTGATTAAAAGAAAAAAAAAGAGGGAGTTGGGCAGTAGCGCAGCGGGTTAAGCACACACAGCGCAAAGCGCAAGGACCAACGTAAGGATCCCAGTTCGAGCCCCCAAGTCCCCACCTGGAGGGGAGTCGCTTCACAGGCGGTAAAGCAGGTCTGCAGGTGTCTATCTTTCCCTTCCCCTCTCTGTCTTACCCTCCTCTCTCTATTTCTCTCTGTCCTATCCAACAACAATGACATCAATAACAATAATAACTAAAACAAGAGCAACAAAAGGGAAAATAAACATAAAAAAATTAAAAAAGAGACATTATATACAAAAACAACCATACAAACATACTAATTTGAGGGTTTACTCTTGTTATTAGGCACCAGTTAATGACAATGCATTTAGAGCAATAATAAATCCCCAATATAATGAAGCTCAAAATGTTTTCTATTGGTGAAGCATGCATAAATATATACACTCTAAATACAACAACAACAACAACAATAATAATAATAAAAGAAGCTAGGCAGTGGCACACCTTATAAAGTGCATGTTACCATAAAGCCAGACTCAAGCCTCCAGTCCCTACCTACATGGGGAAGTTTCACAAGTGGTGAAGCAGTACTGCAAGCATCTCTCTCCCACCCACCCCCACTCCTCAATTTCTCTCTGTATCAAGTAAATAAAATATAAAAAAAACAAAAGCTCTTAATTAAAGAAATTCATTCACTCACATGGCAAAGCAACCATGTGCACAACTGGTTCATGCCCAACCCCCAACCACAGTAGAGGAAGCTTTGGTGCAGTGGCGTCTTCTTCCTCTGCTTCTGAAAAAAAATCAACCTGTAGTAGTAATAAAAAGAAAGAAAAAAGGGGAGAAATGGGGGGGGAGGAGAAATACACTTACCAACTTTTAAAAAAATATTTTATATTTAATTGTTATTGGATAGAGACAGAAATTGAGAGAGGGTGGGGAGATACAGAGAAGAGAGACAGACACCTGCAGCCCTGCTTCACCACTTGTAAAACTTTCCCCCTGCAGGTAAGGACAAAGGGCTTGAACCTGGATCCTTGGGCACTGTAATGTATGCGCTTAACCAGGTACACCACAGCCTGGCCCCACTCACCAACTTTCTAAACATAATTCTACTGCCTTTTATGTCATTATTTTTTAATAAAGGGGAATAAAAATTTTTCCTTCACAAATCCCAGTTAGCAGATTTTTAGGCTATATATTTAAAATAGCATAGGGTGATAACTACTATCTGATAGGAAAATACTATGATAAAGCCTAATGATATGTTGAGAAGAACAGGTGAATGAGTCCCCAGCCACTACACAGGAGCACTGCAAAAAGAGGTTTCACAAGTAGAAGAACAGTGATATGGTGTCTCCACTCTCTCTTTCTCTCACTAAAGGGCAGGAAGGAGAGTCCACCATAGTAGTGGAAGCAAAGCCTTAGTGACAAACAAATGTGAGATATGAAAACAAAAAACTTATTTTTTCCTTAGTGTATTTATTGCCCTTACACTTAAATTAAAATGACTCATCTGCTATATTCTTGCCTTTATGTTCCTGACTATTAAACAATTCTGCTTTATATCTTAATGCTTTTTCAGCCACCAAGTTGCAGATGCTACCATGATACAAACCTTACTTCCCCGGACAGAGGACCTCACTAATGTACCCTGGACCCCTACCTCTCCAGAGCCCTACCACACTAGGGAAAGAAACAGCCTGGGAGTATGGATGGATCTGCCAACATCCATGATCAGCAGAGAAGCAATTACAGAAGCCAGACCTCCCACCTTCTGTACCCCATAATGATCCTGGGTCCATGCTTCCAGAGGGGTAAAAAACAGGAAAGCTTTCAAGGAAGGAGATGGGATATGGAGTTCTGGTGGTGGGAATTGTGTGGAGTTGTACCCCTCTTATCCTATGGTCTTGTTGATATTTTTTATTTTATAAATAAATTAATATAAAAATAAAAATTATAGATTACCCCAGAGTTCAATTTTTTTTTTTTTTGCCTCCAGGGTTATCACTGGGGCTCGGTGCCTGCACCATGAATCCCCTGCTCTTGGAGGCCATGCTTCCCATTTTGTTGCTACCCTTGTTGTTATTATTATTGTTGTTGTCGGATAGGACAGAGAGAAATCAAGAGAGGAGGGGAGACAGAGAGGGAAAGAAAGAGAAAGACAGACACCTGCCTGTGAAGTGACCTCCCTGCAGGTGGGGAGCCGGGGGCTTGAATTGGGATCCTTACGCCGGTCCCCGTGCTTTGTGCCATGTGTGTTCAACCCGCTGTGCCACCGCCTGACACCCAGAGTTACATTTTTAAAATGTGTGAATATTTAACTTAAGGAGACAAAAAGATGAATGATGACAATACTTACATCTAGGTATTTCTAGAAGAAATATCAAAGCACTCATCATAAACTAAAATCAGAATCTGGTTTATGGCAATCCAATCTCACCAATGAAAGCACTGAAAGATTACCCCCAGGTGGTTTTTATGTGATTTTGATACAAAACATGTTTTGTGAAGGTGAACTGTGAATCCTAAAAACATTTACAAGGTTTGTGTAAAATTGACCAACACATTTAAATAAAGAATGGAGTCATCCCTCCATTTTTGCATACACACAGGGGCATGTATATACACACTGCTTCCTTTCCTCTATGAGAAAAATCTATTAGGAGAAAACAAAAATTCAAGACAAACAAATATGTGGAGGACCATTGGATTAAACTGGCAAATGCACACACCCGCGAACAGTGAGAAGTCTATAGTCTATAGCTCCTCAATACTGTGCAACTGATTATGAAGTCAGTAAGACAGACCATGTTATGTTTTACTATTTTCACTATCAGCTCTATACAGGGGCTAGTAAATTTGAGTTTGGCTATTAGAACAAGTAGATTTTTCTGTAGAAACAAAACTAGGTTCTTTAATTTAGAACATCCAGAAAATGCAATTTCAGTTACTAATTCCTGATTAACATTCAAGTTATTTTTATTAAAATAAATTTGATGTAAAAATCCATCCTAAAAGGAACTCTACATTATTTTTTTATACCCAATGGTTGCAGTATTTAAATTCAATTAATCTATTCAAATGTGTAATACTGTTTATTTACAAAGAAATGTGTTTTATTCCTTTATATAAATAAGAAAGTCATAAGAACTCTTGATAAAGAAAAATTTAATTACATAAGATAGATACTTCAAATTTTGTAATATATTTAGATTGCCAAATGAAATTTATGTTACCTATTATTCTTGGCTTTTATGAATTAAATAGAACAAAATGTTTTCCCACTTTAAATTCTCATGTGTTATCTATCCCAAGGCTATATAATATTTTGGGGTAAAGGTAATAAGATGTTCTTCACTGAAATTATATCTTAATCATTAACTAAAACATTTCCACTTATTCAATGTAACTATTTTAGTTTAACCTTGAGATTATTAAATATGTGAAAAAAGAAGCACATAAGATAAGCACAATATAAATGTACCTTCACAGAAAAATCACAGAAACTTTAAACTGTGAAAATACTGCCCCCTGTAGTCCAATGAATTAAGATAAGTAAATTTACCTGAATCACAATGTAATCCAGACAAGGAAAAAACTTCCAGTTTTCTTGACTTGCTCGTGAAGCAAAATTCTTCAATTCTACAGTTATTTTTATTTAATTTAATTTATTGATATTTTATTTAATGAATAGAGACAGAAATCGAGAGGGTCAAGGGGAAATAGGGAGAGACACCTGCAGCACTGCTTTACCACCTGTGAAGCTTCCCATTTGCAGGTGGGGATCAGGGTCTTGAACCTGGATTCTTACACATGTATGATTAACCAGGTGTGCCACCACTCAGGCCCCTGTAAAATTATTTTTTAAAAGCATGGTTTGAGCAGGCAAAAGAGTTCATTTAGATACTGTGCTATTTCATCATATGCATGACCCAGGTTGAAACCAGCCCCTACTGCACTGAAGGAAGCTTCAGAGCTACAGTTGGTCGGTGTCTCTCTCTCTCTCTTTCTCTCCCCCACCCCTTTTCTTTCTGTCTTGCTTTTTCCATCTGAAAAAGTCAGCCTGGAGTGGTGAAGCCCCAGAGATGACCTAAAAATTGAAAAATCAAAAACAGCTTATCAAGGAAAAATGCCCATTTCAATTACTCTTCAACTTCTTTTAAAGTTTCTCCTCTGCTTCTGGCTCACCCACAACTCAATTTGTAGTTAAAAATGGCATTAATTTTTAATGTTCCTGTATAAAGAATACAGCAGCTAATGTAATTAATCTAACCCAATTAATCCTGACAGTACAATCTGAGAAAACATGGACATAGCCCATACAAAAAGGAATAAAGACACTGAATTCAGAATTCAATTTACACAGGTCTTAACCCAATTAATTTAGCTCTAACTTGGGAAGCTACACAAGGCAAAAAACCAAGCAGAAGCAGTGCACACTCAGCTATTAAGGTAATGCAGTCCAACTGCATTTAGGATATATGGACTGAGATTCTTCTCTAAGCCTCTTCTGAACCACACATGACACAACTGCCAGAACAGTTCAGCTCAACACTTATTGATCATCTTCTGCTTCAGACATTGTGCTGGCAGGAGGAACATAAATATGAATAAGGCATCATCACAATTCTGGAAAAATTTCAGTGTAATGGAAGAGACAGATCATTTCAATTCAGAGTGGCCAGCACTCTGCCTAGCCACAGGTCAAATACCAAGAGGAGATTCTTAGAGGTGAGGAGACAATACCCTGAACCTGAAGGATGAACACAAATTCATTTGGTAAGACGACAGGGTTTCCCAGACAAAAACTTGAAACAGCAAGATGTAGGTCAGTAGGTACTGACCACCATGGGCTGTGCTTCCAAAGAATTTGTGGGCCATGAAAACAAACAAAGAAACAAAAAAAGAGATTTAACTCAGGTAAATTGTAAGCAAACCTAAAGAGAAGATAGATTTTTTGTAAGTTTAGATCATTAATCCATCTTGAGTTTTTAAAACTCCCTATAAAGGACTGTAATGCTTGTTCAGCATGGTAAAACTTTTTTTTTTTTTTTTTACCAGAGCACTGATCAGCTCTGGTTTACGGTGGTGCGGGGGATTGAACCTGGGACTTTGAAGCCTCAGGCATGACAGTCTGTTTGTATAACCATATGCTATCTACCCCTGCCAGGTAAAACTATTTTTAAAAGATGTTTTAAAAATGTATTACATGGGAAGATGGCGGACTGAGAAGCTGCTAACAGCGTGTTCTCTGATCACTTCTTCTGGAAACGGTTCCAGATGCCACCAGGATGCTGGCCAGGCTTCCCTGGATTGAAGACCCCACCAATGTGTCCTGGAGCTCAGATTCCCCAGAGACACACCTTACTAGGGAAAGAGAGAGGCAGACTGGGAGTATGGACCGACCAGTCAACGCCCATGTTCAGCGGGGAAGCAATTACAGAAGCCAGACCTTCTACCTTCTGCAACCCTCAACGACCCTGGGTCCATGCTCCCAGAGGGCTAGAGAATGGGAAAGCTATCATGGGAGGGGGTGGGTTATGGGGATTGGGTGGTGGGAATTGTGTGGAGTTGTACCCCTCCTACCTTATGTTTTTGTTCATTAATCCTTTCTTAAATAAAAAATTAAAAAAAAAATGTAATACATGGGAGTTGGGCGGTAGCGCAGCAGGTTAAGCACATGTGGTGTGAAGTGCAAGGACTTGCTTAAGGATCCGGGTTTGAGCCCCCAGCTCCCTGCCTGTGGGAGGGGGTCGCTTCACTGACAGTGAAGCAGGTCTGCAGGTGTCTATCTTCCTCTCCCCCTCTGTCTTCCCCTCCCCTCTTGATTTCTCCGTCCTATCCAACAACGATGACATCAATAGCAACAACAATAAAAAATGTACATATGCATATGAAGCAGAGAAAAGGAGAGGGAGAGACAGAGTGACAGAGCACCACTCTAGTACATGCAGTGTCAGGGACTGAAGCTCAGGCATGAAAGTCCAGTGGTCTACCAAGTTGAGTCACTTTCCCAGTCATAGTCAGCATTTAAATAAACAGTCTGGTAGAACCAGGACTGGAAACAAAAGCTGAAAAGGAAGGAACAGGAGGTGGGACTGAAATGTGGATAAGAACCAGACTGGTGAGACCAGGTGGTGGCACACCTGGTTAAGTGCACATGTTATAGTGCTCAAGGACCCGGGTTTGAGCTCCCATCCCCACCTGCAGAGGAAAAGCTTTGCAAGTGGTGAAACAGGGCTTCAGGTGTGTCTCTGTCTCTCTCCCTCTCTATCACCCCCTACCCTCTCTATTTCTGGCTGTCTCTATCCAATAAATAAAGATAATAAAAAAAATTTTTTAAAAGAACCAGACTGGTGAAATGTATATACCATATTAAATGAGTCTATAAGCAAAAGGGACTGAACTCACTTGTAAACAAAGAAAATGGAATCAGATGTGTAGTTCAGATAAGCTATTTTGGAAACAATGGGGTGGGGCAGAATTGAGCGGGATGCCTCAAAACAGGTGGAAGTATAGCCAACAGCCTTGCCAAGAGATGATGCTATGCTTGGACAAGTGATAGAAACAGAAGGAAAGTGAAGGGCCGGGTGGTGGTGCACATGGTTGAGCACACATGTTACAAAGCACAAGGACCCAGGTTCTAGTCCCCAGTCCCCACCTGTAGAGGGAAAGCTTTGCGAGTCGTGAAGTAGGGGTGCAGGTGTCTCTCTCTCCCTATCATCCCCCTTCCCACTTGATTTCTGGCTGTCTCTGTCCAATAAATAAAGATAATTTTTAAAAAGGAAAAAGAGAAGGAAAGTGATGGCTATAAATATTTAGAAGGTAAAATTAGTAAGATTTGGTAACTAATTCAATGATCCATTAAGAAGAGATTCAGGGATTATTCCTAGGTTTCTCACTTAAATAAAATAATGGAGGGCTGGGCGGTGGCTCACCCAGTTAAGTGCACATAGTACTATGAGGAAGGACCCACACAAGGACCTGGGTTCAAGCCCCCATTCCATACCTGTGGCAGGGATGCTTCATGAGTGGTAAAACACATCAGCAGATATCTTTCTCTCCCTTTCTATCTACCCCCCTCTGCTCTTAATTTCTCTAGCTTATTGACTAAAATAGAAAAAAAAAAAAAAAAAAAAAGGTGGGGGGAATGACCACCCGAAGCAGTGGATTTGTAGTGTCAGTACCAAACACCAGCGATAACTCTGGAGGAAAATAAATAAAATAGCAACGTGGCAGTGCAAAATGTAGTCAGATAGGAGAAAAAAGAGAACAGGTAGGTGAGGGAGGTAAGAGCTGATGCTGACCTGGCATTGTAACGCTACACTGTAATATAGAAATGTCCATCAAGTTCTTCAACAGGTCAAACTGGAGTTGAATGTAGTCTGGAGATCATGTTGGACTTGACTCACACTATTTTTCTTTTTTGAGTCTCATTTGAAAATTAAGAGACTTGACATAAAAGCCTAGATCTCACATCTGACCTAGCAGCAGTGGGCATTCTCAGCAACTACCCTCTCAACCTACGACCTACTTTCCCTATTTCAATGGCAACACACTGCCTCTGCAAATCACAATCTCCCCAACGAGGTACAAATTCCAACCCACTTCATTAATTTGTGCTAATGGCTTAGCCTTTGCAGACTATTTATTTGTTTGCTTATTTATTTTTACCAGAGCACTGCTCAGCTCTGGCTTATAGTGGTGTTGGGGATGAACCTGGTACCTCAGAGTCTCAGGCATGAAAGTCTTTTTTTTTTTTTTTTTTTTTTTGCATAACCATTGTGCTATCTCCCCAGCCTGGCATTTTACTTTTTAAAAATCTGTGTGACTCTTCAAGGTCTAGCCATGATCACAAAATAGGTCAGGTTAAAAAAATAAAATGAGAATCAACACAAGCTGTCAGTAAAACTGCAAGAAGAAGTGAGAGAAATAAATGTCAATGTAGGTTGAATCTTTAGGCAGAATGGCATTTAATCTGTGGACTGTGCTTCATAATACACCTGAAAAGTGGCCTTACCATATTCAGCTCTTAATTCAAGATTCACTTTACTGTATGTAGTATGTGTTTGGTTTTGTTTTTATTGTGTGTGGGAGGGTTAATATTTACATTAAAGTTGCTAACAACCGGTACAACTCTCTTATCTCCCCATGGTAGTATGCATCTGCAAAATACTCCCATCCAACTTAGGACCTTTTCCATCATCATCCATCAAGACCCCAAGGCCCTCTTCACCTCCTCCCAACCCTTCCTTTCCCAGTCTTTTGCTCTGCTGTAGTATACCCGACTCAGTCCCAAGTTTTGCTCTGCATTTTCTTTTTCTGTCCTTGTTACTTAACTATATGTGAGATCACCTGGTATTTGCCCTATTCTTTCTGGCTTATCTCACTTAACACAAGGACTTCTTCTTTTTTTTAAAGAATTTATTTATTTATTCACGAGAAAGATAGGAGAGAGAGAAAGAACCAGAAATCACTCTGGTACATGTGCTGCTGGGGACTGAACTCAGGACCTCATGCTCGAGAGCCCAATGCTTTATCCACTGTGCTACCTCCCGGATCACAAAATGACGACTTGTATTCTATCCAAGATGAATCAAAGGAGATGACTTCATTATTTTAGACAGCTGAGTAGCATTCCACTGTGTATTTTAATCTCTTCAGTGATACTGTTAATCTTTAGCCATAAATGTCAAGTTCTCTAATTCCAAGTATTTTTTAGGAATTAAAATAATATCCTACATACCTCATGCCTTATAAATGCTAGCTAAATTAAAGTAGTTCCTCTTATATAGAACATAAGTGGCACTTGGAAAACAAGAGAGGAAACAGAAGGGATCAGAAATGTCCAGAGAGAGAAATGTAAGGTAGTGATCTATTTGAGTAGAAAATTAGAATAATCTAAGAACTACTTGGTTCTGTGACATTGTTCTGTGCTAAACCTTGTAGGTAGTATGGTCAGAAAATAAGAGATGAATCCAACAGGGTCCTAGACATTGGGAAGCCCATGTGGTAGATGCCAGGTATAAAGGTTAGAAAAGGTTCTTTCTGAGATGAATTCGAATTCATGAGAAAATGTAGCATAAAGACTGATTCTGGGGGCCCGGTGGTGGTGCACCTGGTTGAGCGCACAAGCTACAAGGTGCAATGATGTAGGTTTGAAAGGGGAAAGCTTTGCAAGTGGTGAAGCAGGGCTGCATGTGTCTCTCTCCTTCTCTATCTCCCTCTTCTCCATTTCTGTCTCTATCCAATAAATAAACAGATTTTAAAAAAGACTGATTCTGTAACAAAATGTCAATAAAATTTAAATATGGATAAAGAGAAAAACATCAAAGAATTTTTGGCAAAAGCAGGCATATCTGCTTAATTACCTTCAAATATAAAATGAAAAAGTGATCACTACTTTTAGAAGGTAAGTAAACTATATGTGCTTTTTCTTTTCTTTTTTTTTTTTTTCCTTCTTTTCTTTTTTGGTATCAGCAGGATTTCACCACTCCAGGCCAGCTTTTTCAGATAGAAAGAAACCACACCATCAAATCTTCTCCCAGTGCAGTGGGAGCTGGGCTCAAACCTGGGCTGCACACATGGCAAAGCAGGCACTCTCCCAGTGAGCTATCTTGCCGGCTCTATATACTCCATAGCCTATGGTGATGTTCAACTAAAAAAAAAAAAAAATTTTTTTTTTTGCCATTTTTTCCATTTTATTGGATAAGACAGAGAAATTGAGAGAGGAGGGGGAGACAGAGAGGGAGAAAGACAAGAGAGACACCTGTAGACCTGCTTCACCACTTGTGAAGTGAGACCCCCGGTAGGTGGGTCAATGAAATTTTTATAGGCAGAAGAGAAACAGATGACACTGTAAAAGTCACATATGGATAGTTCAGACTTTGCAAAAGGTTCTATGACCATTTATTTGGTTATCAGAACAAAGGGATAGAAGGGCCAGAGATGGCACAGAGGTTGTGCACCAAACTTTAATGACAGAGACCTCAGACCGTGAAGGTGCAGTTTCTGGCACTACCATATGTCAGAGCTGAGCAGTTCTCTGGTCTCTAACTCTACAATGAAAATAAAGAATATATATATATATATATATATATATATATATATATATATATATATATATATATATATTTTATGCCTCCAGGGTTACTGATGGGTCTAGGTGCCTGCACTACGAATCCACTGCTTCTGCAGGCTATTTTTTCCCTTTTGTTGCCCTTATTATCAGTTATTATTATTGCTATCATTGTTGTTGGATAGGACAGAGAGAAATGGAGAGAGGAGGGGAAGCCAGAGAGGGGGCGAGAAAGACAGACACCTGCAGACCTGCTTCACCATTTGTGAAGTGACACTATCCTGCACCCCCCCGCAGGTGGGGAGCTGGGGGCTCAAACCCGGATCCTTACATTTGTTCTTGCGCTTTGCATTGGTTCTTGCACTTTGCACATAGAACAAATGTAAGGATCCGGGTTTGAGCCCGGCCCCCAAGAAAATACTTTTTAAAAAGGGAGCAGAGTTATGTGAGCTCTATTTACACTATCTTTGTGGAAAAAAAAAAATAGTACAATGAATACCAGTTTAAGAGTCAGCAGACCTGGGATGTGCAGTGGTACACCTGGTTAAGTGCACATGTTGCTATGCAATAGGATCGGTTCAAGTTTCTGCTTCTCACCTGCAGGGAGGAAGCTTCATGAGTGGTGAAGCAAGTACTGCAGATGTCTCTTTCTCCTTTCTTTTTCCTTTCCCTTCTCAATTTCTCTCTGTCCTAAGGAATAAAGAAAAAGAGAAAGAAAAGAAGGGGAAAATGGCTGCCAGGAGAAGTGGAATCATAGTATAGGTACTGAGCCCCAGCGATAATTCTGGAGGTAAAAAGAAAAAAGAAGTCACCAGACCAGGGATGTGAATAGAAATGGGTAGTGAGAACCAACACACCAACACTACTAAGACAGAAAGCACCAGAAATTTCTGAGAATAAAATTCTCTTGTTTCTAAATATAATGAATTTTGCTCCCTCTGGTGGTTATACAAAGCTTTACCAGGAGAGAAATGAAAAGTTCAATAGCCTTCATCTAGATGTAGATAAGCATAAGTTCAACTTAAAAAGAATACTTCATTAAAAAAAGGAATTTAGAGTAAAATTATTAGGGAATAATCAACACAGAACTATAGAAACAATCACAAATAGATTTTAAAAATTTTAATTTTTACACTCTAGCATACTATCTGAATTTTATTTCCACACCTTTGTATTATTAATCCTGCTAAAATACAATGGAATGGATACTGCAAAAAACTACCTATCCCTTTTCACAAGTTTCTGATCAAAGAGCCTCACTTAATGTCACTGACAGACTCTTAGAAATGTGACACTATGTGAAAGATAAATACCTTACATCAGACACCTTATGTTAATATTTAAGAGGAGCCTCAGGCACAAGAGCATCTTTGCATAATCATTATGCTATCTACCCTGCCCTAATATTAAGATCTTTAATACTGTTTTGTTCAATACTACCAGGATCTTTTCCCTCAAAAACATCTTAATGAATTAAAAAATCTGCTGTTACTTCCTTCCAGCTTTGGATTGAGGTCACATCATTATATTCTCCTGTGTGTCCACTCTGCCTCATTTCCAATTTTTCTGCCCACTCTGCCTTTGTTAAGACAACCCTAAGGGGTGGAGGGTAGATAGCATAATGGTTATGCAAACAGACTCTCATGCCTGAGACTCCAAAGTCCCAGGTTCAATCCCCCGCACCACCATAAGCCAGAGCTGAACAGTGATCTGGTTAAGTTAAATTAAATTAAAAAAAAAAAAAAAAGACAACCCTAAAAAGGCTAGGAAGATAGCATAATGCTTATACAAAAAAGACTGTCATGCCTGAGGCACCACACCAAAGGTCCCAGGTTCAATCCCCAGCACCACCAGAAGCCAGAGCTGAGCAGTACTCTGGTTAAAAACAAACAAATAAACCCCCTACGAAACCAATAAAGTCTGAAATGTTTTATACTAGAAAGAAAATGGGGACTATGAGGTGGTACACCTGCTTTAGGGCACATGTGACAATGTACAAGAACCTGAGTTCCGGGCCGGGTGGTGGCGCACCTGGTTGAGTGCATATGTTGCAATGCTCAAGGATTTGGGTTCGAGCCCCCAGTCCCCATCTGCAGGGGGAAAGCTTTGCAAGTGGTGAAGCAGTGCTGCAGGTGTTTCTTTGTCCCTTTTCCTCTCTGTCTTCCCCTTCCTCTCAACTTCTGGCTGTCTTTACCCAACAAATATATAAAGATAATAAAAAATTAAAAAAAAAACACAAAACCTAAGTTCAAACCCCTAGTCCCCAATAGGTGTTTCTTGAGTGGTAAAACTGTGCTGCAGGTGTCTTTCTCTTTCCCTATCTTCCTCTTCTCTCTGGATTGCTCGCTGTCTCTGTCCAATAGATAAATAAATAACATACGTAAAAAAAACCCAAACAAACAAAAAAGAGAAAAAAAAAAAGTACACAATAGGGACATGTCCAAAAGACATAGATGCCAAATGTAAGAGGGTCCCAAATGCCCAAATAAATGGCAATGTTAATGGACTGCATCCATTGAGTGAAATAGAAATTCATGATTAGTGATCATAAAAATGGATTTGAGGGAGTCGGGCGGTAGCGCAGCGGGTTAAGTACATATGGCGCAAAGTACAAGGACTAGCGTAAGGATCCCGGTTCAAGCCCCCGGCTCCCCACCTGCAGGGGAGTCGCTTCACAAGCAGTGAAGCAGGTCTGCAGATGTCTATCTTTCTCTCCCCCTCTCTGTCTTCCCCAACTCTATTCATTTCTCTCTGTCCTATCTAACAACAATGACATCAATAACAACAATAATAATTACAACAATAAAACAAGGGCAACAAAAAAGAATAAATAAATAAATAAATACTTTTTTTAAAAAATGGATTTGAATGTAGAGAGAGACAATCAACGCTGGGTCCTGAGCAACCCCAGGCTCTGACTACTCTTCACCTGGGTCTTTTCATGATACATGTGCAACAGCCCATCTTCAGGAAGGTCATTCTTCCCAAACCCTGACAAACAGCAGCCTGCCTTCCACCTGCTACAACAGCAGTGAACCCTCAAAGCTATTATGTCCTACAGCACATTGTATAGCCTGTGCAGGAAGCCATCTCACTCCACCTGCAGAGCCTCTGTGGGACTTGGGGCACAAGATAGTGATACAAATCCAAAGAAGCTCATGTAGTTCGCCATCCCATGAATAACAAAGTCCCTTGGTACATAATAGGGGTTCTGTGTCCCTTCCAGCATCTCAGAAATAGTAACAGCTAAGGTGGTGCTGAAGATTGAACCTGGGACCTTTGGTATAGTGACTCAGGCATTACAGTCTTTTTTGTATAACCATTATGCAATCTCCCTAGCTATAAACAGCAACTTTATAGTAGAGAAATATGGCAAACACCACCTTAATCAAGTGACTAAAGTTAACATACTCAGAAAATGACAGGTAGACATTATTATTTCTCTAGGTATAATGCAGTGAGAAGAACATAATTCTGTAACATTCTTCCTAAAAATTATCATCCAAATGTGGAAAACTGAGAAATGTTACACATGTACAAACTAGGGTACTTTACTGTTGACTATACACCATTAATCCAATAAAGAAATAAAAAATTATAATCCAAGTCTTTATGAGGAAATATTAAACAAGGTTAATTTGAGGGACAGTCTACAAAATAGCTGGCCTATATTCTTCCAAAATATAACAATAAAAAATAGTAAGAGTAAGACTTCTATTTTAAAGGAGACTAAAGATGTATGACAAATAAATGAAATGCAAAAGTCTGGACTTGAGGATGGTTAGAATTTTAATACTTATGAAGAACTGTTCTTAGATAAATAATAAATATGAACTATGGACTTAACAATAATGCTGAATAAATGTTAAATATGACTTAGAAAAAAGGGAACCCTCATGCACTGTTGTTGGGTATGGAAATTGGTCTAGCTATTATGGGAAACTAAGGAAGTCCTCAAAAGAAAAAAAAAAGAGAGAGAGCTCCTGTAATATCTAGCAATCCCACTTGAGGGTGTATATTATCCAACTAATAAGCATTTGTGCTTACAAAGAAAGTGTGCATAGAGAAATCCAAGAGAAAGCTATAATTTCTTAAGATAAAAAGAATGATCTCACGTTAAATTTTGAAATAGAAGTTTTACATGAAAAAATTATTTTTAAAATGCATCTATTGTTATCAGTACTGTAGTTGATTATATTAACATTTAAGCATTAGTATTCTTAGGTGGATATTGTTTTTTTAAAAAATAGCTCATCTTCAAGAAAAGAACAGACAGAATAAAAGACATGCTCAGTTCTGGCATTTGGTGGTACCAAGGATTGAACCCATGACCTATGGGATTTCAGGCATGAAAGTCTCGTGGCTACTTCTGTGTAATCTTCCTCAATCTAGATAAATATTGTAACAGCTTGAATCTTCTCATTTAATAAAATGAAACTATAAAAATATTACTTTATCCTAAATTTAGTGTTAATTTAGTGTATTTGAGAGAAAGATGGTATTGGTTTGAAAAATATTATTTACTGGCATTAAGTCTTACTTGAAGAGTCCCCACTTTCAGGAGAGTAAGCTTCACAAAGGATGGAACAATACTGCATGTGTTTGTTCTCTCTCTCCCTCTATGGCTTTCTGTCTCTCACACTTCATATAAAAGGGGAAAAAAGGCTGCCAGGAATGGTGGAGTCATGGAGATACTGAGTCCCATCGATAATCCTGGTGGCAAAAAAAAGGTCTTACCTGAGGATTCCAAACTGGATCTAACTTTTGAACCACTGCAATATACTCCTGCATTGCTTGCCTGGGACTTGAATCACCAAGTGCTTTCCATGCTTCCCTGGAGTACAGAATATATAAAATGAGCTTACATAACTAACACAAACAGCATTTCTTTTTATTATTAAACATGAGCACATCAGGATTGCCAGATTTCACTTTAGACAGACTCTTAGAAATAGCCAAGAGCTACAGATGCTGCTGTTCTGTGATTCTGTCTAGGACACTCAAATCACTGACTATGAGAATTTTTTACCTCTGATCAGTGAGGTGGATTTGGTAGATTTTTTTTTTACAACGATAACCAATGAAAACTATTACTGTCAAAAATGGTACACTGAGTTATAAAGCTGTATAAATATAGGTATAAAATTATAATACTGAAATCTTTTAACTCTGTAATCCAAAATTAATAATAAAAAATGTGAAAGAGAGATGATAAATTTTAAAGAAACAAACACATAAACTTTAAGGGCCTGGACATTATTTCTAACCTGTCATAATTAAGCAATCCTCTCCTTTTCCATTGGTCCAGATAGTAGTTACTTTTTTCCCCACAAGCCATTTTGTGATTTGTGATTACCAGTAATTTATAAAATTGTAAGATTATAGTTCCACACTATGCCCACCACCAAAGTTCTGTGTCCCCACCCTCCAAACCATAACTACCACAGTTTTTACAAAGTCTTAGAGACAATTTGTCTACTTCTGGGTGGTTTCTTTACAAGTTCATGTGTTTCAGGTGTTCTTTAGATTCCTTAGGGCTATGAAAATAGATCTCACAGGGGTGGAACCATCTGCTAGTTATCTTTCACCTCTGGGTAGTATAGGTCTTATCATCTCACCAAGGAGCCCCTTTCAACATGTTGTCCTAATCACCCTCAGCCTTGAAGTTTTAACATATATAAGTTTGTATACCTGTTGTACTTTGAAAGATCACAAAATATTGTGACATCCAAGACTTTATAATTCCCCCTAACTCAACCTTTACCTGTGTTGCGAATGTCTTGATCTACAGTAGTAGTAACTATTGTGTTATGAATTACTTATGGTTATGTCCTTTTGGTAAGAAAACTAATCATCCCACAAAACAATATTCCTTACATCTCAAGAAGTGAGACAAGGTCCTGAGGCCCCAGGCAGAGATTTTCAAAGTGAGAATTAGTGAGGACAAAGAGAATACTGAAGAAGTTAGAAGTCCTGAGTTCTGTGGGGTCATTCTTTCCTCCTGCATGGTGCCTGGACAGGCTTCCTTCTTTGTGTTTCCCTGCCATTTCTTTCTGCTCCCATCCACTGGCCCACTCACCAAAACACAACTCAGTATCACAGTGGTTTTACCCCTTCCTACTCCTATGATCAATACAGTATCTTTCCAGAGGTTTTCCTAAACTTACTCTTACTAAATTCTTCGAAAGTTCACCACATGCATCATGGCACTTTATCTCTGAATTTATCAGTCTATATCAAATTGAGAGAATTTAACACCAATACTAATCTATAAATGTGTGGACCATTTTCAGATTTTACAATACTTTCTTCTGTAGCTTTCTTCTCCAAACCCAGACCTAATGAGATTCACACATAGCATTCAGTTGACTGCATCTTTAATCTTTTTTTATATTTTTTTATATTTATTTATTTATTTATTCCCTTTTGTTGCCCTTGTTGTATTATTGTTGTAATTATTCTTATTGTTGTTGTTGTTGGATAGGACAGAGAGAAATGGAGAGAGGAGGGGAAGACAGAGAAGGGGAGAGAAAGATAGACACGTGCAGACCTGCTTCACTACTTGTGAAGCGACTCCCCTGCAGGGGGCTTGAACCGGGATCCTTATGGCGATCCTTGTGCTTTGCGCCACGTGCACTTAACCCGCTGCACTATAGTCCAACTTCCTAATCTTTATTTTTATCATTCCTGGTTCTCAAGTCTAGGCCAGGTGCTTTATAAAATATTCCTCCATTTGCATTTGTCTGATTTTGTCATCAGTATAACATTCTTGCCAACATTCTTTAGAATCAGGCTAAAACATCTTGGCACAAGCAATATATAGGTGGAGTGCCCCTCACAATGCCTCACACCAGAGGCACATGTGTCAGTATGTCCTATTATCAGTGATAAAACCCAGGACTTAGTAAAAACATCATCTCCAGTTTTCGCTCTGGTAATTAATAAGTTGACTGTGGATGACAGTGTGTAAATATTCTCATTCTCTCTCTCTCTGTCTCTTTAATTGCCATCAGGGTTATCTCTGGGGCTCAGTGCTGACAATACAAATCCACTGCTCCAGATGGCCATTTCCTTTTTTTTTTTTTTTTTCACTTTTATTTGATAGGGCAGAAGGAAATTGAGATGGGAGGAAGGAGGTAGACAGGGAGAAAGATAGGCACCTGCAGACCTGCTTCATTGTTTGAGAAGCATCTTCTCTGCAGGTGGAGATAGGGGCTTGAACCCAGGTCCTTGCACATGCTCAACAGGAGGTACCACCACCTGACCTACCTAGCAGTTTTTCATCTAATATTGTAAGCATCCACTGCTGATTCTTGCCTGAATTATTAGTGTTTATAAATCATAAACTTTAAAAAACCTGTGAAAAATTGTACCCCTCTTATCCTATGGTCTTGTTAGTGTTTCCATTTTATAAATAAAAAAAAAATGCCAGTGAAAAACAAGCCACATATATGACAATAATAATGATAAAGTTATAAAATGTCATAAGCTGGGGTAAGACAGCGGCACACCTTATTGGTCACACAACTTCTGTATCACCCTCTCCCTCTCAATTTCTAATTTTATCCTAAATAAATAAATAAAATGTCATAAGTGAAAATGAAAAATTCACAGTAAGTAAGCTACATCAGGTATTCTGAACAGTAATTATGCGAGAAAGTAAATCGGAACATTGTTGTCTTTTTTTTCACCAGGAATATTCTGTACAGCAGCCTGGGATGTTAACTTAAGAGTATGAAGTCCTTCCCCGGGCAGATGACCACACCAATGTGTCCTGGAGCCCCACTTCCCCAAAACCCCATCCCACTAGGGAAAGAGAGAGACAGGCTGGGAGTATGGATCAAACTGCCAACACACATGTTCAGCGGGGAATCAATTACAGAAGCCAAACCTTCCACCTTCTGTACTCCATAATGACCCTGGGTCCATACTCCCAGAGAGTTCAAGAACAGGAAAGCTATCAGGGGAGGAAATGGACTATGGAGTTCTGGTGGTGGGAATTGTGCCCCTCTAATCATATGGTCTTGTCAGTGTTTCCATTTCATTAAAAAAAAAAAAAAAAAAAAAAAAAGATAGAAAAGAAAAGAAGAGTACGAAGTCCTGAGTTTGATCCCATGTTTGATCCATGTACCAGAGACCAGAGTGATGCCTTTACTCTCTCTCATAAATAAATAAATAAATAAAATAAAAACTTCTGTATAGGGCTGGTAAAATAGGTCATTTGGATAGTGTGCTTTGTCATGTGTACAACCCAGGCCTAAACCAGCCTCTACTGCATTCTTCAGTTCTGTGGTCTCTTTCACTCTCTCTCTGCCCCTTTGCTTCTCTGTCTCTATCGGGAAAAAGAGAGAAAGAGAGAGAGAAAGAGAAGAAAGAGGAGGAGGAGGAGAGGGAAAATGAAGTAAGAGAAGAGGGGAAAGGGAGATGAGGATACAGAAGAGAAGGAGAGGGAGTCAGGCAGTAGTAGAGTGGGTTAAGTGCAGGTGGCGCAAAGCGCAGGGACCAGCGGAAGGATCCCGGTTGGAGCCCCCAGCTCCCCACCTGCAGGGGAGTCACTTCACAGGCGGTGAAGCAGGTCTGCAGATGTTTGTCTTTCTCTCCCCCTCTCTGTCTTCCCCACCTCTCTCCATTTCTCTCTGTCGTATCCAACATGACATCAATAATAACTACAACAATAAAACAATAAGAACAACAAAAGGGAATAAATAAATATAATTAAAAAATAAACTATAAAAAAAAGAAGAGAAAGAGAAGGAGAAGAAGAAGAAAACAAAATCATTCAAGGGCCCAGACAGTACAGCACAACAGACTTTCATGCCTGAGGCACTAGAGTTCACAAGTTTAACCCAGCACCATCATAAGCCACAGCTGAGTAGTGATCTAGGAAAAAAAAAAGTGAACTAAACAGTGTTTAGTTCTTAATGACATAACAGACTTACATTCAGTTCAAGTACTGTCTTTCCAGCTAGACTGGCAACTGGTCCAGCGGTATTTTCTCCCAGAGCTCTGCTTATAATGGTACTGGGTATTGAACTCAGGGATCACCCTTTGAGAAGTATTGCTCTCAAAGTAAAAGTTAGACTATATTGCAAACATTCCTCTCTGTAATCATCCCCCACCCCCCAAAGAGCATGGCACAGCTTTGGCTTATCTTACGGTGGTGCCAGGGACTGAAACTGAGAGCTCAGAGCCTCCCTGCTTAAGAGTCATTTCCATAACCATCAGGCTGTCTCCCCACTGTTATTTTTTTCCCCTTTGTCAGTTATATTTTTAATTCCAGGGATGATGCTCCAAAGTTCTTTGTTCTATAACTAGGACTTCCTGCTATATGCAAATTCTCTCTCTCTCTCTCTCTCTCTTTTTCTGTTAAAGTAAGAAGAAATAAGGTTTCATAAGAGGGAACCTCTGAATTATATGTAAAAAACCTTGAAAGGACATAATGTTTGTATGTATTCAGGAAATGAGTGGCATCCAGAAGTGATTACAAGCATTGTTTTACTGTGGTGTGGGTAGGCTGAAAGGAGAAGAGTACATTCCTTCCCTGCTCTTTGCCCTTCTCAGTCTCCTGACCATCTTCCAAAGATCCTAAGAGAGAAGGGGTAGGTAGGGTAGGTAGTATGACAGAAAAAGAAAACTTCCAGCCACAGCTCTTCGGGTTATTCACCAGGACTCAGTTCCAATGTAAGGAATTTATATCTGTTGTGAACTACTTAGATACCAGCAACATGAACTGAAAATTCTTTAGGAGATTTAACTAAAAGCGGATTCTTTTAATCTCTCTTGCCTATCCTTAGCATAGTCTATAGCAGGGAGATTAATATAAAACTAATTCTTTAATCTCTTCATCACTTTCTAATTCCTAAACACCTAGGCCATTTCCAACAACCTCACTATAGTTCAAGGATTTCTTACCATTTTTGCTTTCCTTCAAAGTCAAAGAAGCCTGGTTTGGGAGTATTGCATCTTCCAACTTTGACCTAAATGAAGAAAGGGGAAGGGAGGAATCAAGAATTTATTTTTCAAAGAAACGTCAGAGAAGCTTCACTTTCAAAATGAATATGTTTACTAGGTAATTAGAGGTTAGAAAACCCTTGTATTTATATAGACTAACAAAACACTTGGTGCAAAAGCAAATAAAGACCAAATTTTAAACATAAGTTGCTTCAGCTTACCACATAAAACAACTGATTATCAATACACATGCATATACAATAGGTGGCAAAACAGTTGCATTTATAAATAACTAAAGACCAACTATAAGTATAAACTATGTAGTTATTACAATTTATAATAATTTTTAAAGACTTCTTTTATTTATTACATATCAGTATTTCACATGGGACAGAGAGCAGAAAAAAGCTAGAGCAAGGGCACCACTCTGCCAAAGGTGGTACCAGGGATGAAACTTGGCACCTTAGGTAAGCAAATCCAGTGTCTACCTGTATAACTATTTCCTTAACTGCTACAGTATAGAATTTTTAAATATGCTATAAACCTTAGAAGTTTAGTTTATCAGAATTTACAGTATTTGTTCATGTTCTTATTATCTCACAACTAGCTTTTACCTCTTCTAAATCCAGGATACAGTATGCTATTTTTTTTTAATGTCCCATTGTGAAACCTGTCTGTATATTTAGATGCTAAAAACCATGCAAAAAAGTGGGAGGTTTCTCAACAATAGAAATTCTATCTATTCAACAGTGATCTTCTCTTGTTTGTTGTCAGTACTTGCTTTTAATCCTCAAATCATACTTGTAGTTTTACAGTGGTTGTTTTCATTAAAGATAAACATAAGAGAAACCTGCACAAGTGCAGAATTCACTTTGTGGCCCCAGATTCTCACTGCTGGAAACCTCCTTTCTTATGCACACACTTTATTTATTGATGCTGGGGCTTCACCACTTTGGGATGAGTTTTTCAGTTAGAAAGAAACAGATGCAGAGATACAAAGAATGAGGGGAAAACACCATGAAAAAACATCAAAGTTGTTCCTAGTGCAGTGGTGCCTTGGCTTGAACCTGGGTCGTGCATATGACAAAACAGGCTCCCTCCCAGGTGAGTTACCTCATTCACCCTAAAACCTCCCTTACTTAGGAACTTGCATAACACTTATACTGGTTATTAAATCTATGACGCTGATGGAATTTCCCACTTTCATTTTGTGTTAGAATGTAGTGTGTAAAAAAAAAATAAAAGTGTAGTGTATATAGTTTCATCTTACTATTGGAAGACAACTTCTAAGAAATCTCATTCTACCTAGTACAGTGCCTAACTTGTGGTAGTAAAATGTATCGGTTGAATGAATATATTAGGCATGTGTTCAACATTGAACACTTAATACTAAATATCGTAATCTGGCCCTGATTCACTGTTACAAGACCTTCCCATTTACCTCCTACTACTCTTATATACTTGGAATTTTTTAAAGTTAAACTGATGCCTGGCTCAAACCAGATGGCCATAAACCCTTGCAATCTGCAAAAACCTCACCCACCTCTGACTCGGTAGCAACATGTCTCTATGGCTTGTTGAGTTATCAGTGACACAGGTCCCTGGCTGTCACTACAGGGCACACCTGCCCAGAAACAGATCTGCTCCAAAGGGACAGAAGAAAGAGCAAGGCAGGAACTGAATTTTCTGAAGAGTCACTAGAAACTCCAAGTTCACATGGCATGTTAAATGAGCCACAATAATCTTGGGAGGCCAGCATCACAAACTCTATTTATATATATATATTTTTTAATTTTTTTTAAATATTTATTTTATTTATTCCCTTTTGTTGCCCTTGTTGTTTTATTGTTGTAGTTATTATTGTTGTTGTCGTTGCTGGATAGGACAGAGAAAAATGGAGAGAGGAGGGGAAGACAGAGAGGGGGAGAGAAAGACAGACACCTGCAGACCTGCTTCACCGCCTGTGAAGCGACTCCCCTGCAGGTGGGGAGCCGGGGTTCAAACCGGGATCCTTATGTCGGTCCTTGTGCTTTGCGCCACCTGTGCTTATCCCGCTGTGCTACCTGCGCTTAACCCGCTGGGCTACAGCCCGACTCCCTCTATTTATAAATGTGTGCAGAGAAGCAGAGGAGGGTTGCTGCAGTTTACACACTACTGAATCCTTCCCTCCCCCTTGCCCTGTCTAGGATATGCTTGTGGTAAGGAAGTGCTATTGCTGGATATGGAAAGAGGATCTGCTCTCCAATATGTTTTTTTCTCTTTTTTTCCAGAACACTGCTCAGCTCTGGCTTATGGTGGTGCCAGGGATTGAACCTGGGACTTGGAGCCTCAGACATGAGAATCTCTTTGCATGACTATTATGCTATCTAGCCCCATATGTTGGTCTCATGATCCCTTTATGCTATTAGAAATTAAAGACCCTGGGAGTCTTTAATTTCTTAAGCGCAGATGGTGAAAAGCCCAAGGACTGGCGTAAGGATCCTGGTTTGAGCCCCCGGTTCCCCACCTGCAGGGGAGTTGCTTCACAAGCGGTGAAGCAGGTCTGCAGGTGTCTATCTTTCTCTCCCCCTCTCTGTCTTCCCCTCCTCTCTCCAGTTCTCTGTCCTATCCAACAATGAAGACATCAATAACAACAACAACAACTACAATGACAATAAAAAACAAGGGCAACAAAAGGAAATAAATATTTAAAAAATTTTTAAAAAGCAATTAAAGACCCTAAAGAGTTTTGCTTATACCTATCAATATTCACCATATCAGAAGCTAAACAGTATGTATTGGGCAGGTGTAGCTAGCATAATGGTTATGCAAACAGACTCTCATGCCTGAGGCTCTGAAGTCCCAGGTTCAATCCCCTGCACCACCATAAACCAGAACTGAGCAGTGCTCTGGTTAAAAAAAAAGAAGTATGAGTGGTCCAGGAGGTGGCGCAGTGGCTAAGGCACTAGACTCTCAAGCATGAGGTCCTGAGTTCAATCCCTGGCAGCACATGTACCAGAGTGATGTCTGGTTCTTTCTCTCTCTCCCCTATCTTTCTCATAAATAAATAAATAAAATCTTTAAAAAAAAAAAAAAAAGAAGTATGTATTGATTTATTTAAATATAACCTTAATGTGGTCTGGGAGGTGACACAGTGATAAAGCTTTGGACTCTCAAGCATGAGGTCCCAAGTTCGATCCCCGGCAGTACATGTGCCAGAGTGATGTCTGGCTCTTTCTCTCTCCTCCTATCTTTCTCATAAATAAATAAAATCTAATAAATAAATAAATAAATAAATAACCTTAGCAATGACTGCTTTTCTAGTTATACAGTAATTTCATTTTCATTGAAGGAAGTTTTGGTATCATGGCACCTGTCCATCTCTCTCTTGAATATTAAAACATACAACTTAAAATATATAGATACAGGAGGCCAAAAATAGGTAAAACATTGTTTTGATAATAGTGCTTTACAGGGGCTTTGTGCCAGTATAATCCTCCCTTTTATGAGTAGAAGCAGCAGAAAGATACAGTGACAGAGGAGACACCACAGCACTGTTCCACTGCTTATGAAGTTCCCTCTGTGCAAGGTGCTCCTATGTGGTGGTTGGAAGCTCCAACTCGGGTCTTTCACATGGTAAAGTGTGTGTTCTATCAAGTGAGCTATTTCCCTACTATCAGCTTTTTAAAAAATAAAATAAAATGGCCCATTGTCATATGACAGAGAAGATGACAATCTTGGGGGAGACTGTGGTGTCCTGACATCTGACATGGGGAAAAACTGTACACCTGTGACAATAGCCTTGTAAAGCATTTTCCTCAATAAACTGGGGAGACAAAAATAAAATAAAACAGGTTATTTTCCAGGATTTCATTGCGTTAAGTGCCTTAAAGGTTTGGAGTTTTCCTGAACTCTGATTTAACTCATTTACATTGTCAGCACTTTCTCACATGCTTAAATCTAGGGTCCTCCTATGTTAAAGGCAAGTATGATAATGCTTTAACTTCTCTGAACTTCCAGCAGAAAGAACACCAAGGGTTTTGTAGAAGGATGCTGAACAAGCATTTACTGATAAAGATAAAGCAATTACTTTTCCTTTGGTACCAATCACTCTTTGAATGATAAGCAACTCATATGACATGATTATGATTATTTTCATATTCCAGGATAAAAGCTTAGTGCCTCAGAGTCAGGGGCTACAATCAAGCCATACTTCTGACTTCCTTTTCCAAATAAAAAAAAAAAAAAAGGAAGGAACTGATTCATTTGGTGGTTTATTTGCTCTAAAACTTTTGTAATTTATTGTATCTAACTTACAGAAGCATATTTAGCCAAACTATAAATCTAAGACGTTGGGAGTTTTTTTTTTATTATTATTTATTTTTTTAGAAGTGACTATAATGCAGTCAGAAAGGTGGCACTTGCATGCCTAAGGTCATGCAAGGTTCAATCCCCAGCAAAGCATGTGTCACAGTGATGAGCTCCTACTTTCTAATAAGTAAACAAATCCTTTATAAAAGTACATTAATAAAAGTAGTAATTTTTTACTTACTGTTGCATTACCGTATATCTCCTCCTGGACCTCAAACTATTTCTAATTAACATAACCATATTCACCTCCAAATGACCCGTTAGCACGAATGAATAAGAATTTTTTGTTTGTTTGATTTGCTTCCAGGGTTATATCATTGGGGTTCGCTGCTTGCACTACGAATCCACTGCTCCTGGTGGCCATTTTTCCCATTTTTGTTGCCCTTGTGCTTGTTGTAGCTGTTATTGTCATAGCTGTTGTTGTTGTTGGATAGGACAGAGAGAAATCGAGAGAGGAGGGAAAGAGAGAGGGGGAGAGAAAGGTAGACACCTGCAAACCTGCTTCACTGCTTGCGAAGCGACGCCCTGCCGGTGGGGAGCTGGGGGCTTGAACCCGGATCCTTATGCCCGTTCTTGGGCTTTGCACCATGTGCGCTTAACCCGCTGCACTACCGCCCAGCTCCCATATGAAATCTTATTTTATCTTGGTGTATTGCACCAAGGTAAAAGACTCTGGGGTAAGGGGGAGGGTTCAGGCCCTGGAACATGATGGCAGAGGAGGAGGAGGACCTAGCGGGGGTTCAACTGTTGAAAACTGAGATATGTCACACCTGTACAAACGACTGCATTTAACTGTTGACTGTAAACCATTAATCTTCCAATAAAAATATTTTTAAATCTTATTTTGGGCGGGGAGTAGACAGCATAATGGTTATGTAAACAGACTCTCATACGGGAGGCTCCAAAGTCCCAGGTTAAGTCCCCCACAACACCATAAGCCAGAACTGGTTAAAAAAAAAAAATTTATCATCTTGACTCTGCAGCTAGCAAAAGTGCTACGTGCG
Source organism: Erinaceus europaeus (assembly GCF_950295315.1). NCBI lineage: Eukaryota > Metazoa > Chordata > Mammalia > Eulipotyphla > Erinaceidae > Erinaceus > Erinaceus europaeus. The sequence goes on from NC_080170.1 coordinate 43,975,560, forward strand.
ACGTTCAGGAGCCAGTTGGCTAAGACAAGAGAAAGACTGTCATTCAGTGTCTAGCTAACCCTCACTTTTAGCAGGCAGGTCACTTCTATATCCAGAAATGATGCAAATTCCTAGCAGATGATTAACAAAACAATTCACACCCCATCTTCCTCTCACCCAGCCACTAACCATGTACATTCGCTGTGGGAGGAAAAGGTCCCTTCCCTGCGACATACCTGCTTGTACCTGGCATACAGGTACAAGAGCTGCTCGCGGCTGGCCACCTGCACCAGGCTCTGCAGGTGCTCCGCAGCCTTGTCAAACAGCTCGGCCAGGCCTCGGCCCCCGGGGCTCTGCAGCAGCGAGTTTGCGTCTCCAGAGTCGTCCGCGGAGCTCAGTTCCCCGCCGCTGTCGCCGGTGGTGGCCAAGGTGGGCGGGAAGGGCGAAGCCATGTGTCCCCTCCCGGGCCCTTCCGCAGCGCCCGGCCCGGGTTCCGACGGTCGAGGGGGCGGGGCGGCTCCGTCTCGGGGCCCCGACTCCCAGGGCTGAGCCCAACTGAGCCGGCCCGCGCCCTGCGCCCCGCACTAACCCCGCGGGGCGCGTCTCACCACTGCTTCTCCGGCAGATCTGGGCCCCACGGGCTCCTTCCGACCGAGGGCGCCGGGATTCGCGCCAACGGACCTGGAGATCCGGGACCCCGAGCCCAGAGTTACTGGGGACCCCGGGGTGGGCCGGGAGAGCGTGGGCCGGCGGGGGCAGGGCGTGCGTGCGGGGGGCGTGGAGTGAGCGGGGCTTGCGCCGTGGGAGGGGCGCTGCCGGCTCGGCGTGGGCGGGCCCCTGGCGCGCGGATGGTGGCGCGGGCCGGGGGCGGGGCGCTACGCTGTGGGCGTGCCTCTGGCGCGCGGGGCGGGGCGCTACGCTGTGGGCGTGTCTCTGGCGCGCGGGGCGGGGCGTACGTGCTGGAGGCGGGCTCGATTCGGCAACGTGCGAGCTGGGCGCTGACTGGGGTAGGGCGGGGCGTGCGCCGCCCGCCTCTTTCTCGCCGGGATGTGACTGCTGTGTGGAAAGAAACTCGTGGCACGGCGCCGGGAAGAAGCCGCCTTTATACTTCGCGGCATCTGCTCTGTGTTGGGTGAACAGACTCATCAGGACCCCTGGCGCCGTCGAGAGGGCGGAGAAGGCCGCCTCGTAGGTGGTGCAGCGATGTGAGGGAGCTCGCGGGAAGCACGGAGCCGCAGAGAAGGTTCCGTCTGCGTGCGCCCCGCAGCCGTATGGTAGGTGCCGTCCGCCCTCGCCGGTGGTCAGGGCTGGAGCCTCTGCCCGCACCTAGGTGCTCGCCGCAGGGCTGGATAGTGATGGCAAACTGACGACCCAGGGCTTCGCTCCCGATCCGTCTGACTGTCCCCTCCCACCCCACCCGGACTCTGCACTTGTGCGCCGCAAAGAAACCAGAGATGTGACGTCGTTCCGCCCGGAGGAGACGCGTGATGACGCAACCCGCCTGCGGCGAGCTGCTTCCCAAAGCTCTGCCCCCCCACCCCCCGGGCGCGCAGCTCACTGTGACGAGCACCGCCGCAGGGGTCGCTAGAGGATGGCGGCTGGACAGACGTCGGGGCTGGGCCTTGAGCAGGTGGGCGGGAGGCCGGGACATTGAGAAAAGGCGGAGGTGGGTATAGATATCATAATGGTTATGCAAAGAGACTCTCATGCGTGAGGCTCCGACATCCCAGGTTCAATCCCCCGCACCACCGTAAGCCGGAGCTGGGCAGCGCTCTGGTGTTTAAAAATGGAAAAAAAAAAAAAGAAAAAGAAAAGGCGGGGAAGGAGGAAGCTGGGGTCAGGTGGCCCGCCCAGTGCAGAACTCTAGCGCTCACTGCCTGTCCTGGGCTGGCGCAATAAAAATAACGCAGAGTAGCCGAATCCCTTCCTGTATGAAGGGCTGAGTCCGTACTGCTTCAGGTAGGTACAGTTCACTCTACATAGAAAGCCCTGAGTGTGGGTGGGTGGGTGGGGCTATGCAAGACAAATTAATAAAAATAAAAAATTTTCATGCCTGGAGCCTCCCCAAACTCCAGGTTTAACCCCCCGCACCTTCATAAGCCAGAGCTGAGCAGTGCTCTGCTTGAAAACCACCAGGACACAAGTGCCCCAGGTCCTTGCCCAAGGCTGCTGAGAAGTGAGGGAAAAAGTTAAAAAGATGTTTCGGTGAGAAATCAGGATGAATCAATGGAAGGTGCATGACCTTGTCATGCTTTCAAAAAAATAAAAGGAGTCCGGCGGTAGCGCAGCAGGTTAAGCGCACGTGGCACAAAACACAAGGACCGGCGTAAGGATCCCGGTTCAAGCCCCCGGCTCCCCACCTGCAGAGGAGTCGCTTCACAGGTGGTGAGGCAGGTCTGCAGGTGTCTGTCTCTCTCTCCCTCTATGTCTTCCCCTCCTCTCTCCATTTCACTCTGTCTTATCCAACAACATCAATAACAACAGTAATAACTACAATAATAAAACAACAAGGGCAACAAAAGGGAATAAAAAAATATGGCACATATCAATAGTTTTCCTTTTTGTTCTACCCTTTCTCAATTTTGTGTCAGGGTAATAGTGGCCTTGTAAACTATGTTAGAAAATTTCACCTCTGTTTAGGTAACAACATCAAGCAAGCAGAATTCTCTTATTCTAGCGGAGGGATAGATTGGTCTGACCACATTGAGGAAATGTTTGGTTTTATCAGCTAACTTTGCACATCAGCATACAGCCATTGTTCTACAGTCCAACAAAAGTGCACACACGTTCACCAAAACACGTACAAAAACATTCGTGGCATCTCTCTACCTTACTGCCCCAAACTGGAAATTCCCAAATGTTCACAAAACAAGCAGTAGTGCGTTTACAGAATGGAATGTTGCTAAAGGGCCAGAACAAACCAATTAATTACGTTTAACCCACGAGCACGATATGAATCTCAACAATTCATTCACGACGTGACTGAATCTCAACAAAACGTTGATTCTAGAGCTCAGGCTCTACACTTGCGATCATCTAAAGTTCACTAGCGGGCACACCTAGTAGGTAATGTTCAGAGTCGAAGTGGGCAGCCGTGGGGTCAGTAAGATGCTGGATGTCAGTAAAGTTGTTTCTTGAGCTGAATGCTGCTTACACTAGTGTGTTCACTTTATGAGAATTTATTTAAAATGTGCAAACTTATCTACATGCATGTTCATTTTGATAAAAAAATTTTAAATGGGATGTGGAAAAGAAAAAAAAAATGGAGGGGAAGCCCTGATGTTCAGAAGTTGGCCTGGCACCCTCAGCTTAGTCATTTTACTTTCCTGTCGGTTAGAAATAACCTTATGGAATAGCGGCCTCAGATGAGGGAAGTGGAGCCATGATATGAGAAGACAGAGCCCAGCACTGCATAAATTTGTCTCAGCAAACAAGATTACCAACTACCAAATACCAAACACTTTCTCATAGACAAAACAAGTTACAAGTTATGGTTTTATTCTACTTCAATTCATCTCTAGGTTTCTGGTCAAATACTATACTGGTTAAACCTTTGACCACCATATTAAACAACTCAAACCCATCCTCACCATCGCTATTATACTTCTGTAACACCTTTATCCTTATATTTTATTCATTTATTTTGCCTCTATTTTCAGGAAGTCCCAAGAAGGCAAAGATTTTTGTTTGCTTTTATCACTGCTATACCCATGAGAGCTGTTGCATAATTATATCTCTATTAAATAAAGGAGTCACTTTTTGTTATCATTTTATGGGAGGCGGTGTTAATGATTTACAGTCCAGTACAATTGTTGACACGTGGGTACAGGTCTCACCTCCCTGTCATAATGTATCTGCAAAGCACTGTAGTCCCCAACTTAGGTCCTTTTCTACCAGTATTCACCAGGGCCCCTGCCCCACTTCCCCTTCTTCCCCAGAGTTCTTTTACTCTATGTGATCCCTTTTTTGTCCTTGTTTCCTAAGTTCCACTTAAGAGTCAGATCATCTGATATTAATCCTCTTTTTGTCTTATCTCACTTAATGTATTCCTTCAGGCTCCAAGATTAGGCAAAGGTGACTTCATTCATAAGAGTTGAGTACTATGCCATTGTGTGTGTATATATATATATATATATATATATATATATATATATAAAATATATGTGTGTGTATATATATATATTATATATGTGTGTGTATATATATATATATAATATATCTATTTTTTTTTCCTCCAGGGGCTCAGTGCCTGCACTACAAATCCACTGTTCCTGGAGGATATATATATATTTCCCATATTACTGGGTAGGACAGAGAGAAATTGAGATTGGAGGGGAAGATAGGGAGAGAGAAAGACACCTGCAGACATGCTTCACTGCTTATGAAGCATCCCCCCTGCAGGTGGGGAACCAGGGGCACAAACTGAGATCCTTCTGTGGGTCCTTGTCCTTAGTTCTTTATTTGTAAACTTTTTTTTCCTCCAGGGTTATTGCTGGGGCTTGGTGCCTGCACTATAAATCCACTGCTCCTGGAGGCTGTTTTTTCCCAATTTGTTGCCCTTGCTGTCATTGTTATTGTTGTCATTGCTGTTGTTGGATATAGGACAGAGAAATCGAGGGGGGGGAGAGAGAGACAGGGAGAGAAAGACACCTGCAGACCTGCTTCATCGTCCATGAAATGACCCCCCTGCAGGTGGGAAGCCAGGGGCTCGACCCAGGATACTTTTGCTGGTCCTTGCGCTTTACACTAAGTGCACTTAACCCGCTGCACTACCACCTGACCTCCTCCTTGTCCTTAGTTCTGTGTGCATGTAGCCCGGTGCACCACCACTCGGCCACTATACCACAACTTTCTTAGCCACTCATCTGTCACTGAATACCTGGATTGTTTACAAATTTAGGCTGTTATAAATTGTGCTGTTCTGAACAGAATTGTGCAGAGATCTCATTGAATTGATGTGTTTATTTTCTTTTGATATATTCCCAGGAGGATAGCCATTATTCTTTAAGAACTTTGTTGATTAGGGCCAATAAACCAATTATAAATGGCATTAGGCAGAAAATAGTGTCTGGATAAAGAACAGTGGTATAGAAATAGCAAGCAATGGGGAGTCCGGCAGTAGTGCAGCGGGTTAAGCGCACATGGCACAAAGCGCAAAGCGCAAGGACCAGCATAAGGATCGGGTTTGAGCCTCTGGCTCTCCACCTGCAGGGGAGTTGCTTCACAGACGGTGAAGCAGGTCTGCAGGTGTCTATCTCTCCCCCTCTGTCTTCCCCTCCTCTTTCTATTTCTCTCTGTCCTATCTAACAACGATGGCATCAATAACAACAATAACTTCAACAATAAAACAAGAAGGGCAAAAAAGGGGAAAATACATAGATGTAAATAAAAAGAAATAGCAAGCAATAATGCCTATTTTCATTTAAAAGTTTTCTTTTTAAAATTAAAAAAATATCTTTATTCATTCAGATATTGACAGCCAGAAATTGAGAGGGGAGGGGTAGATAGGGAGAGAGACAGAGAGACACCTGCAACACTGCTTCATCATTCACAAAGCTTCCCCCCTGCAGGTGGGGACCAGCGACTCGAACCTGGGTCCTTGTGCCCTGTAATATGCACTCAAGCAGGTGCACCACCACCCAGTCCCCATTTAAAAGTTTTCCATAAGTAAAATACAAAAATATGTTTTTCTCTATTGCCAAGCATTTACTGAAAATCAGAACATATGTTAACCTACTTTTAAGAGGGAGGAAAAACTTCCTTACCAATGACGGCATTATTTTGCAAATACCTAAACAGAGTTCATTGTAGGTCAGTGACTTATTTTTATACTGCTAAGTCAAATTGTCCATATTATATATAGTACATAATCTTCTATGTAATCTATGGTCCCTAATCCAACTCTGTATAATAAACACATGAGTGGGATTAGCATATAGACAGATAAGCGGGTGAAAAGAGCTATTAGATTACACTACCTAATTTTTGGAATCATGAAGTTTATTTTGTCACTTTAGAACAGAATGGTCAGAAATATTCTAAATGCATAAGAAAGGAGTTACAGCAGTGAAATCAGAGATCTTTTAGTTTCTGTGAAATCTATATGGAGTGCAAAATTTAATTATTTTATTACTTTTTAGCAAAGCACTGCTCAGCTCTGGCATATGGTGGTACTGGGGATTGAACACCTTTGGTGCCTCAGGCCTGGAAGTCTTTTTGCATGACCATTATTGTATCTCCCCAGCCTATAAAGAGCTAGATTCAATGAAGAAAATAATAATAAAATAAAGGGGGTGCTGAGTGTTGGCACATCTGGTTGAGCGCATGTTACAGTGCACAAGGACCTGGGTTCGAGCCCCCCGTCCCCATCTGCAGGGGGGAAGCTTTGCAAGCAGTGAAGCAGGGCTGTAGGTGTCACTCTGCCTGTCTCTTTCTCTCTCTCCTCCTTTCCTCTCGATTTCTGGCTGTCTCTCTATATATCAATATGTAAATAAAGATAGTAAAAAAAGGGCAGAGGGTAAATAGCATAATGATTATGCAAAGAGACTTTTATGCCTGAGGCTCCAAAATCCCAGGTTCAATGCCCTGCACGACCATAAGCCAGAGCTGAACAGTGCTCTGGTAAAATAATAATAAAAGGGAAAAATTTCCTACTGAAAATTAGAAGAGACAAAAGTGGTCAAATTTGAGACTACTTCAGCCGATACTGTTTTGTGATCATGGACAGCTGACATCAAGAGAAACAGACTTCTGAGGGGTTGGTCTGAATGTCTGGCAGGATCTCAGATACTGATGAGTATAATGGGAATGTGATATGTTTATCAACCACATTGTGGTAACATACAGCCATGTTTATTTTCCACCAGTAAGGAAGTACTGAGGTGGAGTGGAGATGTGATAAAATGTATTGACCACACGATGGCAGTATACAGCAGTATTTGGCTTCCACCTATGAGAATGTACTGTGTGGGGTAGATTGAAAGTGCAATACGTTTATTAACCACATGGTGGCAATATATATTCAGTTTGCTGCCAGTGAGAAAGTGCTATGTGAGGTGTCAGGGAGATGTAATATGTTTATTGGTGACATAAAGCTAGTTTTTCTGTGAGACAGTACTATGTGGGCTGGGGGGATAGCATAATGGCTATGCAAAAGATTCCCATGCCTGAGGCTGTAAGGTTCCAGGTTCAATCCCAGCATAACACCATAAACCAGGTGAGCAGTGTTCTGGCCTATCATCTATTTCTCATCAAAATAAATTAAATAATATATATTATATAACATACATATATATGTATAAAACGAAGTACATGGGCAGGGGTAGATAGCATAATGGTTATGCAAAGAGTTCAGTCCTCTGCACCACCATAAACCAGAACTGAGTAGTGCTCTGGTAAAAAAAAAAAAAAGTAAATTAAAAAATGTTAAAAGAGAAAGTACTATATGAAGTGGAGTGGAGCTGTAATATGTATTTTGACTATATGGTGGCGACATATAGCCAGTTTTCTGCCAGTGAGAAAGTACTATGTGAGGTGGTGTGGAGGTGTAATATGTATATTGACCACATGATGGCGACATATAGCCATATTTAGTTTCTGCCAATGGAGTAGGGGGTGTAATGTTTTGTTTCCTTTTCCTTTTTTTTTTTTTTTTTTCCCACCAAGGTTATTGCTGTGCCTAGGTGCCTACATGCACAGAGACGTCTCTGCTCTGAGTAACCTATTTCTTTTTTTCTTTCATTTTCTAAAAGAGACAGTATATATATATGGAGAGAGAGAGAGACAGAGGACTTCCGGAGGCGGGGCTACAAGCAGCAGCAGATCTGTTTCTCTCCTCTCCTCTCTTCTCCTGGATCAACTAGGAATACCAAAGGAGACCACCTGGGACTGAAACAAGACAGGACTAGAACAACTACAGGAACCCACCAAATCACCGGTGAGTGCAAACACGTGGCTGGTGACAGAGAGGAGCCTAGGGGGGAGAGAGAGAGAGAGGAGGAAAGAGAAAGAGAGGAAAGAGAAAGATACCTGGGGGGCTGGGCATGGCACACCCAGTTAAGCACACATAGTACTAAGTGCAAGGACCTCTGTAAGGATCCAGGTTCAAGCCCCTGGCTCTCCACATGGAGGGGGAGAATGCTTCACAAGTGGTGAAGCAGGTCTACAGGTGTCTATCTTTCTCTATTCGTCTCTGGCTTCCCCTCCACTCTCACTTTCTCTCTGTCCTATTGAATAATATGAAAAAAAAAAGTTTCTCTTCAGAGAGAAATAGGGAAGGGAGGGGGAGAAAAAGAGAAATACCTGCATCACTACTTCACCATTCACGAGGCTTCTCTACAAATGGAGACTGGTGACATGAAGCTAGGCCCTCCGGCAGGATAAGATGAGTGCTTTACCAAATGTACCACTGCCTGGCCCTGGAATATAGTTTTATTTCTTTATTGGGGGATTAATGGTTTACAGTCAATAGTAAAATACAATAGTTTGTACACACATAACGTTTCCACATAATAATATAGCCCCCACTAGGTCCTCCTCTGCCATCATATTTCAGGACCCAAACCCTCCCCCCACCCCAGAGTATTTTATTTTGGTGCAATACATCAAACCCAGTCCAAGTTCTGCTTAGAGTTTTCCCTTCTGATCTTGTTTTTCAGCTTCTCTCTCTGAGTGAGACCATCCCATATTCATCCTTTTGTTTCTGACTTATCTCAGTACATGATATCTTCAAGCTCCATCTAAGATGGGGTGAAGAAGGTGAATTCACCATGAGCCTGAGACTTTGGAACCTCTGGAAGAAGAGTCTTTTTGCATAACCATCATGCCTGTGCACATCTCTCAGTTTTCCATATAACAATTCAGCCCCACTCTGGGTCCTCCTCAGCCACCAGGGGGACCTGAAACCCTCCCCCCGCCCCCCAGAGTACTTTACTTTGGTGCAATACTCCAGACCCAGTCCAAGTCCTGATTTGTGTTTATTGTTCAGGCCCTGGAAGTTTAATATGTATATTGACTACATGCTCATGACATGAAAGCCATGTTTGTCTTTCACCAGTGAGAAAGTACTATGTGAGGTGGAGTGGGGGTGTAATATGTGTACTGACCTCACAATGGTCACATAAAAGCAGTATATAGTTTCTGTCCATGAGAGAGTACTGTGTGAGGCAGAGTGAGGTGTCCTGTTTTGTTTTGTCTTGTTTCATTTCACTTATTCATTCTGCCATCAGAATGAATGCCTGCACAAAGACCACTGCTCCCGTGGACTACTTTTTACTTTTTGTTCTTTTTCTTATAGACAGAAAGAAATAGGGAGAGAGGAGGAGAGAGGAGAAAGGCACCAGCAACACTGCTTCATTGCTCGTGAAGCTTGTCCTTTGCATATAGATAACTGAGTCGAACCTAGGTCGTCAAACATTATTTACATGTTTTGGTTACCAAGTGCACCGCTGCCTGGCCCTGGAGATGTAACGTGCATATTGACCACACGGTGGCGACATATAACCACGTTTGTTTTTTGCCAGTAAACAAACCGTGGGGCCAGGCGGTGGGTTAAGCCCACATAGTAAGAAAGCAAAATGTGAGGTGGAGTGTAGGTGTAATATATGTATCCACCACAGGGTGGCGACATATGCTCATATTTGATTTCCACTAGTGAGAAATAATATGAAGTTGCTTGAAAATGTAAGAAGTATATTGACCACGTAATGATGACATATAGTCATGTTTGTTTTTCCTTAGTGAGAAAGGCTTGTAGGATTGTTTTCCCATTGGGTTTGATGCTCAGGAACAGCATAGACCTTGCATTTTGTGTAGTACAGTAACTAGAACAATTGTTCATGTAATTATACCTTTATTTAAAAGAGCAAACTTTATTGTAAATCATTAACCCCCTAATGAAGTGGAAATAAATTAAAGAGCTATGCTGAGGGAAAAAAGCATACAGGCTTTAATTTTGCTTTTCTCTAAACAACACAGTGAGAGTGAAGTGGAAGACAGACTTTGTTAAGATGCCCTTTGTTCGACCAGGGATATATATCAACCTGACAATGTCCAAGTCCACTGGAGAAGCAATTACAGAAGCCAGACCTTTCCCCTTCTGTATCCCATAAAGAATTTTTGTCCAGGTGGTCCGGGAGGTGGCACAGTGGATAAAGTGTTGGACTCTCAAGCATGAGGTCCTGAGTTCGATCCCTGGCAGCACATGTACCAGAGTGATGACTGGTTCTTTCTCTCTCTCTCTCTCTCTCCTATCTTTCTCATTAATAAATAAAATTTTTTAAAAAAAATTTTGGTCCATGCTCCCAGAGGGATAAAGAATAGGGAAGCTTCCAGTGGAGGGGATGGGACACAGAACTCTGATGGTGGGCACTGTATGGAATTGTACCCCTGTTATCCTACAATCGTGTTGATCATTATTAAATCACTAATTTAAAAAAAGTGTGCTGGGGCTGGGTGGTGGCGCACCAGGTTGAGCGCACATATTACAGTGCACAAGGACCTGGGTTCGAGCCTCCAGTCCCCACCTGCAGGGGGAAAGCTTTTCAAGTGGTGAAGCAGTGCTGCAGGTGTCTCTCTCTCTCTCTCCCCCCTCCTCCTCTCAATTCTGACTGTCTCTATCCAATAAATAAAGATAACAAAAAACATATTTTTTAAAGTGTGCTTTGTTCAAATGTACTAAGACAAAGTATATGCATGTGTTGATTTACTATGTTTATAACCTCAAATGTTTATTTATTTATTGGAGAGAGATGGAAGACCAGAGACTTACTTGAACATATGTGACACTGAGCTAGGATTCAGGAACTCATGCATGCAAGTACCATGCTCTACTGCTGTGCCACCTCCCCATCCACACAAGTTTAATTTCTTTTTTCTTAATTCATAAATATATTTGTATTTGATATAGAAGTAGAACTTAGTATAAAACAAGAAAGTATAAAGGTACCCTGTCAGAATAGTAAGATACTGAGACACGGGCATTATTATAAAATTCCCCAATCAAATTTAAATTCTGTCTTTTGTGAACTATAATTTCTTAAGCAGCATGACATAATTTTGATTAAAATAATAGTATATTGGTGTTGTATACATATTTTAAGTATAGAGGTATTTTAAATAAGAAAAATATAAGGATAACACATTTTTCTGGTATCTCCTTTCATTTCCTAATGAATTCTAGTATTTCCTTAGAAATTTGTGGAGTTTTTTTTTAAGTTTGTGTTTTTATTTACTTAATTTTTTATTTAATAATGATGGACAAGACTATAAAATAAGAGAGATACAATTCCACACAATTCCCACCACTAGAGTTCAGTATCCCATCCCTTCCATTGGAAGATTTTCTGTTCTTTGTCCCTCAGAGAGCATGAACCCAGGATCATTATGGGGTGCAGAAGGTGGAAGGTCTGGCTTCTATAATTGCTTTTCCACTGGACATGGGTGTTGGCAGGTTGATCCATACTCCCAGCCTGTCCCTGTCTTTCCCTAGTGGGGCAGGGCTCTTGTAGAGGTGGGGACCAGGGCACATTGGTGAGGTCATCTGTCCAGGGAAGTCAGCTTGGCATCACTTGCTGGCTAAAAATTCTTAAGATATAAAGCAGAACTGATTGTTTAATAATCAAGAACCTAAAGGTAAGAATATAGCAGATGAGATTTGGGGTCTCCATTTTGGAAAAGGCTAGTAAGTCTATTCTGGGTATATTCCACGGGCCCCATGACTTTACTAATTTTGTCCTGATCCTGGCAGCTAACATGGAAGTGGACTAAAGGTATTGTTTGGGGAGATAGTGTCAGAGTTGGAAACAGGACTAGAAAGCTGGATCAAGGAAGAGAGTAGCTCCCAAATATGGGAAAAGTATATAAATATTGTTAACTGTATACCTCATCAATTTGATCTGGAGGCTATGTTTAGCACAAGAGCCTATGTAACCTCTGCATCCCTGTAGGCCTGAGTTTGCAAGCTTAATTTCTATGATGCACACCTAGACTTATTAATGTTATAATGCAATGATGCATTATAATGCAATGCAATGATGCTTGAGTAAGTGATGTTTCAGTAAAACTAATAAATGGGTAAATAAGCAAATGTAACAATAAAAAGACATGCTTGCTCAAAAACAAAATGTTAATCTGATAATCAACTTATTATTTTGAATGCCACAAAGAGAAATAGAGATTATACAGTGTAGAGTGACATAAAGTTAACTCTGAACATCATCGTCCCCCATTTTGATTGCTGGTTGTTGGCTTTGCTTTTGTTTGAATTTCCTTTTCTGGAGTATGTGTTTGTCTGTTCTAGCAGGGGAGCTAGAAGGTCATCCTCTATGACCACAGCTTAGGGAGGGACACATATGGACTAGTGATGTGGATCTAGCCATGTGGGTCAGCGCTGAGTCAACCCTCCTGAACAATGGTTGGTGTCAGATCACTCTCACATGATTTTCTGGAATATTTGTAACTTAACAGTTCTACAGTTCCCAGGTTCTTATGCTTCACCATCTCCTCCCAGATAGTTTAGGACAACTTTGCATTTTTTAAATTTATTTATAAAAAGGAAACACTGACAAAACCATAGGATAAGAGGGGTACAACTCCACACAATTCCCACCACCAGAACTCCGTATCCCATCCCCTCCCTTGATAGCTTTCCTATTCTTTAACCCTCTCGGAGTATGGATACAAGGTCATTGTGGGATGCAGAAGGTGGAAGGTCTGGCTTCTGTAATTGCTTCCCTGCTGAATATGGGTGTTGACAGGTTTATCCATACTCAAAGCCTGCCTCTCTCTTTCCTTAGTGGGGAAGGTCTCTGGGGAAGCAGAGCTGCAGGACACATTGGTGGAGTTGTTTGTTCAGAGAAGTCTGGTTGGCATCATGCTAGCATCTGGAACCTGGTGGCTGCAAAGAGAGTTGACATATAAAGCCAAACGAGTTGTTGACTAATCATGAACCTAAAGGCTGGTGTAGTGCAGATGAAGAGTTGGCGGGGGGGGGGGGGGTGTCTCTGTTTTGTAGCTAGGTAATAGGCATACTTTAGTTATATTCCAAAGAGCCTGTGGCTATACTAGTTTTGTTTTTGTTTTTTTCCCCTGAGTCTGAAATCTGATATGCAGGTGGATCCAAGTTATTGTCTGGGGAGATGATATCATGGCTGGAAAAAGGACCAGAAAGCTGCATCAGGGAAGAGATTAGCTCCCAAATATGGGAAAGGTGTATAAATATTGTTGACAATATAAATATTGGTGTATAAATATAAAGATGTTTAAACCCTAACCCATCAATTTGATGTGATCTGGGGCCCATATTCAGCTTAGGAGCCTATGTGACCTCTGCATCCCTGTAGATCTGAGTTCACATTCTATGGTCATGAGTAGGAACATTCCAAGCTGCCCCAGTTTCAGGACCCACCTTCCTCAGGTGTAGCATAGAGTATGTTGTCCAGCCTCCCTTCGGAGGATGGAACATTCTCTACTGTTGTTGATCCAAGTTGAGGTCAAGGTCCTGTGGGGGGCCCACAAAGGGATCTGTTCTGTTGTTCTGTTTTGTTTGCATTTTTAAATTGGCATTCAAAAATATTTAACATCTATATCCTGACTTGTGATTTTTAAAGTTGCAAAGATTTGGCAAATGCAAAATGTACCAACAATTGAATTTTCGTGGTACAAAATTTTCTTCTTTGCATGCATTCAAAACATCCCTTCTTTGTGAATGACAGCTACTGGATGGTTTCACTAGTATGGAAGATAGATGATTATAAGAAATGCACTTGGTGGGGGGGAAGTATCCAACCTGTGTCTTGGACTTTGTGAAGATTGTGGTGGTTATGGGGCAAAAAACAGAACTTTAGGCCATGGCTATGGGGTAGGAGCTATTTCAGATAATGCTCCTGATACACTAGGGGGAAAAACAAAACGATGAAAAGTCACCTGAAAACTCAACAAAATACAACCAGGATTTCTTCAGAAACTCACTAAGCCACAGACACAAAGTTTCAGGTGCCACTATGATTCCATTCTGACTTCCCTGGGCACATGACCTCAGCAGTGTGTCCTGGAGTCTCGCCTCTTCAGAGCCCTACCCCACTAGGGAAAGACAGAATCAGGTTGGGGGTGTGGATTGACTTTCAATGCCCATGTGCAGTGGAGAAGCAATTATAGAAGCCAAAACTCCTTCCTTCTGCACTCCATAAAGATTCTGCTTCAATGATGGCAGAGGAGGGCCTGGAGGGGGTTGAACTGCTATATGGAAAACTGAGAAATCTGGGCAGGAGGGTAGATAGCATAATGGTTATGCAAAGAGACTTTCATGCCTGAGGCTCCCAGGATTAATTCCCTGTACCACCCAAAGCTAGAGCTGACCAGTGCTCGCATTAAAAAAAAAATAAATCTTTAAAAAGAAAGAAAACTGAGAAATGTTACACATGTAGAAATTACTGGTTTTTTTTTTACTGATGACTGTAAACCATTAATCTCCCCAATAAAGAAAAAAAAATTCTGGTTCATACTAGCAGAGGGGTAAGTGTTAGGGGAAGATAACTAGTGGGCTCTGAACTCTAGTTCCACCAGAGAAAGAAGGGGGTGGAGGGAGGAAGGGCACTTGGAAGTAGTAGATGTGACTTAGAAAGGAAGAGATGGCAGTACCATAGAAAAAATGGATATATATATATAGTCAATCCATATCTGCGATTTTGGGAGAACTACTGCAGTTTCAGTTTCCACTGCGTCAACTCCCGGACCGCTACAGATTCAGTTTCCAGTGGAAGGAATAGGAACACAGAACTCTGATGGTGGGAAAGATGTGGAATTACACACCTGTTATCTTATAATTTTTATATCAATTTTGAATCATTAAAAAAAAAAAAGAGAGAAACCGGGTTAAGCGCAGGTGGCGCAAAGCACAAGGACCGGCATAAGGATCCCAGTTCGAACCCCGGCTCCCCACCTGCAGGGGAGTCGCTTCACAGGCGGTGAAGCAGGTCTGCAGGTGTCTATCTTTCTCTCCTCCTCTCTGTCTTCCCCTCCTCTCTCCATTTCTCTCTGTCCTATCCAACAACGACAACAACAATAATAACTACAACAATGAAACAACAAGGGCAACAAAAGGGAATAAATAAAATAAAATAAAATATTAAAAAAAAAAGAGAAACAACAGAACTCTTTGGTGACTCACTCATACTATATGTGGGCGTGAAAACCTATCCCTAAAAATACCCCTCAAATTTTATGATTTTTTTAAAAGTGTTGTATAACTAATAAAAAGGAAGTTTAAAAAATCCTTTCTTTGGTTATGTTGATATTTACAGATGACTATCCTGGGAGAGATCATGACTTTACTGAATTTTGTGGCATTTCTGTTTGGGAGAGTTGACATTAGTCATCAGAAACCAGAAATGGTTTTTATGTTCAAGAAACTCTAGGCAGGTAAGTGCACTTATATATAAACAGTTCTATTCATATCAAAAATCAGGCACTAACTTTCAAGTCATTTGAATGAGTATAGTATTTTGTCCTGAAAGTATCTTTAGATTAAAAATTGGCTTGTTTGTTTGTTAATTTTTATTTCCACCACAATGCTACTCATCAGGTGAGCAGTATGGTGACTTTAGGGATTGAACCTGGGTCCTTGGTGCCTCAGACATGAAAGTCTTTTTTATAGCCACTATGCTATCTCCTTTGCCAATACTCTTTTAAAAATTTATTTATTTATTGTTATTTTTCCCCTTTGTTGCCCTTGTTATTTATTGTCATTTTAGTTATTATTGTTGTTATTGCTGTCTTTGTTGCTGGATAGGACAGAGAGAAATGGAAAGAGGAAGGGAAGACAGAGGGGGAGAAAAAGATACCTGCAGACTTGCTTCTTGTGAAGTGACTCCTCTGCAGGTGGGGAGCCAGGGCCTAGAACTGGGATCCTTACACTGATCCTTGTGCTTCATGTGCCAGTGCGCTTAACCTAAGCCATGTGCGCTTAACCCACTGTGCTACCACCAGGTTCCTGCCAATACTTTTTTTAAAGGCTAGGTTATGAATCTTATGATTCCTGTTACCTCATAAAAGGGTAATTTAATTGCCTTTGTTAAGGGAGTTGAGAACAGGAAGTAGCAAAATGCTTAAATGTAAAAGTAACTCACTGACTCCAGTCCATCTATTGAAGTGATATCAGTAGACGTGGTTTTCATTCTTTCTTTTCCCTTTATCTTTGTCCTTCACAATACTTTTGCGGCTTCATTCCTAAATACTGACTAGAATAAAAACTATATTACCCCTTATTACATTGAAGTATTTTATAATTATCCGAGGTATCACAGCTAACTGAAATAAATGTATTCTAGCAACTTCCCCCTAAAACTTTTACAATAGTCTTGGCCTTCCTGACAGATCTACCCTACCAGGTACACCGTCAAGTGGATTCTTGAAGGGGATCACCATTCACTCACCTGAGAACATACCCCATTACACTGAAGGTGCAGATTCATTCACAGGTAAGAGATTACATGAAGAATCAACTATTCACATCTACCAGAACAGGATAGGTTATGGGGCAGCAACAAAATCACCCCAAACATCAATGAGTTAGCCCCACAAGTCTGATTTTATCCATACTCTGTTGTCCCATCATCAAAAACCATCAGGGACCCAATCTTAGCGCCTGCTTCCATGCTGTCTCCAGAAGTAATTACAGGAGAAAGTAGCAAATTGTGAGTTGGCTCACAAGTTACTCCTGTAATCTTTCAAAGGGGGTGGAGAAGTGCAACCCTACTTTGTTGTCAGGAAGAAAGGAAAAGTCAGACTATATGTAAACATCCATTCTTTCTCCCCTCTTTTTTAAAAATAAAAACATATGTCTGTATGTGTATGTATTTATTATTTAAAGGGAAACTCCCTGCTGGGGCAGGGTTACTTATTACTTCAGACTTGCCACACAACTCATGTGCATGGTGTGCTGCTTTGCCAGGTGCATGACCCAGGGTTGCGCCTGGCTGCCACTGCACTGGCACTGAAGGAAGCTTTGGTGCTGCGGTCTCTTTTACTCTCACCTACTGCCTCTCTGTCCCTATCAAAGGAAAAAAGGAAAGAAGAAAGGGAGGGAAGGAGGACAGAAAAAAAGAGGCAAGTGTGAGGGAGGAAGGATGAAAGAGAAAACAAGAAAGAAGGAAGGATACTTGTAGGAAGTACTTTATAGGACTCGGATATGACTTCTGCAAACACCTCTCAGTTTGTACCATCTGTAGTTTATGGAAAATATTAACTGGAGCAAATGTGATTTCACCAGGTCACATGTCAGCAGCATCTTCCCCTTTTCCATGGGAACCAGGCGACATGTTGCAATTTATCAACAAGTGTGCTGCCAGATTAGAGTCAAAGGCTTGCTGTCTGCTCATTGCGCGTGTCCAGGCACGGTCCCATGAGTCTCAAAACCTGGAAGAAATCATTGTGTTTCTCACTGGGCCTTTTGAGCTTCAGCTGCTTGATGAATGCTGGCACCTTTCCCTGGGGTCAGAGGAACGTTTTCTGTTTTCATTATAGGAATGGCGAGCATGCCTTAGCAGTCTGGAGGAGTGAGTTAGCTGACACTTCATGGTATGTCAAGGTCACTGCCCTTGACATAGAAAGAGCTTTGCACTGGCTCATCACTGTGGTCTGGGCTTGTTTACTAGTTTCCTGCTTTTGAAAAATTACTTCCTGATTTATTTTGCATTTTTCTACCTGTTTGTTTTCAAACTTTGGAATTGTTTCTAAGATACCATGGGTTGATGGTGAAGGTCTTGACTAAGGAGCAGGAAGGCCACAATCTGAGTTGTTTTCCCAGGACAGAAGTCAGGTCTGTTTTGTTTGGGGCTCCGTAAATACTACTGAATTAATAAATTAGTGAATGACAGGGAGCACATGAGTGGCTCACGTGCATGGTAGTATGCTGACTTTCTTTTGACCAAAAGCTTTCTGTTTGGCACAAAAATGTAAGCTATTGGACTGGAGTGGGAGATAGGAAGAACTTTTCCACATTCAAAGCAGCTAACAAGGCTGTGGCTGTACTCAATTATTTTACACTAGACTGTTTTCATCTCTCATCACTCTCTCATTGCTTGTCATGATCTTTCCAGCCAAAGTGAGCTACTGTGTGTTCTCAGAATGGCAATGCTTCTTGTTAAGGGTTGAATTATGTCCCTGCTAAAAAACAAACAAACAAACAACAACAACAACAAAAAAACCAATGAAGTCCTAACCCCCAAGATCTCAGAACATGATCTCATTTGGAAACAACCATTGCAGATATAATTAGTGAACATAAGGTCATCCTCAAGTAGGGTTGCCCCATCCCCCCAATCCAATATGACTGATGTCTTTACCTGATGACCAAGCGCAGACAAAGACACATAAGGAGAGTGCCAGGACTGCTAGAAAGCCACCAGGAGCTGGGAGAGGTGAGATCGAATTCTCTCCTACAGCTTCACAGAGAGCACAGCCCCAGGGCCAGGTGGTGGCGCACCCGGTTAAGTGCACGCATAATAGTATGCAAGGGCCCAGGTTCAAGCCCCTGGTCCCCACCTGCAGGGGGAAAGCTTCATGCATGGTGAAGTAGGGCTGTAGGTTTTCCTCTGTTTCTTTCCCTCTCTTTCTCCCCTTCAGTTTCTTTCAGTCTCTATCCAATAAAAATTAAAGAGAGAGAGAGAGAGAGAGAGAGAGAGAGCTTACAGCTCCCATTGACACCATGATTTCATACTTGAGCCTCCAGAACTGAGATAATACATTTCTGTGGTTTGAAGCCACCCAGTTTGTGACTCTTTGTCACAGCACCCTAAGAAAGTGATCCACTTTATACTTGTAGACTGTGTTTTCTCTCTGCTCCCCAATCATCTTAAAAATATCATTAGTGTCTCTTCATGTGTTAAATGTCAAAATCACTTGGTGTACTGCACCAAAGTAAAAGACTCTGGGATGTGGGGGAGGATGATGGCAGAGGAGGACCTAGTGGGGGTTGTATTGTTATGTGGAAATGTTATGCATGTACAAACTATTGTATTTTACTGTTGACTGTGAACCATTAATCTCCCAATAAAGAAATAAAAAGAATTCAAAATCACCTCCCAAATTAGGCAATCTATGCCTTCTCTGATGTAGACAGTGGTGAATAAGCAGGGAATTTAGAAGGAACTGATCAAAAAAGTCAGTTAATTAGAAGAATAAAACTAAGCAGGTAAATTATGGGGAAACCACATTAGTCTTTGAGATAAAGTTTGAAAGCCAAGGTGTAAGCCAAAAATAGAAAAAGAATTTGCACATAATTTTTTAGGGGTCAGGAGATGGTGCACCCAGTTAAGTTCTCACATTACAGTGTGCAAAGACTCAGGTTCAAGCCCCTAGTCTCTACCTGCAAGGGGAAAGCTTTATGAGTAGTGAAGCAAGGCTGCAGTTGTCTCTGTCTTTCTCCCTCTCCATCTTCCCTTCCCCTCTGAATTTCTCCCTGTCTCTAGCCAATAATAAATAAGTTAAAAAAATTATTTAAAAAAGATTTAACAGGGCTGAGTGGTGGCACACAATATAGAACACACCTACTATATGCACAGCTGCCCTACTCCCATCTGCAGGAGAAAAGCATCATAAATGATGGAGCAGTGTTACAGGTATTTCTCCCTCTCTCTGTCCTTCCTCTCTCTTACCATCTCTCTTTCTCTCTCTCTCTCTCTCTCTGTTAAAGCAGTAAGAAAAGGAACAAAAATGACGTGGCAGTGGAGTTGTGCATGCACCAAGCCCCAGGAATGGCCTTGATGACCACATACATACATACATACATTCCAAACAAAGAGGCTTCCTTCCGTAACTAATGACTTTGTCCAGAGAACATTGCCTACAACCAAAGTAACTAACTAAAGGCAGAGCTGTTCATTAAGCCCACTGATTCAAGGGATGTCTGAGAAGGATTTTAGGGAGGGCTATGCCACCAAAAATAAAATGGTGCCATGAGATAAAATATTTCTGAGTTTTACATAAAAGGTAAAATTATGTTTGAATGCACATTGGTAAGGAAGAGAGTGGTGGGAGGGAGGGAGGGAAAGGGGGGAGGAGGAAGGGAGAGAGGAATAAAAAAGGAATATGAAAGAGGAGCAGAGACAGGGAATAAAGGAAGGAAAGAGGATATTCTGGGTATGCCTGTTATTTCTCTCAAGTCAAGTAGATAATAAATTATGCATGGCCATCTCCACTGACAATGTAACACTGGCAGTGAGAAGTGGCGGGTGCTCTGGTGCCCTGTGTCAATTTGCTTCCAGTCAGAACATTGGTCATGGCCTCTTGCTCAGCCTCTTCCTGTCCCCATAGCACCAGGCTGGTGGGACCTTGCTGGAGGAGGGCCCTCGAAGCATCTCACTTTCTGTTTCATTTTCCTTTGTTGAAAAAGCTGCAGTGAAGGGGGTAGATAACATAATGGTTATGCAAACAGACTCTCATCCTGAGGCTGAAGTCCTAGGTTCAATCCCCCATACTACCATAAACCAGAGCTGATTAGTGCTCTGGTAAAACAAACAAACAAACAAACAAACAAATAAAAAAGCTGCAGTGAGAGTGAGAGGAAACGACAAAACACACATACTCTGAGGAGGGGGTGGTTGAAGGAACCAGCAGCAAGGAATGGGGTGAGCCTGCCAGCCCTGATGACCCACCACGCACAGGGAAGGCTGGAGGAGGCAGCTACAGCTGGTCAGTCCTCACAGACCCCCTGGGCTCAGCAGAGCATGGGGGAGCATGTGTGCTTTGCCAATAGGATAGCAAGGTACAAGCTTTGAGGACAGCTTATCAGGGAAAGTGTTTGAAAGTTTTAAAAGAAAGTATTTTAATGGCCACATTTACTTGGGTAAACTTTATTTTCTAGTTTATGATGTTTTTCTTTTGTGAATGTTAATTTCTTTCCTGATTCCAAGTTTAGTTTAATTTTTAGAAGCTCACATAAAATCAATTATTTATTCACTGTTGTATTTTTCATTATTATTTTTGTTTTGTTTTTGTAACCATGGCTTCATGTATGTGTGACTTTACCATTCTAGGCTGTTTTTTTTTTTCTTTCAGATAAACATGAAGACAGAGGGAGGATGAAAGAGACAGAGAGAGGAGAGACACCAGCATGAGGGAGATTCCCCAGTGCCATAGAATCTCCATATGGTGCCTGGACTCAAGCCTATGCTGCTTACAGAGCCAGACACACTCCCTACCCCAGGGCGCCATCTCCCCAGTTCCACTGCTGTGTACTTGGAAAGCAGATTTGTGAATTCATTTAATTATAGTAAGTGGATAGGGCAGTATTCAGTTTTTAAGCTTATGTCATTAACTAGAAGCAATAAAGGCTGCTTCTGGCATAGGAACAGTGCCATTATCATGTTGTCCTTGTGTTGCCACATTCATGTAACTGTGGTAAGAGTTTTCTCTCTTTATTCAGCAAGGTCTGTAAGTACATTATAGGTTCAATATGGTAGTCTCTAGCCACATGTGTCAATTTAAATTAATTTATTGACTCAGTGATTGCACTATTTGTTTATAGTACTATAAAATTTCTGGAAAGATGAGATCGGGCGTGTTTAGGGTGGTATGGTCGTAGACAAAATTTCTGGAATACAGTTGCACATCTCTTTATGTATAGAAACCTCTCCACACCCACCATCAAGGTCCTATGCCATCACATGCAGATATAGCAAGAAAATGATAATTTACATGTGTTTTCACTTATTGAAAATTTCAAGGTAAGGTGTGATCCAGTCATAGATATTTGAGCTAGAAGAAATCTGGGATTCTGGCCAAAGGAGGGGTGGACTAGAAACCAGAGCCATATGCAGGACAGAAGCTGGAGGTGGCAGGGAAGCTGGAGAGTAGGATGAAGTGGGCCACTACAGTGAGGTCTTGGGACTTGCTCATGTAAAAGCTAAAAACTGAGCAGTGAGATAGTGCAGTGGTTATGCAAAAGACTTTCATGCCACAGGTCCCAGGTTCAATCCCCCACAACGCCAAAAGCCAGAGCTGAGCAATACTCTGGTTAAAATTGTTTATATGTATATGTTTACTTATTGAAGAACAATAATATGAATAATAAATTGAGTGGGTGGAGGATGAGCTAGAGAAATTCTAGAGACTTAAGGAAGATCCTTGCAGGGGGCTTTCTAGCCACTTTATAGGGTGAACAAGGTTTATTTAGTCTTAGAAAGTGATGTGTTATACCTTGATAAAGCAACTTGCCTTCAGAAAAGTTTTGAACCAAGTGTGGAGACCCAAGGGTGTCTTAGAAGACTGGGCTGTACTCCAGTACTGGGAACAAAGGAGACTCTATTAGGGGAGAGGGCCCTGCCCTGAAGGCATGTTGGTGGTGAGGGACAGAGACTGGGGATGTGCCCATCAGTTTAGGGGCTTTTTACATCATTTCCTCAGTGTGTGTGGGGGGGAGTTTCCTCAGCCCTGAACACAGCACAGGAGCAGTGGGGAGAAACCCTCTTCCAATTTGAGCCAGACTTTTTTTTTTTTTTCCTTCTGGTGCTGTGATTAATTTGTATCTAGCCAATTCTTGAGGCTGGTGAGCTGGGGCAGTCTCTGTGGCACACAGCAAAGGAACCCTGGCTGATAAGAAAGATGTTGTCTGTAAACTTAGTGGACACAGATTCATTGGAATGTTCTGGAGCAACTCTAGGTGAGCCAGCTAGACCCAGCTTAATCAGTAAATGATAAACTGTGCTTGGGCAGAAGGCCCAAGAAAGCCTTTGGATCAACTCCAGTCAGGTTAGGTTGTTAAACAAACAGGGGTTGCCTCTTTTTTTTTCTACCTGTGGCCCGTGTTAGTCCTCTCGAAATGTAACTAAGTCCAGTTCCATTCTGAGGCCACTCTTGTCTTTGATAGACTCTGGAAATGTCTTTGTCCTTTTGAATTATCTTCCACTTCTGGCTCTGCAAATCTGCTTTCTGCTCCAGCCTCACTACTTGTCCCCCTCACTCCAAACTCCCACCTTTAGTTAAAGCACAGATGTGCCCTGTCTCCTCTCTGCTGCAGATCGCCCCTACCACAAAGTAATTGCACACAGCAGACTTTTATAAAGATATTTGTGGCTAAGGACAGCAATCAGCGATTCCACCTGGGGCAGGAAATAATTTCAAATGTCAATATCATTGTTCCTAGAAATGTATTGGTCATTCCCTCTGGAAAGACTTTCTTTCCTAGTGTCCCTCCATTGCACCCTCTGGGTAACCCTAGACAACAGTTGTCTAAGAATACATCAAGAAACATCCCAACCTCTGTATGGATAGAATTTATTAAGTGCCAGAGACAACATGGTTTATATTATCTCATGCCATCCTGTTAACAACATTCTCTAACACACACACACACACACACACACACACACACACACACACACACACTTTAGTTGAGGAAACCGAGTCTCAGCCAGGAACAGACAGGTGAGCTTTGAGTCCTGCTCCATCCTCTTCAAGTTCATTCTCTTCACAGCAGTATTAACCCTTGAGTAGCCAGATTCTTCATATATACACCTTAGGTCATCAGACTATAGATCTGTTACACATCCCTTCACTCGGAAAGCTTTCTTTTTAAATTTATTTATTTATTCTCTTTTGTTGCCCTCATTTTTTATTGTTGTAGTTATAATTGTTGTTATGGATGTCATTGTTGTTGGATAGGACAGAGAGAAATGGAGAGAGGAGGGGAAGACAGAGGGGGAGAGAAAGATAGACACCTGCAGACCTGCTTCATTGCCTATGAAGCGACTCTCCTGCAAGTGGAGAGCCAGGGGCTCGAACTGGGATCCCTACACCAGTCCTTGCACTTTGCACCACCTGTGCTTAACCCACTGCACTACTGCCCGACTCCCTCAGAAAGCTTTCTGTGGAGTCAGGTAAAAATGTTCCTAACATTTTCTTCCCTACCACTGAAACCTTTCTCTAAGAACTTTCTTTCAGAAATGACTCTCCTGTTGAGATAATTTTCATCTGTTTAGGTCTTTGTTCCACTGAATTTTCTCCTGTCTCACATTTCTAGATAACTTCCTGCTGTCTCTGCTTCTTCTCTCCCAGTGCCTGTGCTTTGTCAGCTCTTCTATTAAAAGAGTTCATTTAACACTAGCAGTTCTGTTCTATTTACTCCCCTCCTTCCTCCCTCCCTCCCTTCCTTCCTTTCTTCCTTCCTTCCTTCCTTCTTTTTTTTTACCTGAGCACTGCTTAACTGGCTTATTGTGGTGTGAGGAATTGAACTTGGGACCTCTAATGCTTCAGGCATGGAAGTATTTTCATAACCTTTATAGTATCTCTCCCACTCTCCCCCACTTCTTTCTTGAAATAAGTGAGTTCAAACCCAAAGAAAAGATGGCATCAGGACTGGCAGTATAGCTCACTGAAGAGTGCCTGCTTTGTCATGTGCAAGACCCAGGTTCTAGTTAAGCTCCCACCTCACTGGGAGTCTCTCTCTCTTTCTCCCTCTCTTCCACCCTCATTTTCTACATACCTTAATAAACTGATTCCCAGGCTGAATCTCTCTCTCTCTCTTTTAAAAAAAATTTTATTATTATTAATTTTTATTTATTTATTTGTTTGTTTGTTTATTTTAACCAGAGCACTGCTCAGCTCTGGTTTATGGTGGTACGGGGGATTGAACCTGGGACCTTGGAGCCTCAGGCATGAAATTCTTTTTGCATAGCCATTATGCTATCTACCCCTGCCCCAGGCTGAGTCTTTTATGTGTAAATGAAAGAGTATGGACACCCCTCCCCCAATCTAAAGTTGTATTTTCTCTTTAAAAAATTTTCTTTTAATTATCTTTATTTGTTGGATAGAGACTGCCCAGAAATTGTGAGGGAAGGGGGTGATAAAGAGGGAGAGAGAAGAGAAAGAGAAAGAGAAAGAGAAAGAGAAAGAGAAAGAGAAAGAGAAAGAGAAAGAGAAAGAGAAAGAGAGGCATCTGCAGCACTGCTTTCACTACTTGCAAAGCTTTCCCCCTGCAGGTGGGGATCGAACCCAGGTCCTTGTGCATATGTGCACTCAACCAGGTGGTTCACCACCTCGCTCCTGAAGTATTTTTTCCCTTATGTTTTCTTTGCCTTTAAAAAATTTTTTTTAATTAATTTATTTGTTTTCCCTTTTGTTGCCCTTGTTTTATTTTTATTGTTGTAGTTATTGATGTCATCATTGTTAGATAGGACAGAGAGAAATGGAGAGAGGAAGGGAGACAGAGCGGGGAGAGAAAGATAGACACCTGCAGACTTGCTTCACCATCTGTGAAGCAATGCCCCTGCAGGTGGGGAGCTGGGGGCTCGAACCAGGATCCTTATGCCGGTCCATGTGTGCTTAACCCGCTGCACTACCACCCGACTCCCCTCCTTTGCCTTCTTTTTTTTTTTCAACCAGTATGCCACCCCCCTCCCACCAAGTTTTTAGTTAAATTCTACATAGCTTTTAGTGATGGTTTGCCTATATCTATCTATTGTACATCTATTTATAGGAGAGTTTTTTAAAAATTTCTTTATTGGGGAATTAATGTTTTATATTCGACAGTAAATGCCATAGTTTGTACATGCATATAATTTCTCAGTTTTCCATATAACAATACAACCCCCACTAGGTCCTCTATCATCTTTTTTGGACCTGTATTCTCTCCCCCCCACCCCCACTTCTTTGCCTTCTTAGAGCTAACTTTGGCATTCCAGTAAACTGGGGCACTCAGCCTCCCTTGAATCCTTGTAATTCTCATTTATTTCCATGCCACCAGTTGGTATAATATCCCTAGATAAGAGACAGCATGCATTTAAATAGAGTTACAGGGTAAGCACTGTGATTCTCTTCCCTGACCTTCCTCTGACAGTCTGTAACAACAGGAATCCATAGTCCAGTGGAGACTTTGAACCAAGTAATGGTGAGAAACCCACCTTAACCCCGGCCAACTAATACACAGCCTCATCTCCAAAAACACAGAATTAAGATGGTTAAGTCTAGAGATTGTTCTGAGTACCTGTTTGGCAGGTAACACGATGTTGGGGGAATTAGTAAAGAAAAGAAAGCAAAACGTGCGCGCGCGCACACACACACACACACACACACACACACACACACACACACACACCAGGCTCAAAGGGGTCAAGGACATTGTGAGCAAAAGTGTGGGGGCAAGCATGTGAATGATATGATCAAGGGACAGTGAGACAGTGAGTCACCCCACTGGCTTTCTTTGCAGCTGCCACATCATAGTGGACACATAACAGGCTATTAGGTTCTTTCTTTATCTTTCTCTCTCTTTCCTTCTTTCTTTCTTTTGCACAAATAAAGTTAGACCCAAATTCTCAATATAGAAAAAAGAACTGTGATGTCAGGACTCAATGACACTGAGGAGGTGAGAATCTTGAGTCCACTGTGAACCTGAACCTTGACAGAGTTCACTCCCTCCACGCAGGAGACTTCATGTGTCTATTGCTCTTCCAGGGCTCTTTTCTTTGGAAAACCAGAAACTAACCTGGTCAGAACTTAATCTTACTTACTAAGCATCTAGTTAGCAGTTATTTTGGCTTTGTCATAATTGATCACAAACTTTTATACTGTTTCAAAATACTTTCAAGCTACTTGGAGCCAGGGAGTGTCTCTATGAAGAAACTAATCTTGGTAACATTACAGACACAGTAATGTGATGTTACCTCAGAAGTTTGGGAGTGAGGGGCAGCTGGGAAATGTTTTCAGGTGCATTTCCTGATCATTAACTAAAGTGCTCTTGCAGATGAAAGCCATTCTGTGTTTTGGAATTTCCGGCTATGCATTAGTGGTGGTAGATTATCAGGGTTGGCTCCATAGCCAGACTGAAGCAATAACATCTCCCAGACATAAGCAGAAAGCCCTGTTCCTTTATTTATATTTATTTATTTATTTATTTATTTATTTATTTATTCCCTTTTGTTGCCCTTGTTGTTTTATTATTGTAGTTATTGTTGTTATTGATGTCGTTGTTGAATAGAACAGAGAGAAATGGAGAGAGGAGGGGAAGACAGAGAGGGGAGAGAAAGACAGCTGCAGACCTGCTTTACCTCCTGTGAAGCGACTCCCCTGCAGGTGGGGAGCCAGGGGCTCATACTGGGACCCTTACGCGGGTCCTTGCGCTTTGTGCCACATGCACTTAACCTGCTGCGCTACTGCCCGACTCCTGGGCTTTATTTTTTTTAATTGAAGATGTTTTTGTTTATCTGGTATTTCCCCCCCACCCCCATAATACAGCTCAGCTCTGGTTTATGGTAGTACAGAGGGTTGAACCTGGGACT
Organism: Erinaceus europaeus; assembly: GCF_950295315.1. Lineage (NCBI taxonomy): Eukaryota > Metazoa > Chordata > Mammalia > Eulipotyphla > Erinaceidae > Erinaceus > Erinaceus europaeus. Next base: position 44,002,808 of record NC_080170.1, read on the forward strand.
TTGGAGCTTCAGGCATGAGAGTCTTTTTGCATATCCTTAATGCTATCTACCCTTACCCAATCTGGTAATTTCTATTGAGGAATATTAGCTGTTGCTAACTAAAATTTATGGGAGACTCTCCTTTATTTATGAGCCTACCTTTCCAAAATGGTTACTGTCTATTTCCAGGGCATTAAGAAAGGAAATTAATTCTCACTTCTTGATTTTAGCAAAACAAACATTACCAGTTAGCTGAAGGAACAACCACTTGAGACATCGTGTTCTCTTAGTCATAGGCACACACTAGGAAAAAATCAACTAAGCTTCACTTGAGTGTATTAAAATAGCACTTTTTCCAACTCAGAATCACATTTCAAAGGGTGCCTAGGTGCAAAGCTAAGCCAAGTATAACCTAGCCACAAATAGTGCCAAGGATGATACTGTTGTTTTCCATTTTGTTTTAAACAACAGAAGGCAGAAGGGAACTGTGAAGGTGCAGAGAAGTCCCAGAGAGCAAAACTGAGCAGTAGGGAGCTGGGTGACCCTGAGAATTTATTAGCCTCTCTGGGCTTCTTCAGTTAGAAAACAGGCAGTAAATGTCATTCTAGACATGATGACCAGATGAAAAAATATACACAAAGTGCTTAATAAGCTTCAATTTTTCCCCTACATTTAAAGAAATCGTAGAGGAAGTTATTTAGAGGAAACGAGGTATGTGTGAACCTTTTTTTCCTTTTTTTTTTTAAGGACAACTTTAATGTCTGTCGTGATTTAAATTTAGCAATTAGAAGTTCCTTAATTAATACCCTAAGAAAATAGTGTTACACCATTACTGTGTCTTCTAAATGAGCCATTTCTCTTTAAACTGTCACTTAGAATTCTCTCCACAGACAAAAAGTATTCAAAAGACAAATTACCCGGAAGATAATGGGGTGAGATTTTTCTGTCTTCTGTCCAGAGACAAAAGGCTTTCTGGGCTGTACTTCAAGTGCACCAGTTGAATACAGAGATTTCTTTGATAACATAATATTTTTTGTTCCAAATAAAGTAAGAAAATAGAGAGTGTTCCAACAAGTCAGATGAAGGAAGGTGTTGAGAAGAGAGTGTAGGACAAGGAAAGGAAAGAATATTGAGTGGAATCTTCCAAGAAGAGTTCCAGGCAATCACACTTGATTCAGAATTAAGAAGTTGGATAAACAAGGCCTCTAGTGGGAGAGTGGGGTATTTTGTCTCCCCCCACACACACACCTGTATCCCTTGCCAGCCACCACTCTACTTAATAAGAATTTCATGGACCAGTTTTCAGAGAGGATTACAGTCTGCTATTCAGGACAGAAAATCCTTCCAGGTAAAGTTTGCACACCACTCTTCCCAAAACAGGCTCATTGCCAAAGTCCTACAGGTACTAAATATCCATAAGCTCATAGTCCCCACCTGGAGCTTAGCCTCCAAGAACTTGACTTTAATCTCATTTTCATTTGAGGCAAAATCATTAGCATAGTTTATCCCAGTACTCTGACAACTGTGACCCTAACTTTACTAGATGACATGACTTTCTCAGCTACTTTTTCTTTTCTCTCTCTCGCCTGCCTGCCTGCCTGTCTGTCTATCTACCTATCTCTTTTTTTTCTTTTTTGCCACCAGGATTGTTGCTGGGGCTCGTTACCTGCATGACAAATCCACCCCTCCCAGTGGCCATTTTTACCATTTTTCCCCTACTTTTTTTTTATTTGATAGGGCAGAGAGAAATTGAGAGGGATGGGAAGACAGAGAGGGAGAGAGATAGACACCTGCAGACCTGCTTCACCATTTGTGAAGTGTACCCCCTGTAGGTGGAGAGTGGGGTCTTGAACCTGGGTCCTTGTGCATGGTGCCATTGTCCAATCCCTTTCTCATTTATTTATTTGCTTGTTTGTTTTTACCAAAGCACTTTTCAGCTGTGGCTTATGTGATGCGAGGGATTGAAATTGAACCTGGGACCTTTGGTGTCAGGTTTGTGGGTCATATCCATGCTTATTAGTTACTTTTCAATATTATGTAACTGTTGCCACTTGCACATTGAAATCATAGCTGTCCACTCTTGTACATGATAACTCTCAGTGCCTTTCCCCACACTAATGGAATTTCATTTGCTACACTATTAAAGAACATCTGTACAAAGTACTACCACGAATTCCCTTTCTACCCTGCATTTCCTATGAAGAAATAAATGTAGAACTGGGAGGGTAGTTTTACCCCAAACCCCTGTCTACCCAGTTGCTGGATTCTCATATCCACCAGAAGTTCAAGGACCTTATTTATTTTTTCATTATTTATGACAACTCTGGAACTTTATGCTTTTCATTAAACAGAAGACAATGACATTTTTATATAGATTTTTGTCCAACAATAGGATATGGGTGAAATTATGACATCTCTTGCCCAGTGTTACTGGACTCCTATATTTCATGAGTGATTCCTCCCCCCCCCCCCATAAAGCTTAAGGTGGAGTAGGACCTAATGGATGTTTATTGAAAGCTTCAAAGTTTACTTCCTATATCTGTAACCTGAGCACCACACCCAGTCTCTGCTAAAAGTAGTTTCATAGCAAATAAATCAATTCCTCTGCTTCCTTATCAGCTGAGACTGTAGTCTCTTAGGAAATACTGTTTATAACATGAGAAAATCTCACTGAGTATGAAACTTCTCTGTTCTTTTTTTATGCCTTTATTTATTTATTGGATAGAGACAGCCAAAGATCAAGAGCAGAGGGGGTGATAAAGAGGGAAAGAGACAGAGTGATGCTGGCAACACTGCTTCACTACTCTCAAAACTTTCCCCATACAGGTGAGGACCAGGGGCTTGAACCAGGGTCCTTGCACATTTTAACATGTGCACTCAACCAGGTGTGCCACCACCTGGTCTATGTTCAAATAAAGTAATTTGTTCATTAATGCACGACATTTGTCAGCTACCATAAGGGACAAATGAAGTATTGGTATCTCTGTCCTTTAGGCATTTACATTCTAAATAGAAGGAAAAAATTACACAATATCTGTGACTTAAACATGCCCATTGTTAAAAGATTAGGAAAATAGAATAAGAAAGTATTAGAAAAAAAGGAAATGTATATTTTCTCATAGGGTTCCTTATGGTGAGGTAGAAATTATTATTATTATAGGAAAAAATGTAGTTAAAGATACAGTAGAGGCCACCTCAACAGTAGTAGATGATGAACTGTCACTTGAACCCTAACTGGCTACAAACCCTACACTCTTTGTGTTTTTCATGCCTCAAAAAATAATTTCTACTTTCAAATAATAATTGAAATAATTATTATTTGAAATAATAATAATAATTTCAAATAATTTTGAAATCAGCAAATAATTGCTACTTTCTTCATTGAAAAGAGGACCTGGAAGTACCATCCAATGTTCTTTTGGAGGGAGATATTGGAGAAGGAAGTTACTAGTTTTATTACTTGGAAGGCTGTAAACTTTTATTTCAATTAGCTGGAGTTTTACTACAAGGGCTCCTAAAGACATCACTCCTGATGCCCAAGCTCATGGAGCTAGTGACTGACCTGGGGCCCAGTCCAAGAGCATATTCCAGAGTTTGTATGTGTCTACCACACCACACAATGACTCCAGGCTCCCATTTACTCAGGAGGGAAGAGAAAATGTTCTCCACTGTGTTTCTGGTTCCCTGATATCTTCATCATCCAGCTTCTCAGTGCCATGCTCTCCCATGGCCCTCATGAATCTAGTTGCATTTCTAAGTATCCAGGACAATTTCGTACTCCCCAGCTCTTTCTAACTCCAATCTTCCTCCCACTACATATATAACTTACTGCTTAAAATCCAGTCCACATCTCAGCATTTCAGAAGTTGATCACATTATTTGTTGAGGCATGAAAAAATTGTTCTTGAGGATAAGGGTCACTGGAAGAAAATATTAATGTCTCAAATCAGAAGCTAAAGAATCATAGATATTTCCAAAAGCAGCTGTCCTAATGGTTTTCTGAATGCACAAATGATAACCTGTGAGATGCTTTTAAAGAGCTTTCCTGCTAACTCTAAAGGTCCAAGGTTTGTGTTTTTGAGGTTTCTTAATGGAATCTAAACATTTCATTGTGTTTACCAGAGCAGCAAGTTGACTGTAAAGTGTCAGGCCTTGAAAGGGAAGTCAGTGGTTTGGAGCTCAATTCGACTTCGTGAAACACATTAGAATTTTTTTTTTTTTCCTGGCGCTTTAATGCTCCTATGAGAGGTGAGGATGGCCTTTCTTAAATTGTTTCCTTCTTTCACTGCAGGTCGCATAGTACAGGTCACCCCTTCTCACTGCCTTTCAGGCATCATGCCTTAATTGCCACTTGGGGGCAGTCTAATGCCTCCCTCCCTCCCCATATTCCTTCTCTCTAGGCAGGATTCTTGGGTTGTTGACCTGGTTTCTTATAATAGTCACGTCCAGTCTCAAAAAATAAACAAAGAACCATATTCATAACATAGTGAAAATAATACATTATACTCATACAGTTTTTCAAGGTGTGTTTGGGAAGCACATATATCAAAAGAACCACCCTAAGTAAGCAGGGCAGATAATGTAATTTTTTTAATTTTTGTTTAATTTTCGTATATTGAATGAAAATTTGTTAGGAAATAGGACAAAAATACCTTTTCCAGAGACAGGAGAGTGGGCAGGTGAAGTGTGTCTGTGAAGATCTCTTTTAGAATAAATTCCTGGGTTTGGGAGATAAAGGCAATGTTTAAACTTCAGGTAGTTCTGAAGCAGCACATACTCTAATTCTTTGGGCTGTTTTCTGCAGCCATTCTGAAAATAGTCCCAAGCCATTTTGTTGTTGTTTGTTTTGTTTTTTCCACCAAGGCTATTGCTAGGATTTTGTACCTGCTTGATTCCTCTGTTCCCTCAGACTCTATTTTATTTTATTTTTAGGTAAAGGGTGAGAGACAGAGGGAGAGAGAGGTAGAAAGAGAGACACCACAGCATTGTTCATGAAGATGTTTCCATGTAGTGAGCAGGAACTTGAGCTCGTGCCAGAAACTTGGCAAAGTATGAGCCTTACTAGAAGAGCTACCTCCCAGCTACCACAGCATGTGTTTTAAAGAAATATCCCTTTTAAATGAAGACCACCAGTACAATAAACAACAGTAAGTTTAATATGATAGAAAAGGAAAATCACCACCACATATCTGGTATCTACTCATAAAAAAAGGTCTTGGCTACAAGGAGAATAAAAATCGCAGTGCCTTTTCAAAGTTTAATATAAATTGATTCAAACAAGGGATAGACAGCTTGCCACTATCCCTTCCATCCACACCAGGAAATTTAATTAATGGGCACATAGCCTAATGCTGGAATTTTTTTTTCTTATACTTTTCCTGATAGAGTAGCATGCAATAGTAAGATCCATCCTAGCGTAAGAGCTTGTTGGCACATTACTCTGGCTGCATTACAGAAACGGAACAGTGTCGTATGGTTCCTAGAAAGTAGTTGTTTGGCAGGGCTTAAGTCTCGGGTGAATTCACATAGAAAAAGTGCACAGTTGGCCCTGATGGGTGTGAGGGCCTGGGTGTGCAGAGGCTGTGCTTGCCTGTGTGTGATGGTGTGAGATTCTCTGGTGGGAAGGAGGAATGGTAATGGCCACTGGGAATTCTGAGAGATCTGTAAGAACAAGAAAGATCTTCCTGCTTGCTCTGTTCCTCTGTAGTTCATCCACTTAGTCAGCAAATGTGCACTAAATATCTGTGGTATGCTCAGCACTGAGCATAGAGTTCTGTGCAAGTAAGTGAACACAAGATATACTTTAAATCCATTTTAGAGACTTTGGGGGAGGGGGAGAGGTTGTTGTTGGGGCATCACTGCTCCAGGTCAGCTTTACTGGATAGAAAGAGAGAAACAGAAATAGAGGGGAGTCGGGCTGTACCATAGTGGGTTAAGCACAGGTGGTGCAAAGCGCAAGGACTGGTGTAAGGATTCTGGTTCCAGCCCTGGCTCCCCACCTGCAGGAGAGTTGCTTCACAAGTGATGAAGCAGGTCTGCAGATGTCTTTCTCTCCCCCTCTGTGTCTTCCCCCTCCTCTCTCCATTTCACTCTGTCCTATCCAACAATGACGACAACAATAATAACTACAATAATAAAACAACAAGGGCACCAAAAGGGAATAAATAAATAAAATAAATATTAAAAAAAAGAAAAATAAATAGAGAAAATCATTGCAACACCACAACTTCCTTCAGTGTTTGGAGCTGGGCTTAAACCTGGGTTGTACCTGTAGCATAGCAAGAATACTTTCCAAGTGAGGCATCATGCCTGCCTAATTTTTTTTTTTTAAGTCACCAAAGTACATTTAGCTCTAGCTTATGGTGTTGTTGGGGATTAAACCTGGCACCTTGAGTGCCTCATGAATGAAAGTGTTTTTGCAAAAGAATTTTAATGATAAGCTTTCAGTTTGGACTAGGGCTAGTTTGTTTTTCTTTTTTTTTAAAATTTTTTTTAAAACTACTAGATGTTTATTCTTTTTTATTTATTTTTTTACAGAGCACTGTTCTGCTCTGGCTTATGGTGGTGTGGGGGATTGAATCTGAGACTTTGGAGCCTCATGCATGAGAATAACCATTATGCTATCTACCCTCCGACCTTATTTTTTGTTAGTGACTTCATAATGATTTATAAGATTGTGGGATAAGAGGGGTACAATTCCATATAATTCCCACCACCAGAGTTTCAAATCCCCTCCCCATTCATTGGAATTTTTCCTATTGTTTATCCCTCTGGGAGCATGAATCAAAGATCTTTATGGGGAGCAGAAGGTGGAAAGTCTGGCTTCAGTAATTGCTTCTCTGTTGGACATGAGCATTGACAGGTCCATCCATACCCCCCAGCTGTTTTTATCTTTCCCTAGTGATGAAGGACTCTGGAAAGAAGGGGTTCCAGGACTCATTGGTGAGGTTATCTGCCCAGACGTGATTTGACGAATGTTAATCATTGAGTTTCTATGCTTGTATTGGGAGTGTCTGACTCTTCAAGGCTTCAAGGCTTCAAGGCTTCACATTGAAATGTTGATATATTACAATTTAGAGAAATGGTTTTGAGAACCTGTCTTATCACTGTGGCCAAGATTACACAGAAATTCAGAATGCGTTTATATAATTATTATTATTATTATCATTATCAAGGCACTGCTCAGCTGTGGCTTATGGTGGATTGAAGCTGGGATCTCAGAGCCCCAGGCATGAGAAAGTCTGTTTGCATAACCATTATGCTATCTACCCCACTCCAGGATTGTTTTTCACAGTTAAGTGCACATGGCAAGAAGCACAAGGACCAGCATAAGGATCCTCGTTCAAGCCCCCGGCTCCCCACCTGCAGGGGGGGTCCCTTCATAGGCAGTGAAGCCAGTCTGCAGGTGTCTTTCTCTCCTCCTCTCTTGATTTCTCTCTGTTCTATCCAGCAACAACAACAGCAATGGCAACAACAACAATAATAACAACAACAACAATAATAATGACAACAGCAAAGGCAACAAAAATGGGAAAAATGACCTCCAGAAGCAGTGGATTTGTTGCATGCACTGAGCCCCAGCAATAACCCTGGAGGCAAATAATAATAATAACAACTACAACAACTGCTTGTTGTTGGGAAATTGTGAGGATGTGGTTGAGCTTGGCAGGGTTTGACCTGAGGAGTGTGTCTATCCTGTCAGTCTTTCTCTCTACCAAGAGGTTGAGCAAGAAGGGACAGGAGTAACCCCAAAGGTGTGCCTCGTCTTATCAGACTTCCTGCCTCACAAAGCACCCCACATTCCTGATCTTATGGCCATTAAATAAAAAGAAAGGGGGAGATGTTGGGAAATTGTGAGGAGCCTCACAAAGCACCCTGCATTCCTGATACTATGGCCTATTTACATAATCATTGTTTTGCCTGAAAGATCCCCATCCATTCCATTCCTTTGATCTATCTTTTTTCTACCCTCAAGACCCTCCCTGCCTGCAGGGTAATATTAATCTTACCAGTTAAAACCCTCACAACAGTTGCTAAGGAAGTTTCTACCTTCCCAGCCCCTTTTGCCTTTCTCCACCCCTTTCCTAGTCATTTCCATTTCCGATTTGCCACATCTGAGTCTGCCTTTTAGAAGCCTTGGCTCTCTGATCAATAAAAAATTGCATTGTCTCACCACCACATGTTTGGTTCCTGAGTCATCTCCCTCTCATTGCTGAGTGAGTAGCAGCCCAGGCTGGCTCCAGTTGAGTTCTCTCCAACCCAGAGAGTATGTGCCTTGGAAGAGGCACCCCCATGCTAGCCTGGCACCTGTCACTAAACCAATATTAAAATTTATTTAAAAAATTATTTCCAAAAAATTGAAGTAAAAATACTTATAAGTGGTCAGAAGATGCTCTCCTGGTAGAGTGCATACTTTACTATGTACAAGGATGTGGGTTTGAACCCTGGCCATCATGAGAACACCTGTATGAGGAAGCTTCATGAGTAGTGGGCCAGTGGTATGGCTCCTCTCCTCTCTCTCACTCTAGCTCTCTCTCACTCTGTCTTTCACTCTCTCTATATAAAAAAAGTCTTGTGGGAGCAGAAGAATTAGAAATAAACTTTATAAGCATTTTTAAAAGGTTTTTTTGCCACCACAAAACTGTTTTTTATAAAGTTTATTCAAATCCTAGTGTGACTTAGTACAAGTCACTGAACCTTTTTGAGTCTGTTAAACTCTTTATAAAAATGTTTATTTATCCAACATACATTTATTCCAATCCAACTATTTAGTCTTTTATTTTTCTCCAGGTCACAATCTCTATTCTCAGAGGCTTTATAGACAGGGCCATCAAAATAATACCCAGGAAACCAATGAAAATAGAAACAACTGAATTGTCATTGTGTTAGAAGTTACAAGAGAATAAAGGTTAAATAGATCTGTTCATGCAGCAAATGTTAATTGAATACCTGTTATGTGCTGGGCACTGTTCTAGGTGCTAGGGACACACAGCAGTGAGCAAATTGAAATGTTACTATTCCACTAGACCCATACATATTGCCACAAATGGCAAGATTTCACACACACATGAACAATGAGTAGTATTCCATTGCATAGATGGAATACATCTTTTTTTGTTCATTCATCCTTCAAAAGTCAGTTATTTCTATATGTTGGCTACTGTGAGTAATTGCAGTGGACATAAAGAGTACAGCTAAAAATCCTTTTGAGTTAGTGCTTTCATTTATTCTTCAGATAAACTCCTAGAAGTACAACACTTCGTGTGAGCAGCTAGTCTTGATTCTTAGATAACCCAAAAAAGAATTCACAAGGTGCCCCAGGTTTTGGCAAGAAATAGACTTATTAAGAAAAGATACCTGCTAACGACCAAGAGTGGGCTTGATCTTGGGAAAGGAGAGAAAATCTGACTCTAAGCACCATAAGAATAGAGAATGAGGGGGTGGGCGGTAGTGCAGCGGGTTAAGTGCATGTCGTGCAAAGCACAGGGACCAGCATACAGATCCCGGTTCAAGCCCCCAGATCCCCACCTGCGGGGAGGGGAGGTCCCTTCACAGGCAGTGAAGCTGGTCTGCAGGTGTCTTTCTCTCCCCCTCTCTGTCTTCCCTTCCTCTCTCAATTTCTCTCTTTCCTATCCAACAACGAACAACATCAACAACAACAATAATAACCACAACAAGGCTACAACAACAAGGGCAACAACAACAAAAATAATAGAGAATGAATTTAGTTAAGGAAAAGGAGGATGGAGGAGATACTGTAGTGCTTATGCAAAGAAGCTCTCATGACTGAGACTTCAAAGCTCCAGGTTCAGTTCCCCAGACCACCATAACCTAGAGCTGAGCAGTGCTTTGGTGAGGAGAAAATAAAGACTTGAGTAGAAAGTTAAGTTAAGTGGTCCAGGAGGTGGCACAGTGATAAAGTTTTGGACTCTCAAGCATGAAGTCTCAAGTTCGATCCCTGGAAGCACATGTGTCAGAATGATATCTGGTTCTTTATCTCTCCTCCTATCTTTCTCACAAATAAATAAAATCTTTTAAAAAAATGAAAAAAGAAAACTTAGTTAAGAGGATAATGTGCCTTCAAGAAAGGCAGACAGAACTAAGTCTGTCTTGAACTATGAGGCTTCTGGGCTTAGTGTATAAAAGTTCTTAGTTCCACTCCTGTTGTCTGTTATTAGCTTAATCATATTCGCATGGACTGGCTCAGTCTGTGATTCACACAGGTGAAAGTGGGTGAAAACTGTGTCTGGCTACTAGTAGGAGGTAACCAGACAAGATGTGCAGCCATCTTATTTCTTTATGCTGAATCATGGTTCCTGGTTTCCACCATCTTGAATGTTAAAAACACAGAAACAGTGGGCTAAACCTTCTGCCCATGGGCACTAGTGTACTTGAGGGAGGAACTGAGAGGTTTTGACTTGTTTGTTTATAGTTCTTAAGGATAGTGAAGAGATAATCAGATTATATATTCTGTATGCCCTAGTGCAATGCAAAGTAACAATAATATGACACTGTTGCTCTATCAATCTAGTTAGCCTGCCTCACTTGGGATTACAGTGATGGACCTGGATGGTATTATGCTATTTGCAATAAATCAAAGAGAACAAGACAAAAAGATACTTTATGATTTCACTCTTGTAGAAGATAAACAAAACAGATGTCAAATAAAACAAAAATGAATAAACAAACTTTTATGGGAACAAAATAGTGGTTACCACAAGGGTAGAAATGAGTAAATTGGGTAAAGGGATTAATCAAATATGGTGGCTAGAAAGTAGGCTTTTGTTTGTGAGCATAATGTAGTATATACAGTGGGGCTGGGGAGATAACATAATGGTTATGTGAAAAAACTTTCATGTCTGAGTATCTGATGTTCCAAGCTTACTTCCCAGCCTTACCATAAGCCAGAGCTGTTCTGATTAAAATAGAATGTTCTGATTTAAATAATTAATTAATATGATGCAGTATATACAGATGTTTATTTATAGTGATGCAAACCTATTGTTATAAGCCAGGGGCCAGGCCATGGCACGCCCAGTTGAGTGCACATGTTACAGTGTGCAAGGACCCACGTTCAAGCTCTTGGTCCCCACCTGCAAGGGGAAAGCTTCATGAGTGATGAAGCCACGGAGGTCTCTCCCTCTCTATTCTTCCCTCTCAATTTCTCTATCAAAACAAAACAAAACAACTTCGAATGTTATAAACCAGTACTAACTCAATAAATTTGTTTACGTTAACTACCTGGAGGAGGTTATAGTCTAGTGGCTGAGACAAAATAAATAAAAATAAATTAATAAGGTGGGGGAGATAGCATAATGGTTATGCAAAGAGACTCTCATGCCTGAGGCTCCAAAGTCCCATGTTCAATCCCCCTCACCACCATAAATCAGAGTTGAGCAGTACTCTGGTGTTTCTCTCTCTCTCTCTCTGCATTTCTTTCAAAATAAAATGCATTGGTGGTATAGTGGTGAGCATAGCTGCCCTCCAAAAATTAAAAAATATTAAAATAAATAAATTTTTTAAAATAATAAATTATATAGAAAGTTAGAAGGCAACAAGTGTTGTGGAGAAACAGTAGAATGACAGGAGTGAAGTAGTGTGTAGCTTAAAGATGATAAGAATAAGTCAAAAAGATATGTAGGGAAAGAGCTTCAGGTAGAAGGAACATCAATATCAGTGCCTCTCAAAGGGTGGTCCCTACCTAAACCAGCAGAATTAACATTTTCTGGGAACTTTTAGGAAATACACATTTTCCACCCCCATCAGAAATTCTGGTCGAGACATTATAGGATTATGACTGGCAATGACATAACCTGTTTTGAAATATCACTCTGTGGTTAAGAATAGATTGTAGAAGACAAGAGTGGAAGAGGCTTTGCTGGTAATCCTGACAAAAGATAATAATGGCTTTGTGCAAGATGGTAGTAAAGTTGGAGATGAGAAGTGGCATCTTGTTGTTAAAATTCGGAAGGCTCTTGCCGGCCGGGCTAGCTTCACGGCGGGTAACAGAGACGCGGAGACAACGGCTGGGCAGGGAAGCTGTATTTCTTTATTTAGGAACAACGATTCATAAACTAAGACAAACTAATCACCAAACAGAACTCTGCTGTCTCTTTGCGGCGGCACAAGCACTCTTTCTTACTCTGGAACTCAGGAACTCTGGAACTCTGCAACTCTGGCACTCTGAAACTCTCCAACTGTGGAACTCTCACAGGGTTCCTTTGGGGCGCAGGCCCTCGAAACTAACTGGACTGATCTAATTCTCTTGGTGGGGGAGGGCTAGAACAAACCAATGTAAAGCATACGACAGCATCTGAATATATTTCAGAGAGTAAACCAAGAGGAATTCTCAACAGAGTAGCTGCAGGGAATGAGAGAGAAATATCAAGGAACTTTCTGGCTTGAGCTACACTAAAAGACTGAGTTACCATGGGCTGTGATATGGGAAAATGTACTGGAGGTAAGTTTCAGATAGGGAGTGACAAAGAAGGCCGAACTTCAACCTGGGTTGCATGCATGACAAAGCAGGTATCCTATCCAGGTGAGCTGTCTTGCCAACCCCATTCATTCTTCAAATGGAGAATCTGGGTAAGCAGTTGGATAGATGAGATTATATTTAATTGAATGAGCTTGTCACTGCTTTGGGTTAGATGTAGAACCAGTTACCACCAAAAGCACTAAGCATTTTGTTATTTATTTATTTATTTATTTATTTTTTACCAGAGCACTGCTCAGCTCTGACATATGGTGGGGGTTGAACCTGGGAACCTCAGGCATGATTCTATTTGCATAACTATATGCTATAAAAGCATATAGTTAAAGCACTAAGCAAGTAAAAGCACTAAGAATGAATCCTGCTCAGTTCAAATTCACAACAATGCCAGATTCTTAGTCTTTTCCTTATTTATTTATTATTTTTTATTCACATCAGGTTTATTGCTGGCACTAAGTAGCCTTTTCACTCCTTATTTCTTTATAGTCCAGATATACAAAAGGAAGACTCCTTTGCTTGACCACCTAAAAATTCTTCATGCTCAGGCCTGGAGACCCTAAAAAGACCTTAAAAAGAAGAACCTGTCTTGGAGAAAATTTGGCACTTAGCTATTCATATTTATAAGAATGCTAAATTTTACATTTGTATCTAAAATTCAGCCTATGTGGTAATTTATCCCTCTCCTCAGGGAAGAAATCTATAGTTATCTTAGCTATCCCTGCTCAGGGTACATGACAAGAAGTTCCAATCATAGACTAGGACAAAGTGTATGTTACAGAAAAGCCAAACACCTTACTATAATTAGCTGTTTTATCAGCTGCTGGGAAAACCTATCATTGAGAATTTCCAAAAAAAAAAAAAAAAAGACTTGAGTTTACTAGCTGAGTCTGTTTAGAACCTGTTCACTGGGATTTCCATAAACTAAACTATCATTAAATATTTCCATTACTTAAGGGGGTCACTAGGTATGCAGGTTCATTTGATTTAAATGCATATTTATTTTTGGTTGTGGATCTCTATATAAATCTGTAGCCCTAAGGCAGAAAATAAGATAATGACATTTATGGTTCTGAAACACCCATTTCCTCAGTTTCCAATGGCAAAGTAACTAGGACTGTTATTAGTCATGAAAGCTTACATTCTAATATTTTTTTCTGAACAATGCCATATTTCATTCCCCAGTTAATAAAGACTACCAAGGGCTGTCCCAGGAATGTGATTCTCCCCTCTTACTTACATACTTGCCACATAGTAATGCTCAGCTCTGTTTTGATTCTACTGCAAAAAGAGGGGAGTAAGATGAGACTAGGGTTGCTTGTCCACAAGGTTAAGGGGGAAAGACTCTGGGTCTGGAGGTCATCCCTTTGAGGCAGATTACAGGCCTGCTGTTTCATCAGGTACTTCATCAACAGAGGCCAAATGGAAAAAGAGTTTACCCAGAGAAATGACTCTATGTTTGTCAGGAAATTGTGAGTATGTGGTTGAGCTTGGCAGGGTTTGACTTGAGGGGACATCCATCCTCTCATCTTAGCAGACTTATTATCTACATAATCATGGTTTTGCCTGAAAGATTCCCACCCATTCCATATCTTTGATCTATCTTCTTTATACCCTCAAGACCCTTCCTGCCTGCAGGGTAATATTAATCCTACCAGTTAAAACCCTCACAACAGTTGCTAAGGAAGTTCCTACCTTTCCAGCCCCATTTGCCTTTCTCCACCCGTTTCCTAGCCATTTCCATTTCTGACTTGCCATGTTGGGTCCGCCCTTTAAAAGCCTTGGCTCTCTGATCAATAAAGAATTGCATTGTCTCACCACCACGTGTTTGGTTCCTGAGTCATCTCCCTCTCATTGCTGAGTGAGTAGCAGCCCAGGCTGGCTCCAGTCAAGTTCTTTCCAACCCAGAGAGTATGTGCCTTGAAAGAGGCACCCCCATGCTAGCCTGGCATATGTTGATTGGCCACCCTGTTGTTCTGCTTCATTTTAGCATCTTCTGCCAGCTTAGTTGTCAGATATACCATGGAATTTGCAACAACGGAGATGAAAATTATTTAAGTATAAATAATTATTTTGTTCAGAAAAAGAAAGACATATTTAGTGTATCACATAAAAATAAAGAACTTTGAGGGTAGGAGGATGTCCAGTTCCTGGAATATGATGGCAGAGGAGGACCTAGGTATTCTGTGGAAAACTGAGAAATGTTACACATGTACGAACTACTGTATTTTACTGTTGACTATAAACCATTAGTCCCCCCAATTAAATAAAAAAGAAAGACAAATGCCAGATGATCTCACTCATATGTAGGATAGGAAGAGTCAAAGCTAGGGGGTAGACAAAACCAATCCTAGACTGGCTTCTGGATTCTGAATACAGAACTGAAGCTACTGGAAGGGGAAGAGAGTTTGAAAGTGTAGGGATCTAATAGACAGTGGTGACAGAATATTGGTACTTGGTGATGGGTATCACATACTAGCCTACATTTTGGAGAGGGGTGAAGCCACCTGAACTTCTAAAGCACATTACAGTATTCTAAACCGCTGCTACTTCAATGATAAAAGAAAACAGGCTAGGGGCTGGGCAGTAGTACAGTGGGTTAAGTGCACATGGCACAAGGCGCATGGCCTGGCTTCAGGATCCCGGTTTGAGCCCCCAGCTACCCACCTGCGGGGTAGGGGGGTCGCTTCGCAAGTGGTGAAGCAGGTCTGCCAGTGTCTATCTTTCTCTCCTCTCTGTCTTTTCCCCCTCTCGATTTCTCTCTGTCCTATCCAACAACAACAGCTATAACAACAATAATAATAACAACCACAACAAGGGCAACAAAATGGGTAAATTAGCCTCCAGTAGCAGTGGATTTGTAGTGCCGGCACCGAGCCCCAGTGATAACCCTGAAGGCAGAAAGAAAAAGAAAGAAAGAAATCAGGTCACCTTTTCCTGTCACAACAAAAACAATAAAATATCTAGGAATAAACCTAACAAAAGAAGTGAAAGACTTGTATACTGAAAATTATGAGTCATTATTCAAGGAAGTAGAAAAAGACACAAAGAAGTGAAAGATATTCCATGTTCATGAATTGGAACAATTAGCATCATCAAAATGTATATACTACCCAGAGCCATATACAAATTTAATGCAATCCCCATCAAGGTCCCACCCAATTATTTTAGGATAATAGAAAAAAAATTATAAATGTTTATCTGGAACCAGAAAAGACCTAGAATTGCCAAAACAATTGTGAGAACAAAGAACAGGACTAGAGGCATCACACTCCCAGATCTCAAATGGTATTATAGGGCCATTGTAATAAAAACTGTTTGGTACTGGAATGTAAATAGATACACTGGCCAATGGAATGGAATTGAGAGCCCAGAAGTAAGGCTCTATACCTGTGGGCATCTAATCTTTGACAAAGGTACCCAAACTATTAAATGGGGAAAAGAGAGTCTCTTCAACAAATATTGTTGGAAAAAAATAGGGTTAAAACATGTGGAATAATGAAACTGAACCACTGTATTTCACCAAACACAAAAGTAAATTCCAAGTGGCTCAAGGACTTGGATGTTAGACAAGAAACTATCAGATACTTAGAGGAAAATATTGGCAGAACTCCTTTCCATCTAATTTTTAAAGGTATTTTCAATGATACAAATCCAATTACAAAAAGACTAAAACAAAAATAAACCTATGGGACTAGATCAAATTAAAAGCTTCTGCACAGCAAAAGAAACCAATACCCAAGCAAAGAGATCCCTCACAGAATGGGAGAAGATCTTTACATGCCATACATTAGATAAGAGTTTAATAACCAACATATATAAAGAGCTTGCCAGACTCAACAAGAAAACAAATGACCCCATCCAAAAATGGGAAGAAGAGATGGACAGAATATTCACCACAGAAGAGATCCAAAAGGCTGATAAATACATGAAAAAATGCTCCAAGTCTCTGATTGTCAGAGAAATGCAAATAAAGACAACAATGAGATATCACTTCACTCCTGTGAGAATGCAATACATAAGAAAAGCAACAAATGCTGGAGAGGTTGTGGGTACAAGGGAACCCTCTTGCACTGCTGGTGGGAATGTAAATTAGTCCAACCCCTGTGGAGAGCAGTCTGGAGAACTCTCAGAAGGCTAGAAATGGACCTAGCCTATGATCCTGCAATTCCTCTCCTGGGGATATATCCTAAGGAATCAAACATACCCATCCAAAAAGATTTGTGTGTACCTATGTTCATAGCAGCACAATTTGTAATATCCCAAACCTGGAAGCAACCCAGGTGTCCAAGAACAGATGAGTGGCTGAGTAAGTTTGTGGTATATACACACAATGGAATACTATTCAGTCATTAAAAATGGTGAATTTACCTTCTTTACCTCATCTTGGATGGAGCTTGAAGGAATCATGTTAAGTGAGATCATCCAGAAAGAGAAAGAAGAATATGGAATGATCTCACTCATAGACAGAAGCTGAAAAATAAGAATAGATGGGAAAACACAAAGCAGAGCTTTGACTCGAGTTGGTGTATTGCAAGACTGGGTTGGGGTGGGTGGGGGAGGATTTAGGTTCAGGAACATCATGATGGAAGAGGATCTAGTGGGTGTTGGATTTTTATGTGGAAAACTGAGAAACGTTACACATATCCAAACTATTGTATTTTACTGTCGACTGTAAGCCATTAATCCCCCAGTGAAGAAGTTAAAAAAAAAATCAGTCCACCAGGTAACTTTTAAAAAAAAATTTTTTTTAAGATTTTATTTATTTACTCATGAAGACAGAAGGAGAGAGAGAGAGAGAGAGAGAGAGAGAGAGAGAGAGAGAGAGAGAAAGAACCAGACACCACTCTTGTATATGTGCTGCCAGGGATTGAACTCAGGACCTCATGCCTGAGAATCCAATGCTATAGCCACTGCACCACCTCCCAGACCACACTGGGTAACTTCTTATTTATTTATTTTTTTTAGAATTTATTATTTATTCATGAGAAAGATAGGAAGAGAGAAAGAATCAGACACCACTCTGGCACATGTGCTGTCAGGGATCAAACTCAGGATCTCATGGTTGAGAATCCAATGCTTTATCCACTGCGCCACCTCCCAGACCATGCTGGGTAACTTGTTAACCCCAGCTCCACCTCAATCTCAAACTCAGCCTTAGGTCAGAGGCTTTGCTATGTGGATGATTGAAATGGAGTGGGGGTGGGGAGTTGCTTTGGAGCTCCAGGTAAGGGAGCATCTTTGCATAACCATTATGCTATCTCCCCCACCCAACCTGCTGGAATTCTTAATAGCAACTTCAGCAGCCTGTCTCTTCCTCATTTTTCAAGGGCAGACTCTGGAGCCCTTCAATTGTGGAAATTATTTAAGAACACAAGGTCCTCACAAGTTTTGCAATATGACCTGTGGTCTCATTTCTGGAGGATGAAATAAAAATGATTATAGTGATGAATAATAACCCCACTTACTCACAGGAGCCTTGAGAGAGCTTCTCCAGGCTAAGTAATCTCAGCCAGCCTTCTGCCACCACCATCAGAGATGAATCAGAGGGTGTGGCATTCAGGAACTATCACAGATGACTTCAGACAAACAGAAAATAAGGGGAGAGAAAGACTACATCCAGAAGACAGGATTAAGAGGTCACTAGGACTCCACTCCCTTTCTGAGGCCTCCTGAGTATGTTTGGTGGCAGCAAAACTATCCCCTTTATTTTGTCTACTCTTTTTTTTTAAATTTATTTTTTATGTAAGAAAGGATAAATTAACAAAGCTATAAGTAGGAGGGGTACAACTCCACACAATTCCCACCACCCAATCTCCATATCCCATCCCCTCCCCTGATAGTTTTCCCATTCTCTATCCCTCTGGGAGCATATCTACTCTTATAGATGAAATAATCCAGACCGTTTTCAAATCCCCTCACCTATGCTTCCTCTTCTGACACAAAAATTCTGTAACCCATTAGATAACCTTCCCTTAGTCCCCAAAGACAGTGCTTCCTACTTCTCTGATGAACCCTGGAACCTCTCAAGGTGATTCCCTTTTGTCATTCTTCCTTTCTTCCTTTTTTCCTTTCTTCCTTCCTCCCTCCTTCCCTTCCTTCCTTCCTTCCTTCTTGCCTCTCTCCCTTCCTTCTTTCCTTTCTTATCAGTTGTCATCAATTTTTCTTTTCTTTTAATAAATTATTATCTTTATTTATTTGATAGAGACAGCCAGAAATTGAGAAGGAAGAGGGAGGGAAAGAAGGAGAGAGAAAGAGACACCTGCTGCACTGCTTCACCACTTGCAAAGCTTTCCCCCTGCAGGTGGGGACCGAGGGCTTGGGTCCTTGTGCACTGTAACATGTGTGTTCAACCAGGTACATCACCACCCAGCCCCCAATTCTCTTTTCCAAATGAGATAATTACATGTAAAGCACTTGGAGCAATGGCTGGCACATACTAAGATCTGAATACATGCTAGCTGTAATAATTGTTTGGGTCTCTGGTTTGAATATGAATCCAGTACCATTTGCATTCTTAGATGCCAATATCCATTTTAAAAAATGTTTATTGAGTTAACAAAGGATTATAACTGCTGTCAATATTTTAATACTCCCCATGCCCCAGGTACACACACTGATCTCATCTCAATGAAACAAAGAAAAAAACCAAAAAACAAAGAGCTACAACAACAGCTTTAAGTATTATAATCAGATAGATTTAAGTGTGCTATTTAGGGTTATTTTTTGAAAAAAAAAAAACCCTCAAAACTGCTCAGAGATAGAGGGATATTAATTTTAAATGCTTAAGTGATAACTAAATTTAATGTGGTGAACTTGTTTGGTCCTGACTCAAATAGACTTACTGTAAAAAGACACATTAGAGACAATAAGGGAAACTTAATTACAGACTGGATATTCAGTGCTGCTAAGGCACTATTGTAAATTTTGTTGGGCGTGGCATTGTGGTCATGTTTTTTAAAAAGTCAATATTTTGAGAGAGAGAACAAACAGTATGTCTGAAATTTTTTTAAAATTTATTTCTTTATTGGGGAATTAATGTTTTACATTCAACAGTAAATACAATAGTTTGTACATGCATAACATTCCCCAGTTTCCCATTTAACAATACAACCCCCACTATGTCACTTATCATCCTTCATGGACCTGTATTCTCCCCACCCACCCACCCCAGAGTCTTTTACTTTGGTGCAATACGCCAGTTCCATTTCAGGTTCTACTTGTGTTTTCTTTTGGTATGTCTGAAATTTGTTTTAAACTATTGTAGAAAAAAAATAGGGACAACCCAAATAAATATGGCAGAAGTTTGATAATGATCGGATATGGGTGATGGAGATTGGTGGTTTATTCTATATATTTTCTCTACTGGACTGAATTAACTTCATAAAAAAGAAAAAAGCGGAGATGGGGGTTGTCTTTAGATTTAAGTTTTCTGTAGTGGTTCAGTGGTTCAGTGGTAGTGTGCAGGACTAGATGCAAGTTTTTGAGAAAGGTAAGTCAGGCTGTGACCACTGACCAAGCAGCTGTTAGTAGTGGAGACAATGAGGAACGATGGAAGCCTGCACCAGAGGGAGTGGGGTTAGGTAGAACTGCACTGGAGAAAGCTTTGGTGCTGTGGTTTTGTTCTCTTTCTCCATCTCTGCCTCTGTCTCTCCATCTCTGTCTCTGTTGCTTTCTGAAAAAAGTGATGCAGAGCTGTGAAGTCACAGCTGGTGAGAGTCTCCCAAAGTGGGGTGGGGGGAAAGGACTCTTTCATTTACTATTTAGACTTAAGTTTGCAATGTTAGCATTCAGGTTGTGATAGTAATTCATTCTCCATGATATAAAAAAACCCCAGATCATTCTCTTCTCCCTTGTTGGTGGAAACCAGCTATTCATGAGGACTCTAGGCACTGAGAGGTCTTAAACTGCCTGTTTCACAACATGGCTGAGCGAAGTTGACCTAAATCTACAGTGTAAATAAACAGAACTGAATGGAGGCTGTGCGGTCTTGCCTCCACTCATAAAACCCTCTGAGGAAGGCCAAATGAGACTGTGTGAGAGAACCTGTACGTCTCCCATTTCAGAAAAAAATGCCAGTTGCTGAACATTTCCATAGCAACCAAGGTTACTCCTCAGATACCACCTTGGCTGCATCCCTTTCTTTTTTCAAGTCTTAGTTCCCGAATTTCTGAGTTGAATTGAAAAGGAGAGAAAGACTGAAGGGTGGAGTGTCAAGAGAAAGAGAAAGTCCTCTCCTCTCCCAGATCAACTAGGAATAGCAAAGGAGACCACCCGGACGGAAACAAGACAGGACTAGAATGACCACAGGAACCCAGTAAATCACCCGTGAGTACAAACATGCGTGGCTGGTGACAGAGAGGAGAGAGGGGCCTAAGGAGAGATTAAGTGACTGCTAACAGTTCAACAATTTATCAGTGGAGACACCACCTCCAGTCTGCTCCACCAACAAGGGGACAGCTGAAGGGAGGAAAGGAGTCCCCAGAGACTCACCAAGTGCAACTCTGAGTCTCCATTGCTACTACCCTCAGAATATGGAGCAGCAACAGGGAGGGACACCAGGGGACAGAGATCTAACCGGGAAACTCAGGAGAAGACCTATACCTCGGTGGCATAGCTGAGGGGCTGTGAAAGTCTCTTTGCATAACCACTAGATTATCTCTGCCACACTCTGCTTTATCTCTTGGTCAGGAGTCAGTGATTAAGCTAAGAAGCCTATTGATAGTTTTAAAGCCCTCAGGCTCCCATAGCCTACAGGGAAGAAAAAAAAAAGAGGCTTTTACACCACTGAGCTCCAACTCAGGGATTGAAAAAACTGTTAACTTCAACCACGGTAAAACCTTTAATTAAATTACTTAGACACAAGTCAATCCAGGCAACAGTGATCAATAATTTGAAAAGTACTGATAAAGGGAACTCATAACATAATATATAAAATGGTTAAAACAACGAGAAAAAATATTGGAGACTCGAACCAGGACAAGAGTCCAGCTAAAAGTCCTCCAGAGGGTGAAGCACAAAACAACGAGTTCAACATCCAAACATTAGCTAAGGAAATAATAACAGGAGTGAGTAAAGAATTTGAAAAAATTGTAATCAGAAATGCAGGAACAACAAAAGAGAATATGAAAGAAAATTCTAATAATCTCATGGTTATTAGAGAGCTGAAAGCTGAAATCGCTGAGCTAAGAAGGCAACTAGCTGAACAAGCTAAAACAGAATCACAGCAGGGCAACAAAATAGATGAACTCCAGAAAGCAGTAGAGGGCAGAGAGAATAGAATCTATGAGGCTGAAGACAGAATTAGCAAGATTGAGGATGAATTAGAGACAACTAAAAAAGAAGTAAGAGATCTCAAAAAGAGATTAAGAGATGCTGAAAACAACAACAGAGTCCTATGGGATGACTTCAAAAGAAACAATATACGAATTATTGGCTTACCATAGGAAGAAAGAGAAGGAGAGGAAGAAAGCATTCTCCAGGCCATAATAGCTGAACAACACCAAAGACATAAAGATTCAAGAAGCCCAGAGGGTCCCAAACAGAATTAACCCAGATCTAAAGACACCAAGACATGTCATACTTAGAATGGAAAGGAATAAGGATAAAGAAAGGATCCTCAAAGCTGCAAGAGAAAAACAAAGAGTCACCTACAAAGGAAAACCCATAAGATTAGCAGCAGACTTCTCCATACAAACACTACAGGCCAGAAGAGAATGGCAAGATATCTATCGAGTGCTCAATGAGAAAGGCTTTCAGCCAAGAATACTATATCCTGCTAGACTGTCATTCAGACTAGATGGAAGCATCAAAACCTTCTCAGACAAGCAACAGTTGAAGGAAACAACCACCACCAAGCCTGCCCTGAAAGAAGTTCTGAAAGAACAACCAGACCACCACAAATAGGACATATATCAAAACACTCTAAAACTCTACAAGAATGGCGTTAAAATATCTTCAATCTTTGATATCAATAAATGTCAATGGCCTGAATTCACCTATTAAAAGACACAGAGTAGGAAGATGGATCAGAAAACACAACCCAACAATATGTTGTCTACAGGAAACTCACCTAAGTCAACAAGACAAACACAGACTTAAAGTGAAAGGATGGAAAACTATCATACAAGCCAATGGCCCACAAAAAAGGGCAGGAACAGCTATTCTCATATCTGACATGATAGACTTTAAAATAGATAAGATTAAAAAAGATAGGAATGGACACTACTTAATGCTCAGAGGATCAGTCAATCAAGAGGACTTAACAATTATTAATATCTATGCACCCAATGAAAAGCCATCTAAATATATCAAACTTCTACTGAAAGAGCTACAGCAATATATTAACAGTAACACAATCATAGTGGGGGACTTCAACACCTCACTATCTCAACTTGACAGATCATTCAGGAAGAAAATCAGTAAAGACATAAGGGAGCTAAATGAAGAGATAGATAAACTAGAACTATTGGACATTTTCAGAGTCATTCATCCTAAGAAACTGGAATACACATTTTACTCAAATCCATATGGATCATTCTCAAGGATAGACCATATGTTAGGCCACAAAGACAGCATCAGCCAATTCAAGAGCACTGAAATCATCCCAAGCATCTTCTCAGACCACAGTGGAATTAAACTAACACTTAACAATCAACAAAAGATTAGTAACACTCCCAAAATGTGGAAGCTCAACAGTACACTTCTTAACAACTTCTGGGTCAAAGAGGAAATCAAGGAAGAAATCAAAATGTTTCGAGAGTTCAATGAAAATGAAGACACAAGCTATCAAAATATTTGGGACACAGCTAAAGCAGTCCTAAGAGGGAAGTTCATAGCTATACAAGCACACATTAGGAAACAAGAAAAGGCACAAATAAACAGCCTGATTGCACATCTTAAAAACCTAGAAGAAGAACAACAAAGTAATCCTAAAGCAACCAGAAGGACAGAAATCACTAAAGTTAGGGCAGAAATAAATAACATTGAGAATAGGAAAACCATACAAAAGATCAATGAAAGTAAATGTTGGTTCTTCGAAAGAGTAAACAAAATTGACAAACCTTTAGCCAGACTCACAAAACAAACAAGGGAGAAGACCCAAATAAATCGGATAGTAAATGAAAGAGGAGATATCACAACAGACATTGCAGAAATTCAACATATCATGCGAGGCTTCTATGAACAACTATATGCCACCAAGCTAGAGAACCTGGAAGAAATGAATGATTTCCTAGATACCTACCAACTTCCAAAACTAAGTAAAGAGGAAGTGGATAACATGAACAGGCCCATCACAGCTAATGAAATTGAGACAGTTATCAAAAATCTTCCCAAAAATAAAAGTCCTGGACCAGATGGTTTTACAAATGAATTCTACAAAACTTTCAAAGAAGAACTAATACCTCTACTCTTAAAAGCCTTCCAGAAGATTGAAGACACTGGAATACTCCCTGCCAGCTTCTATGAAGCCAACATCACCCTGATACCAAAAGCAAACAGGGACACAACCAAAAAAGAAAACTACAGACCAATATCTCTGATGAACATAGATGTGAAAATATTGAACAAAATTCTAGCCAACCGGATACAGCAGTATATCAAAAAGATTGTTCATCATGACCAAGTGGGGTTTATCCCAGGCATGCAAGGTTGGTTTAATATACGTAAGTCAATCAATGTGATCCACCACATCAACAAAAGCAAGACCAAAAACCACATGGTCATATCAATAGATGCAGAGAAAGCCTTTGACAAAATACAACATCCCTTTATGATCAAAACACTACAAAAAATGCGAATAGATGGAAAATTCCTGAAGATAGTGGAGTCTATATATAGCAAACCTACAGCCAACATCATACTCAATGGTGAAAAACTGGAAGCATTTCCCCTCAGATCAGGTACTAGACAGGGCTGCCCACTATCACCATTACTATTCAACATAGTGTTGGAAGTTCTTGCCATAGCAATCAGGCAGGAGCAAGGAATTAAAGGCATACAGATTGAAAGAGAAGAAGTCAAACTCTCCTTATTTGCAGATGACATGATAGTATACATAGAAAAACCTAAGGAATCCAGCAAGAAGCTTTTGGAAATCATCAGGCAATACAGTAATGTGTCAGGCTATCAAATTAACATTCAAAAGTCAGTGGCATTCCTCTATGCAAACACTAAGTTAGAAGAAATTGAAACCCAGAAATCAGTTCCTTTTTCTATAGCAACAAAAACAATAAAATATCTAGGAGTAAACCTAACCAAAGAAGTGAAAGACTTGTATACTGAAAATTATGAGTCACTACTCAAAGAAATTGAAAAAGACACAAAGAAGTGGAAAGATATTCCATGTTCATGGGTTGGAAGAATTAACATCATCAAAATGAATATATTACCCAGAGCCATCTACAAATTTAATGCTATCCCCATCAGATCCCAAGCACATTTTTTTTGGAGAATAGAACAAATGCTACAAATGTTTATCTGGAACCAGAAAAGACCTAGAATTGCCAAAACAATCTTGAGAAAAAAGAACAGAACCGGAGGCATCACACTCCCAGATCTCAAACTGTATTATAGGGCCATTGTCATCAAAACTGCTTGGTACTGGAACATGAACAGACACACTGACCAGTGGAATAGAATTGAGAGCCCAGAAATGAGGCCCCATACCTATGGACATCTAATCTTTGACAAAGGGGCCCGGACTATTACATGGGGAAAGCAGAGTCTCTTCAACAAATGGTGTTGGAAACAATGGGTTGAAACATGCAGAAGAATGAAACTGAATCACTGTATTTCACCAAATATAAAAGTAAATTCCAAGTGGATCAAGGACTTGGATGTTAGACCAGAAACTATCAGATACTTAGAGGAAAATATTGGCAGAACTTTTTTCCGCATAAATTTTAAAGACATTTTCAATGAAACGCATCCAATTACAAGGAAGACTAAGGCAAGTATAAACCTATGGGACTACATCAAATGAAAAAGCTTCTTCACAGCAAAAGAAACCACTACCCAAACCAAGAGACCCCTCACAGAATGGGAGAAGATCTTTACATGCCATACATCAGATAAGAGTTTAATAACCAACATATATAAAGAGCTTGCCAGACTCAACAACAAGACAACAAATAACCCCATCCAAAAATGGGGGGAGGACTTGGGCAGAATATTCACCACAAAATAGATCCAAAAGGCCGAGAAACACATGAAAAAATGCTCCAAGTCTCTGATTGTCAGAGAAATGCAAATCAAGACAACAATGAGATATCACTTCACTCCTGTGAGAATGTCATACATCAGAAAAGGTAACAGCAGCAAATGCTGGAGAGGGTGTGGGGTCAACGGAACCCTCCTGCACTGCTGGTGGGAATGTCAATTGGTCCAACCTCTGTGGAGAACAATCTGGAGAACTCTCAGAAGGCTAGAAATGGACCTACCCTACGACCCTGCAATTCCCCTCCTGGGGATATATCCTAAGGAACCCAACACATCCATCCAAAAAGATCTGTGTACACATATGTTCTTGGCAGCACAATTTGTAATAGCTGAAACCTGGAAGCAACCCAGGTGTCCAACAACAGATGAGTGGCTGAGCAAGTTGTGGTATATATACACAATAGAATACTACTCAGCTGTAAAAAATGGTGACTTCACACCGTTTTCAGCCGATCTTGGATGGATCTTGAAAAAATCATGTTGAGTGAAATAAGTCAGAAACAGAAGGATGAATATGGGATGATCTCACTCTCAGGCTGAAGTTGAAAAACAAGATTAGAAAAGAAAACACAAGTCGAACCTGAAATGGAATTGGAGTATTGCACCAAAGTAAAAGACTCTGGGGTGGGTGGGTGGGTGGGGAGAATACAGGTCCATGAAAGATGATGAATGACATAGTGGGGGTTGTATCATTAAATGGGAATCTGGGGAATGTTATGCATGTACAAACTATTGTATTTACTGTTGAATGTAAAACATTAATTCCCCAATAAAGAAATAAATTTAAAAAAAAGAGAAAGAGAAAGCCTATATTATTCTTTTCTCTGTAGGATTTTTACAAAAATTAATAAAAGTGTCTGCATCCACACCCCCCCAAAAAAAAACAAACACTTTTGTCTATAGTGGGAATGATGCCCTTTTCTTTTTCTTTTTTTTTAAAAAAAATTTTATTTATTTCCTTTTGTTGCCCTTGTTTTATTTTTCTAGTTATTATTATTGTTGTTATTGATGTTGTCATTGTTGGATAGGACAGAGAGAAATGGAGAGAGCAGGGGAAGACAGAGAGGGGGAGAGAAAGATAGACACCTGCAGACCTGCTTCACCGCCTGTGAAGCAACTCCTCTGCGGGTGGGAAGCAGGGGGCTCGAACCGGGATCCTTACACCAGTCCTTGTGCTTTACACTATGTGCACTTAACCTGCTGCACTACTGCACTACCACCTAACTCCCCTTCTTCTTCTTCTTCTTCTTCTTCTTCTTCTTCTTCTTCTTCTTCTTCTTCTTCTTCTTCTTCTTCTTCTTCTTCTTCTCCTTCTCCTTCTCCTTCTCCTCCTTCTCCTTCTCCTTCTCCTTCTCCTTCTCCTCCTCCTCCTCCTCCTCCTCCTCCTTCTCCTCCTCCTCCTCCTGCTCCTTCTCCTCCTTCTCCTCCTCCTCCTCCTCCTCCTCCTCCTCCTCCTCCTCCTCCTCCTCCTCCTCCTTTTTAACCAGAGCACTGCTCAGATCTGGCTTATGGTGGTGTGGGGGATTGAACCAGGGACTTTGGAGCCTCAGCCACAAGAGCCTCTTTGCATAACCATTATGCTATCTACCCTCTGCCCAGAATGATGCCCTTTTCTTCACCTAATTTTCTTTAGTTATTTTTCCACAAATCACCAGATTTTGCCAAGCATAAAAAAATTTAGTTTCTTCTTTCTCTTTTTCTCTCCCTTCCTTCCTTCCTTCCATTTCTTTTCTTCAATAGGACAGAGATAATTTGAGAGGGGAGAAGAGATAGAGAGGGAGAGAGAAAGAGATACCTGTGGCATTGCTTTACTGCTCATGCAGCTTCCCCCCTATAAGTGGGGGCTAGGAGCTTAAACCCAAGTTTTTGTGGACTATAATGTGTGCACTCACCTGTCTCCTTTCTATTATAGTTCATGATATTCTTCTTTTGCCTCCAGGGTTATTGTTGGGGCTCAGTGCCTGCAACACGAATCCACTGCTCCTGTGGCCAATTGTTCAGTTTTCTTTTTGGATAGGACAGAGAGAAATTGAGAGGAGAGGGGAAGATAGAAAGGAGAAAGAAAGATAGACACCTGCAGACCTGCTTCACCACTTGTGAGCCAACAAACACCCTGCAGATGGGGATCTGGGGGTTCGAACCTGGATCCTTGTGCAGGCCCTATGCTTTGTACTATGTGTACTTAACCCAGTGCGCTACCACCTGGGCCCTTGTCTATGACTCAGTTCTTTTTAAAGGAAAAGCTGGACTATATCTCCACTAGCAATTTAATAGAGTAATGTTGCAAGTAGGTTGTGGAAAAAATCAGACTAATATTTTATGTAGAGAAAGGAAAAGTACAGCATTTCTTTTCAGGCTTCTACTTCTTATGAAAACACTGTGTGCCAGGATGTGGGTTTGAGCCTCCGACCACCACATGGGAGTGCCTGCAGGGGCATAGGCACTGAGCCTCTGAGATAACCATGGTGGCAAACAGAAAAAAGCAGCAGCAGCAGCAGCAAGAAAAAACACAGAGCTTGTATAGGAGGTGAGTGAGCACTGAAAGAATACACGTTCACTCATAGATGGCTATTTCTTTTTTAAAACATCTTTAAATTAATAAATTTTTTAATTATCTTTATTGGATAGAAAAAGCCAGAAATTGAGTGGAGTGGAGAGAGAGAGAGAGAGAGAGAGAGAGAGAGAGAAACCTGCAGCACTGCATTACCACTTGTGAAGCTTTCCCCTGCAGGTGGGAACCAGGGGCTTGAACCCAGGTCCTTGTACATTGTAACATGTGTGGTCAACCAGATGCACCACCACCTGGCTCCAAAATTAATTTTTATTTTATCTTGCCACTAGTATTACCACTGGGGTTCTATGCCTATATGACTCTACCATTCCTCATGGCCTTTTTTTTTCTTTTGATAGAGGGTGAGAGACAAAGAGATAAAATGGAGAGACATGGCACCACACCACTATTTGTGAAACTTCCCCTTTGCAGGTGCTCCCATGTGTTGACTGGGGGACTTAAACCTGGACCCTTGCACATGGTAACATGTGATCACTCTACTGGGTGAGTCACCACCCAGCCTCCTAATTTTATTTGAGAAAGATCACTTCACCATATATAGTGTCAGGGATTGAACCCAGGGTCTCCCCCATGCAGTGCATGTACTCTACTCACTGAACCACCTCCCAGGCCCTCCTTTAAATAGGTTATGCTATTTCACACCAGGAGCTATGGAATGAATTAATAGCAGATCTCTGCAGATAGAGATAACATTGTTACTCACAGTGTGTTCGGAGTCCACTTTTCCACTGGCCTGTCTCCTGAGGCCCTATTAATAGGCTCTGCCAGGGGCTATATTCCTTCATTTAGACCTTCCTAGATTTTTAATCTTGTGATGCCGGTGACATATCTAATTCGTGACATCCTACCAATAAAAATATGGGCATGCATGTCTCTCTCTTACTTCTTGGCGAGTGACAAAATAGTCTGTGACTGAGTTTGACTCCCGAGATTTTTTAGCCAGAGGCAAAATGTTTCTTTATATCTATCCTGGCAGCCACCTGAATTTTATAAGTTTAAATGTCTGTCAAAGAAAACATGCCAGGTATAAAGTGTGACCTTTATGTCTAGGGAGACAGAGAATGGTGTTTTAGTTGGATTACTTAATGTAAAAAATGAAGTCCATTTCTTTTACTTGTGTTTTTCTTTAAGCCACTTTTTAGACATATAATACCAAAAAAAAAAATTAGCTCAGAAGTCAGTGATAGGCACTTAGATTCCTTAAATGGAGCAAGACTGAACAATGAACTAGTAAAGACTATTTTAAGGGATTCTGACATGAAAAGGCAATTATAAAAAAAAAAAAAAAACTGTTTCAGACTTTGCCTTCTGAAACATAGCAAAACAGAACATTAACCATTTAAACAATACTGGTCATAGTCATTTAAGATACACAGGTAGAAATGACCAGCAATTATCACCATGTGCAGACAGAATCATTCCTGGGTTAGAGTAACCAACTGTCTTAGCTTTCTTGGAAGTCCCCTGGTTGTTGCACTGAAAATCACACACCCCAGGAAACCCCTCAGTTCCAGGAAATCTGGAACATCTGGTCACCCTAAAGTGGGCCAAGTCAGAGGCCAAAAAAAAAAAAAAAAAAAAAAACAGACTACCCAGGAATTTTTACAGTGAACACATAGAATTTATCTCTATGTATTTGTGCAAAAGAAGGGTTAAAATCCTCAAACTCCCACTCAAAATTGTTATAAGAAATTGCCTGAATTCATCACTAGGCAATTTGCAAGTGTGAGTTGCTATAAAATTATAAATAATAGCTCGGGAGTGGTTTTCATGCAGCTAATAGACCTTACCTGGATGTCGCCAAGGTCTTGCTGGGTAACTATTAGAGCTTTTCCTCCAGAGAAAATCTAGCCCTTTGTGAATAATTTTACATTTCTTTCATTCCTGCTAATGCTAGATCACCTCTCAGGACAATACAGCCCAACCTAGGCTCCCTGTTTGTTTAACCCAGCTGGGTTCAGTCAAATTATGGGCTTCATTTTGGGTGGAGCATATTTTTGTGGGCTGTGGGAGACCTGTAATTCTTCTTCTTCTTTTTTAATTCAAAACCCTTTTTAGCTTTGGGTGATGTAAAATCCACAGGGTACCTACAACAGTGTCATGCAACTGAAGGTCTTCCCACATGATCCATCTGGGACACAGTGGAGCCAGGACCTTACCCAAGTCTGTCCGCCCACTCACTCTACAATCTCCTCCATTCCACCCCCTGTGAAGTCTTTTACTTCTTTCTCTGCTTGTGGTTCAGAGGTTTCAATTACCAGCCAGGTTCTCTTTTTCATCGAGAGAGGTATTGTTTGATGCTGTGCATTCATCCATCCGTAAGCACCTCAAATCTGCCTGACTTGCTAGCTCCAGAACCATGGCAACAGCATAGTTTCATGCAAAAGTCCTAGATTAGAAGGCAAAACCTCATTTTTAGGCCCAATTCTGCCACGGTCTTGCTTAGGTATCACAGGCAAATTGCCCAACCTCACAGGAGTTCTGTTTCCTCATCTGTTAAATGAAAGGTTGCATTAAATTAGCTTGAAAACCTTTTTAGGCTAAAAAATTCTGTGATTCAATACAAAAGTGTTTACTGGTGGGGAAAGTTGGAAAGAGAGATTGCAGGAGAAGGTTGAATAAGATGATGTTGGGGTGGGAAGAAATCATCCTGTAGCCCTCTGGGTTCTTTAAAGTCCAGACAGTTAATCAAGCAAACATAAGTAAGATTGATAAGAGAAAAATCAGATTAAGCGCACATGGCACAAAGCCCAAGGACCCGTGTAAGGATCCCTGTTTGAGCCCCTGGCTCCCCACCTGCAGGGGGATCGCTTCATAAGCGATGAAGCTGATCTGCAGGTGTCTATCTTTCTTTCTCCCTCTCTGTCTTCCCCTCCTCTCTTGACTTCTCTCTGTACTATCCAACAACAATGACAACAATGACAATAATAACAATAACAACAACAATGATAAACAACAAGGGCAACAAAAGTGTAAAAGTGGCCTCCAGGAGCAGTGGATTCATAGTGCAGGCACCAAGCCCCAATGATAACCCTGGAGGCAAAAAGAGAGAGAGAGAGAGAGAGAGAGAGAGAGAGAGAGAGAGAGAGAGAAATTAAAGAGGAATTTTATTGAAATTATGTATACTGGGGGCCTGATGGTGGCACACTAGGTAGAACAAACCCAATACTATGTGTGAACCTCTGGGTTCAAACCCATGTCCCCATCTGCAGGGAGGAAATGTCACAAGCAATGGGACAGTGCAGCAAGGATCTCTTCTTTTTCACTTACCTGTGCTGGAGGTGGGCATGGAGAGGGGGAGGAAAGGGGTAAAGACAAAATGGCTACTGAGAACAGTGGTGTCATGCAGACACTGAGGCCAAGCCTGGTTGGGGGGGCAGGATAGGAATCATATATATCTCTTGAGTACATGGGAGAGACAGAAATTCAGAGTAATTCCCCACATAGTCTTAGATTTCATCTGTAAATAGCTTAGATAACACAGAGGACTTTGGGAAGAGGAAAGGGAAGGTCAGCCAAAAAGGGCACAGTAAAACTAAGGCATAAAGACTCAAGTTCTGTCCTCTCCATGGACCAGATCCTCCTTACAAGAAGTCTTTATCCAGGAGGAAACTTCATTCTTCCTTCTGGGCGCCTCCTATTATCAAATGCATAATTGGGGATGATAGAGTTTTGCTCCCCCAAAGTGGAAGCCTGGGTCCTCCACAGTGAAGGTGATCAGTTGATATCCTCAATGAAAGGACTAATCAAGGGTGATAAGAACAAAAACATCTACCATTCAATTCAAAGGACTTTGCTATGAGCTATGGTAAAACTTCACTTCTCTCCAACCATCTCCCTACACTTTCTTTTTTTTTTTTTTTTTAATTTTTTATTAAAGAAAGGATTAATTAACAAAACCATAGGGTAGGAGGGGTACAACTCCACACAATTCCCACCGCCCAATCTCCATATCCCACCCCCTCCCCCGATAGCTTTCCCATTCTCTATCCCTCTGGGAGCATGGACCCAGGGTCATTGAGGGTTGCAGAAGGTAGAAGGTCTGGCTTCTGTAATTGCTTCCTCGCTGAACATGGGTGTTGACTGGTCGGTCCATACTCCCAGTCTGCCTCTCTCTTTCCCTAGTAGGATGGGTCTCTGGGGAAGCTGAGCTCCAGGACACATTGGTGGTGTCTTCAATCCAGGGAAGTCTGGCCGGCATCCTGATGACACCTGGAACCTGGTGACTGAAAAGAGAGTTAACATACAAAGCCAAACAAATTGTTGAGCAATCCTGGTCCCAAAGCTTGGAAAAGTGGAGAGGAAGTGTTAGGGAGGTACTCACTGCAAACTCTAGTGTACTTCTGCTTTCTTACTTTGGTGCCATACTCCAAACTCAGTCAATTTCTGCTTTGCGTTTCTACTTCTTTTTTTTTTTTTTTTACATGCATAACATTCCCCAGATTCCCATTCAACAATACAACCCCCACTATTTCATTCATCATTTTTCATGGACCTATATTCTCCCCACCCACCCACCCACCCACCCCAGAGTCTTTTACTTTGGTGTAATACTCCAATTCCATTTCAGGTTCGACTTGTGTTTTCTTTTCTAATCTTGTTTTTCAACTTTGGCCTGAGAGTGAGATCATCCCATATTCATCCTTCTGTTTCTGACTTATTTCACTCAACATGATTTTTTCAAGGTCCATCCAAGATTGGCTGAAAACGGTGAAGTCACCATTTTTTACAGCTGAGTAGTATTCCATTGTGTATATATACCACAACTTGCTCAGCCACTCATCTGTTGTTGGACACCTGGGTTGCTTCCAGGTTTTGGCTATTACAAATTGTGCTGCCAAGAACATATGTGTACACAGATTTTTTTTGGATAGATATGTTGTGTTCCTTAGGATATATCCCCAGGAGAGGAATTGCAGGATCATAGGGTAGTCTATCATGTCAGATATGAGAATAGCTGTTCCTGCCCTTTTTTGTGGGCCATTGGCTTGAATGATAGTTTTCCATCCTTTCACTTTAAGTCTGTGTTTGTCTTGTTGCGTTAGGTGAGTTTTCTGTAGACAACATATTGTTGGGTTGTGTTTTCTGATCCATCTTCCTACTCTGTGTCTTTTAATAGGTGAATTCAGGCCATTGACATTTATTGATATCAAAGATTGAAGATATTTTAACGCCATTCTTGTAGAGTTTTAGAGTGTTTTGATATGTGTTCTATTTGTGGTGGTCTGGTTGTTTATAGGAAACCTTTCAGAACTTCTTTCAAGGCAGGCTTGGTGATGGTTGCTTCCTTCAACTGTTGCTTGTCTGAGAAGGTTTTGATGCTTCCATCTAGTCTGAATGACAATCTAGCAGGATATAGTATTCTTGGCTGAAAGCCTTTCTCATTGAGCACTCGATAGATATCTTGCCATTCTCTTCTGGCCTGTAGTGTTTGTATGGAGAAGTCTGCTGCTAATCTTATGGGTTTTCCTTTGTAGGTGACTCTTTGTTTTTCTCTTGCAGCCTTGAGGATCCTTTCTTTATCCTTATTCCTTTCCAATCTAAGTATGACATGTCTTGGTGTCTTTAGGTCTGGGTTAATTCTGTTTGGGACCCTCTGGGCTTCTTGAATCTTTATGTCTTTGGTGTTGTCTAGACTAGAGAAATTTTCAGCTATTATGGCCTGGAGAACGCTTTCTTCCTCCCCTTCTCTTTCTTCCTCTGGTAAGCCAATAATGCGTATATTGTTTCTTTTGAAGTCATCCCATAGGACTCTGTTGTTGTTTTCAGCATCTCTTAATCTCTTTTTGAGATCTCTTACTTCTTCTTTAGTTGTCTCTAATTCATCCTCAATCTTGCTAATTCTGTCTTCAGCCTCATAGATTCTATTCTCTCTGCCCTCTACTGCTTTCTGGAGTTCATCTATTTTGTTGCCCTGCTCTGATACTGTTTTAGCTTGTTCAGCTAGTTGCCTTCTTAGCTCAGCAATTTCAGCTTTCAGCTCTCTAATAACCATGAGATTATTAGAATTTTCTTCCATATTCTCATTTGTTGTTCCTGCAGTTCTGATTACAATTTTTTCAAATTCTTTACTCACTCCTGTTATTATTTCCTTAGCTAATGTTTGGATGTTGAACTCGTTGTTTTGTGCTTCGCCCTCTGGAGGACTTTTAGCTGGACTCTTGTCCTGGTTCGAGTCTCCATTATTTTTTCTTGTTGTTTTAACCATTTTATATAAGTTAACAGTTTTTTCAATCCCTGAGTTGGAGTTCAGTGGTGTAAAAGCCTTTTTTTTTTTTCCCCTGTAGGCTATGGTAGCCTGAGGGCTTTTAAACTATCAATAGGCTTCTTGGCTTAATCAATGACTCCTGACCAAGAGATAAAGCAGGGTGTGGCAGAGATAATCCAGTGGTTATGCAAAGAGACTTTCACAGCCCTTCAGCTATGCCACCGAGGTATAGGTCTTCCCCTGAGTTTCCCGGTTAGATCTCTGTGCCCTGGTGTCCCTCCCTGTTGCTGCTCCAGATTCTGAGGGTAGTAGTAATGGAGACTCAGAGTTGTACTTGGTGAGTCTCTGGGGAGTCCTTTCTTCCCTTCAGCTGTCCCCTTGTTGGTGGAGCAGACTGGAGGTGGTGTCTCCACTGACAGACTGTCGAACTGTTAGCAGTCACTTAATCTCTCCTTAGGCCCCTCTCTTCTCTCTGTCACCAGCCACGCGTGTTTGTACTCACGGGTGATTTACTGGGTTTCTGTGGTCATTCTAGTCCTGTCTTGTTTCGGTCCGGGTGGTCTCCTTTGGTATTCCTAGTTGATCCGGGAGAGGAGAGGCCATCTCCCTACACTTTCAACTAAAGGGCTGCCAACAGCCTTACACTGAGGTGATGTAGATCACCAGCAAGTCAAAAAAGATAATGTTTAAAAATCGATCTTGGGAAACCTGGTTGAGTACATACATTATCAAGTGGAAGGACCAGGGTTCAACTGCTCTTTCCACCTGCAGGGGTTTTGCAGGTGTCTTTCTATCTCCTCCTCCCCACCCCCACCCCATCCCCACTCAACTTCTCTCTGTCTTATCCAGTAAAATAGAAAGAAAGAAAGAAAGGAAGGAAGGAAGGAAGGAAGGAAGGAAGGAAGGAAGGAAGGAAGGAAAGAAGGAAGGAAGGAAGGGAGGGAGGGAGGGAGGGAGGGAGGAAGGAAGGAAGGGAGGAAGGAAGGAAAGAAAAGAAAAAAAAGGCCACTTGGAGTGATGGATTCCTAATGCCAGCTCCAAGCCCCAATGATAACCCTGGTAGCAATAAAAAATAATAAAATAAAAATTTGTCTTGGGGGGCTGGGCAGTGGTGTACCTGGCAGTGTCCATGTTACAATGTGCAAGCACCCAGGTTCAAGCCCCTGGCCCCTACCTACAGGGGGACTACTTCATAAATAGTGAATGGGTGTCTCTTTTTCTTTCTCTTTCTGTAACCTGCCTTCCCCCTCAATTTCTGTCTATGGTCAATAAATGAATAAATACTTTTTAATTATTAAATTGCTTCTAAAGAAGCAACTCAGAAACCCATTAAATTGAAATCCATTTACAAACTGCTCATTTTCTCAAAAATACAAAGCAGTTGCACTTTCATGGATGTCAGTGGAGAGTCCTGAATTTACTAAATAGTTGTACATATTTAGGTTCTTGAAAATGACTATAAATGGTACACCTCCGAGAGAGAAAGCAAGGAAGCACAAACCATTCTTGCTGCTTCAGCTAAACTTTTTTCTGGATTCTACAACCCTGGACCATCTGGTCTTTATTCTAGGAATCCCAGGATTTTGCATAAATGTGATTGGTAACTCCTGTATTTAGAAAGGATCTTTTTAATTGAAGTGGGTCCAGAGGGAAATAATCTACCATCAGAACTCTTTAGCTCCTAAAGTTATCAGTGGACCTCAATTATAGTTCTTCCCTTTACCCTAATTAACTACTTGGGTATAATTCACAAAGGAAAATAAAATATAGTCATTTTCAGATGCTATTATCCTAAGGTCCCCAGAATCCCAAGAGGTATACAATATAGCCGTGAATATCTGAGGGTTACTTTTATCATTTCTAAAATTTCATTGTCAATTACTTTTTCCTGAGTTACCTTACCCTACACCTTTGAACACAGCAATCTTTGCACTTACTAAACATAAGCAACACATTTAGTAATGCCTGTCCAAGATTTTACTCAGGTGCTATGTTTATTTATTTATTTATTCCCTTTTTGTTGCCCTTATTTTATTGTTGTAGTTATTATTGTTGTTGTCGTTGTTGGATAGGACAGAGAGAAATGGAGAGAGGAGGGGAAGACAGAGAGGAGGAGAGAAAGATAGACACCTGCAGACCTGCTTCACCGCCTGTGAAGCGACTCCCCTGCAGGTGGGGAGCCAGGGTTCGAACCGGGATCCTTATGCCGGTCCTTGTGCTTTACGCCACCTGTGCTTAACCCGCTGCGCTACAGCCCGACTCCCTAGGTGCTATGTTTTTTGTTTTTTTTTTTTGGTGCTATGTTTTTTTTATTTTTTCCTCCCATTATTGGCTACCTTTACATTTCTGACCTCTGATGGCTCCAGATACAGGTGTTTGATATCAGGCACTGGGCCTCTTTACTTTTTTTTAAAGTTTTCATTATAGAAAATGTTATATGCATATAAAAGTATAGATTATAGGGGCTGGGGAGATAGTGTCATGTTTATATAAAAATATCTCATGCCTGAAGTTCCTAGGACCCAGTTTCAATCCCTAGCATTACTATAAGCTAGAGCTGAACAGTGTTCTGATCTCTCTCTTTTTCTCTCATGTCACTCATTAAAATAAAATAGTTTCTTTCTAAGTATAGATTATAGGAATAGTTTTTTTTAGTATATATTATAGGTAGAAATTCAGACAAAGGCAGCAAGAGAAGATACTAGCATACCCCCATGTAACCATCACTGAACTTCCACATTATAGACTCATTTAATTCTCAATGATATAAGATGCCCAGAAGAGATAATTTAAAAAAAAAACATCATTCTACTGCTCTTGTTAGAATCTCCCCTCATTTCTTCCCAGATAGAGGGTGACAGGAAAAGAGGGAGAAAGAGACAGAGAGAAGGAGAGGCACCATAATACCACTCCATCACTTGTGAAGCTTCCCCTCTGAACGATGCTCCCATGTGGTGACCTGGTGCTCAAAAGTACATGCATTCTACTGAGTGAACTACTTCCCAGAAGTGATAATTAAAAATATTTCCCTCCTTAGTACAACAAGATATTTTTGCTAAAATAATAAAATTAGAAAATGAAATAAGTCGTATGAATGTCCAGAATAGAATTGCAGACAGTGAAATTTCTAACTTATTAAATATATATAATATCATGGCAGAAAAAGAGGTAAAATAAAAATAAACATTATAAAGCTTAAATAGAAAAGGACATAATATTTATTCTGTGGTGTTTACATATACCTAGTAGTCTGAACTTTCTCTGCTTTCAGTCTGATATAATGGCATTTTATGTACCTAATTATATAGTTACTATATAATTTTATTAATGTCATATTAATAAAAGTGAAATGTTTACAAAAGGTTCAGTCCTGGCAAATACTAAATCATAACATAAAGGAAATTTTTTTTGGTTCATCCTTCAGTCTTAGTATAATTAACAACCAAGAAGAGAAAATAAATTTTAATTTAAAGCTATTACTCAAAATCAATAAAATACTTCATGTATTAATTAAAATCTCTACTTGCTAACAATAATATCACACATTACAGCCTCTGCTTTACTTTTTTAAATTTTAAGTGCAAATAAACATTCCAAAGGTCATCTAGAACGACTTGGATGACTTGGTTTCTTTCTTTGCGTTTTATAATCATTATACTCTCTTAGTTAATTTCAAATCTGCTTTCCAAGGTGGGAACATGTAGTACAGGACTAAATATAGGAACTGCAGAAGAAGTGAGTTTGGATGGCTCCTGCTACACAGATTTTATTAATGTTCTTAAATTCTCTAAGAACAATGCTCCCTTTTATCACCTGCACCTGGAGTGAACTACCTAGTACCCTTACACTGGCACAGCTGCTCTGTATGTTTAGACAGTCCAGTCACTATGTTATATAGTGTCCCTGTTATCTAACAGTGACTTGGGGGACCATAGTCTCATTATTCTCGCTTCACACAGGCCTTTCTTTTCTTTTCCTTTTAATTTTACTAGTGGTTTAATAATGATTGGCAGTGTTGTGGGATAATAACACAATTTCCACCACCAGAGTTTCACATCCCATCAACTCCATTGGAAGCTTCCCTATTCTTTATTCCTCTGGGAGTATAGAACAGAGATCTTTATGGGGTACAGAAGGTTGAAGGTCTGGCTTCTGTAATTATTTCTCTGCTAAACATGGTCATTGGCAGGTCAATCTATACCCTCAGCCTGTTTTTAATCTTTCCCTAGTTGGGTAGGGCTCTGGGGAAGTGGGATTCCAGGATACATTGGTGAGGTCATCTGCCCAGGGAAGTCAGGTTGGCATCTTGGTAGGATCTGCAACTTGATGGCTGAAAAGCATTAAGATATAAAGCAGAACAAATTGTTTAATAGTCAGGAAACTAAAGATAAGAATACAGCAGATGAAATTTGGGTTCTTCATGTTGAAAGAAGCTAGGAAGTCTATTTTAGGTATATTCAAAAGCTGGATAAGGGCAAGAGACTGGTACACTTTAATATTTGCCCCTTTTGATCACCACCAGGCTACCCCATCATCTGGAGCTCTAATTGGGTTTCCTACAGAGGTATGATGGGCCTAGACCTCTGACAGATCCCTCTCTCAACCATCACTGGTCATCTCTATCAGGAACAATATAATAAAACCTCTTGTGGGCCTCAACAGGACCTTGCCTTCATTGTGGAACAACTATGATAGAAACTGCCCCACTCTCCAAAGTGAAGCTGGGCCAACATACTATACTGCTTGAGAAAGACTGATCCTGAAATAAGTTGAACCTAGAATGTTCCTAGTTATGGCCATGGAATGTGAGTTCTGACTGGTGGGGATGCAGAGGTTGCACATGCTCATGTGCTAAGTGTGGATAGACATGGTCCTAGGTCAGATCTATGGGGTTTATAGTTAGCAGTCTTTATGTACTCTTCCCATGTTTAGGAGCTTCTCTCTGTCCTGACCCAGCTTTCTAGTCCTATTCCCAATTCTGACACTGTCTTCCTGGACTATAATTTTAGCTCACGTACATGTTAGCTATAGGGCTCAGGCCTTTGTTTTCTGGTATCTCTGTGTCTGGCATAGCTGACTTTGTTTATATTAGCTGTCGGTTGGATCGGAAAATTCAGCTTTGACATTTCTACAAGCTGTCTGTTTTTTTTTCCTTGTCTTTCAGAAAGGCCTCACTTTAATAAAGCTATCTATTTTTTCTTTTCTGCTTTCAGATTCAGCTAGAATTTGCTTCTTTTTCTTCTTCTTCAATTTTTTGAAGTATAATTGGTATAGGCAGCACTATATGAGTTCAAGGGATACGTGTTGCAGAATGACTTG
This sequence comes from Erinaceus europaeus, assembly GCF_950295315.1. NCBI lineage: Eukaryota > Metazoa > Chordata > Mammalia > Eulipotyphla > Erinaceidae > Erinaceus > Erinaceus europaeus. The sequence continues at coordinate 44,042,597 of NC_080170.1, forward strand.
CTGCAATCTATTCAGTTAATATCTGTCACTGCTGGGGCTACGAAAAAAATTGTTTTTCTTATGATAAGAACTTTAAGAATTTATACCTTTAGTGACTTTCATATATACCACATTACAGTCCTCTATAGTCTTCCTATTATACATAAACCCCAGTATTTATTCATCTTTAATAAATACAACTTTTTACAATCTTCAACCAATTTCCCACCCTACCCACACCTTTGATAAAACTGATGTCTTTTTATTTAAGCTTGATTTCTCAAGATTTCACATTTAAGTGACAGACAATTTTTTATCTACCTTTTTCTGACTTGTTTATGTAGTGTAATACCTGTAAGATCTGTTCATGTTGTTGCAAATGACATTTACTTTTTAAAAAAAAATTCAAGTAATTTTTGAACTTTGTTCATTCATCAATGAGAAAGAGAAAAGAGGGAGGGAGGGAGAGACAGAGAGAGAGAGAGAGAGAATGAGAGAGAGAGAGTCTACAGCATCACTCCATCGCAGGCAATGCCAGGAATCAAACTTGGGACTTCATACTTTCAAGTTTAGTGCTTTAGTCACTATACTATCTCCAAGATCACTAATTAATTATTGTAAGAGACAGAGAAAACTAGAGCACCAGGGACTCATTTAAGGCATGCACTCTACTGCTGAGCCAATTCCTCAGCACCAGGATTTTCTTTTAATTTATGACTAAAGAAATTTACTTTTGGGGCCAGCAGGGTAGCCCACTGGGATAGTGTACTTTATTTATCATGTGCACAACCCAGGTTTAAGCCAAAGCCCCATTTCACTGAGGCAACCTGTGGTATCTTTCTGTCTCTATCTCTGTCTAACTGGAAGTCAGCCTGGATCAATGAAACCCCAATAATTATAGAGAAAGAGGGTGGGGGGGAGAGAAAGAGATAAAGAGAAAGGGAGAGATAGAGATTTGATTCTTTGAAGACATTATTGAAAGCTTCAAGAAGTAGCCAAATCTTACCTGAGATCATTTCACTAAGTGCTATAAAGCTGTAACCTTGGTAAGGCATGTTATTTGAGTCCCATGAGACAATGGAACCTTTTACCAGTTGCTTTACTACTGCTTAAAAGGACTGACTTATTCTCCCTGGAGAAAAAGAAAGTTTGACTCCTGGCACCCAAGTCCAGCAATTCCACATTATAAATCTGCTATTTTAAATATTCTGTGAGTATTCATCATGATACTAAATGGAAAAGAAATTAACCCAGAAGCATTTTGACAATAGCTGAGACATGGAGGAAACCAGTTGAGAGTCATGATGTTGATAAAGACAAGGAGGCAGGACTACACAGATTCTGGGGGCTACCTCAGGAAGGTTCACCATTCAGCCATTCTCCAAGCCCACACTCTTGAGATATTTTATCCATTATTTACTTAGTGATATAGAAGTATTTTAAAATTTATACTTGGGATCTCTGTCCAGTTTGGTGAGAGTACAAACAAATTGCACTTGAGCTAGTTATATAAAAATTCTCATAGGGAGATCTGTGTTAAGTAATATAGCAAATATATTCTATCGGTGTTTTACTGCTTGCTTATTAATTGGTACCCTAGGCATCTACTCAGCTGGCACACTTCTTAATCCAGATTTTGATCAGGATAAAGGAATAATTAATTAGAAGCTCAGGGTGGGAGAGTTTTATACAGTCTACTAGACTGTGAGCTCTTGCTTTGTTTTTTGTTTCTGTTTTTTAATTGTCTTTTGTTGTTTTAACTATTATGTTCTTTTTTGTGTAGTGATAACCTTTAAATACTAAACTATCCAGTTACGTATACTAGAAAATTCTGCAATCTAATATTCAGTTTTTAAAAATTTATTTATAAAATAAAAATATAGATAAGACCATAGGATAAGAGGGGTACAACTCCAAACAATTTCCACCTGAGTTCCATATCACATTCCCTCCCTTGAAAGCTTTCCTATTCTTTATCCCTCTGGAAGTACGGACCCAGGATCATTATGGGGTACAGAAGGTGGAAGGTTTGGCTTCTGTAATTGCTTCTGCACTGAACATGGGCATTGGCAGTTGATCCATATTCCCAGCCTGTCTCTCTCTTTCCCTAGTAGGGCAGGGCTCTGGAGAGGTGGGGTTCCAGGACACATTAGTGAATTCATTTGCCCAGGGAAATCAGGTTGACATCATGGTAGCATCTGCAACTCGGTGGCTGAAAAAGCATTAAGATATAAAGCAGAACTGATTGTTTAATAATTAGGAGCCTAAAGGTAAAAATATAGCAGATGAGATTTGGGGTCTCCATTTTGGAAAAAGCTAGTAGGTCTATTTTAGGTATATTCTTTTTTTTATTTATTTAAGAAAGGATTAATTAACAAAACCATAAGGTAGGAGGGGTACAACTCCACACAATTCCCACCACCCAATCTCCATAACCCACCCCCTCCCCTGATAGCTTTCCCATTCTCTATCCCTCTGGGAGCATGGACCCAGGGTCATTGAGGGTTGCAGAAGGTAGAAGGTCTGGCTTCTGTAATTGCTTCCCCGCTGAACATGGGCATTGACTGGTCGGTCCATACTCCCAGTCTGCCTCTCTCTTTCCCTAGTAGGGTGTCTCTGGGGAAGCTGAGCTCCAGGACACATTGGTGGGGTCTTCAATCCAGGGAAGCCTGGCTAGCATCCTGGTGGCATCTGGAACCTGGTGATTGAAAAGAGAGTTAACATACAAAGCCAAACAAATTGTTGAGCAATCATGGACCCAAAGCTTGGAATAGTGGAGAAGAAGTGTTAGGGGGGTACTCACTGCAAACTCTAGTGTACTTCTGCTTTCAGGTATATATTTTGCAGTAGTTTATGGATACGTGTGAACATAAGCTCTCTCTCACAGAAACTGGTGTATATCTAGGTTTTGGGACTTTGTTAGAAAGTGAACCACCTAAGATGAAATTAGAGTGTACTATAAAAGGAAAGGTCTCACCCGAGTAATGAAGCTGAAGGGTTGTCATTCCACACGTGAAGTCTCTGGACACAGTCTGAGGTGAAGCATGTTGAGGTGGCAATCGTTGTGTTGGTTAGGTTGTGATCGGCGGATGCAATATTATTTGGTATGGATTGGGAGACGCATACGGGAAAGTAAGCCCTATCCAATGGTTCCAGGACTGGGGGAAGTAGGGGCTCTATAGTGGAGATGTGAGGTTCCTGCTGTCTTAGGGTTCAAAAAGACAATTGATAGTTAATGTTATCATCACATTATTTGGTAATTGGGTTAACTTTGAAAAGTCCTTTTGTTAGGGTTTGCTGTACAGTATCCAGTATCTTGTATATAGCTGTGCTATTGGATGCTTCTAATCTACTTGGTCTAGGCTTTTGAGAGAGTCTGCATATCAAATACACAGCCTATATATTAAAAAGATTCAGTTTGTGTTTTGAAAAACTTTGAGACATACAATTGATTTTCCCCCTCTCATATTAATCAACTACTGATTTATATGTCTACATTTTGCTAGGAGTGTACATAAACACCATTCCCACCACCAAAAGACTGTGACCCATCCCTCCCACCCACTCCCACCCCCCACTGGCCCAGGAAGCTGCATGTCTACCCCTCACCACAGGGTTTTTACTTTGGTGCCCTACTTACAATTTGATCAGGTCCTGCTTTTAGTTTCCCTTTCATATCTTCTTACTCAACTTCTGTTGATGAGTGGGATCATCCCATACTCATCTTTATCTTTCTGACTTAGTTCACTTAACATAATTCCTTCTAGCTCTGTCCAAGATGGGTCAGAGAAGGTGGGTTCATTGTTCTTGATAGCTGTATAGTATTCCATTGTGTATATATACCACAGCTTTCTCAGCCACTCATCTGTTGTTGGGCACCTAGGTTGCTTCCAGGTTTTAGCTATTATGAATTGTGCTGCTATGAACATAGGAGTACACACCTCTTTTTGGTTGGGTGTTCTGGAGTCCTTGGGGTATAACCCCAGGAGAGGAATTACTGGATCATGTGGAGGGTCCATGTCTAGCCTTCTGAGAGTTTTCCAGACTGCTCTCCACAGAGGCTGTACCAATTTACATTCCCACCAGCAATGTAAAAGGGTTCCTCTGTCCCCACATCCTCTCCAGCATTTGTTGCTGCTGTCCTTTTTGATGTATGCCATTCTTACAGGAGTGAGGTGGTATCTTAGTGTTGTCTTAATTTGCATTTCAATGACAATCAGTGACCTAGAGCAGTTTTTCATTTGTTTGTTAGCCTTTTGGATCTCCTCTGTAGTGAATGTTTTGTTCATATCCTCTGCCCATTTTTGGATGGGGTCATTTGCTTTTTTGGTGCTAAGTTTGCTGAGCTCTTTATATATTTTGGTTATTAGTTTCTAGTCTGATGTATGGCATGTGAAGATCTTCTCCCATTCTGTGAGGGGTCTCTCTGTTTGTTTAATAGTTTCTTTGGATGTGCAGAAGCTTTTCAATTTGATGTAGTCCCATTGGTTTGTTTCTGCTTTAGTCTTCCTTGCAATTGGGTTTGATTCATCAAAGATGTCCTTGAGGTGTAGGTGGGAAAGTGTTTTACCAATGTTTTCCTCTAAGTATTTGATTGTTTCTGGTCTGACATCTAGGTCTTTGATCCATTTGGAGTTGATTTTTGTTTCTAGTGAGATAAAGTGGTTCAATTTCATTCTTCCGCATGTTACAACCCAGTTTTCCCAGCACCATTTATTGAAGAGAGCCTCCTTTTTCCATTTAATCCTTTGGGCCCCCTTATCAAAGATTAGATGCCCATAGGTGTTGGGATTTATTTCTGGGCTTTCAATTCTGTTCCACTGGTCTGTGTGCCTATTTTGTTCCAGTACCATGCTGTTTTGATGATGATGGCTTTATAATATAGTTTAAGGTCTGGGAGTGTGATGCCTCCATTTCTGTTTCTTTTCCTCAAGATGGTTTTGGCAATTCTAGGTGTTTTTATTTTAGGTATATTCTAAGGGGCTCGTGACTTTACTAATTTTTGCCTGAGTCTATCAGCTCAGGTGTACCAAAAGTATTGTCTGGGGAGATGGTGTCAGAGTTGGAAACAGGACTAGAAAGCTGGATCAGGGAAGAGAGTAGCTCCCAAATATGGGAAAAGTATATAAATATTATTAACTGTAAACCCCATCAATTTGGTCTGGGGCCCATCTTCAGTGCAAGAGCCTGTGTAATCCTTGTAGGTCTGCATCCTTGTACTTCTGAGCTTGCATTCTGTGGTCATAGTTAGGAACATTCTAGGTTACACCCATTGCCAGGCCCATCTTCCTTGAGTGGTAGAGTATGTTGGCCTAATCTCCCTTTGGAGAATGGGGCAGTCCCTACCATTGTTGATTCTTTTGGGAGGACCTTTAGATGTATTCAACAGTAATTCCGTATTTGTTACCCCTGGAATAAATTGGATATGCTCCCTCTATCAGTTCTCACACTTCAGCCATTTCATAGGTCCACATCCTATTAAGAGAAAGGGAGATTGGGTCATTGTGAAGAAGGACACTGCAATACTGAAAAATGTGTGTATTGATATACTGCAAATCTCCCTACATGTCTTCCACAAAGGATCAGTATTCATTTGCTGAACCAACAGTGCTGGGAAAAGGAAAAACTCATATTAGATACTGGTTCTGTAGGAAGTTGAATAATGCTTTCTCAAATCTGTTAACTTGAAACCTCAGAATGTGACCTTATTTGGAAATAGGACCTCTCTGTTCATGTAGTTATAGGATGAGCATCAGAGTGGGATTTAGAGGTCCCCCCCTGGGTTAGTTTCCTTATGAGATAAAGCAACATGGGTGGAAATCCATTAAAAATGGAGGCAGAGATTGAAATTTTACAGCTACAGGCTAAGGAATGTGCAGAGCCACCAGAAATCGGAAGAAACAAAGGGCTTCCTCTAGAGCCTTAGGAAGCAGAATAGCTCTGCCACAATACTATTCAGACTTGTATCTTCCAGAACTATGAGGAAATACATTTCTGTTATCTAAAGCCAGCAAATTTGTGATCAGTTGTTATGGCAACGCTGGGAAATTAATTAGCCTTCTAATTTGATGCTAATCCCTGAGGACCCAAAAACCCACAATAGACAAGCAGTCTATCAGTCATTTATAACATAGGTCAGTTACAAATGATATTTTGGCCCAGGTTCATCCCATGTGAACCCTACAGTTTCATGAACATACAATATAGTTATCCCTCAGATTCCTGAATGTATGATTGAAATAGATGTCCTGGGTAACTGACAGAATCAACATATTGGCTTCCTGACCCATAGATTACATAGTAATCAAGTTGTTTTTTTTTTTTCCAAAAATGTGTATCTTTGTCAACTAAATTACGTTATAGTTTCTTAAATATTTAACATACTGATTACTTAGGAATATCAAAGAATACTATATTTATACTTCCCCCCAATCTTTTTTTTATTATTACAAAAAGGAAACATTGACAAAACGATAGGATAAGAGGGGTACAACTCCTACCAACAGAACTCTGTATCTCATCCCCTCCTGATAGCTTTCCTACTCTTTAACCCTCTGGGAGCTTGGACCCAAGGTCGTTGTGGGATGCAGAAGGTGGAAGGTCTGTCTTCTGTAATTGCTTCCCCCACTGAACATGGGCATTGACAGGTCGATCCATACTCCCAGCCTGCCTCTCTCTTTCCCTAGTGGGGAAGGGCTCTGGGGAAGTGGAGCTCCAGGACACATTGGTGGGGTTGTCTGTCCAAGGAAGTCTGGTTAGCATCATGCTACCATCTGGAACCTGGTGGCTGAAAAGAGAGTTAACATACAAAGCCAAACAAATTGTTGACCAATCATGAGCCTAAAGGCTGGAATAGTGTAGATGAAATGTTGGGGGGTCCTCTATTTTGTAGATAGTTTGTAGGTATATTTTAGTTATATTCCAAAGGGTCTGTGGCTATATTAGTGTTGTTGTTGTTGTTGTTGTTGTTTTCCTAAGCCTGAAATCTGATATGCAAGGTGGATCCAAGTTATTGTCTGGAGAGATGATGTCATGGCTGGAAAAAGGACCAGAAAGCTGCATCAGGGAAGAGATTAGCTCCCAAATATGGGAAAGGTGTATAAATATTGTTGACTGTAAATCCCATCAATTTGATGTGATCTGGGGCCCATATTCAGCTTAGGAACCTATGTGACCTCTGCATCCCTGTACATCTGATTTCACATTCTATGGTCATGAGTAGGAACATTCCAAGCTGCCCCAATTTCAGAACCCACCTTCCTCAGGTGCAGCATAGAGTATGTTGTCCAGCCTCCTTTTGGAGGATGGAACATTCTCTACCATTGTTGATCCAAGTTGAGGGCAAGGTCCTATGGGGAGCCCACAAAGGGCTCTATTTTGTTGTTCCTTATAGATATGACCACTAACAATGGAGAGAGAGAGAGATTTATTTGAGGTCTAGGGCCATCATGTCTGTTTGGGAATCTCAGGACTCCTTGAATAGGGCCCCAGCTGATCCCCCCAATCTTTGTAGTCGTTTTAAGGCAGGGAAAAATCTCTATTGGCTATTCTATTTTTAGTTTCACTGTGGGGTTTGATTCACTGTTTTTTATTTTATTTTCTTTATTGAATAGAGACAGAGAAATCAAGAGGATGGGGAAGATAGTAAGGAAGAGAGACAACTTCAGCCCTGCTTCACCACTTGCAAAGCTTTCCTCCTGCAGGTGGGGACCAGGGGCTTGAACTGGGGTCCTTGAGCACATGTGCTCAACTAGGTGCACCACCACCCAGCCCCTGAGTCACTGTTTTCTAGTCTCCAATGAAAAAGGGATGAAAAAGGGGCTGGGTGGTGGCACATGTATTACAATGCACAAGGACCCGGGTTCAAGCCCCTGGTCCCTACCTGCAAGGGGAAAGCTTTACAAGTGGTAAAGCAGGACTGCAGGTGTCTCTCTCTCTCTCCCTCTCTCTATCACCCCCTTCCCTCTTGATTTCTGGCCGTCTCTATCCAATAAATAAAGATAATAAAATTGTTTTTAAAAGGGATAAAAAGTAAGGGCACGAAAAGGTTATATGATGTGTTTACTCTGCACTCCCTGGCAACTCTCATTGATTCTTCTCACTTGAATAATCTCCCCTTTTCCATCTGTCTTTCTGTTTTTCCTGCAACTGTTGAAGTGGAAACTCAAAAGGGCACTTGGCTGGGGATTATTTGGAAGGGCCAAATCTAAACCACAGTGGTGACTAGGTATGTAGTGGCAAAAAGTGATGCCAAGCAGGTCACACTCCATGACTGGGGATGGGAGAAGAATAGAGGGTCAGATATTCACCATTAGAACAATCCATCCTTGGTAACAGGTGGTGATACAGGAGGTGGGTGGAGAACACAGCAGGGATTTGGGGGAACTGGAGTTCTATAGAGATCCAGACATACAAGCACTCAGCAATGGGGTGTCTGGCAGCTTAGGGTAGGCACTGTGCATGAGAGTGTGTGAAACAGTGACACTCAGCCTGACTGAGGCTTACCCTGAAGGGTCTTCCCTGTCATTGTCCATCTTTACCCATAAGAAACAGTGGCTCAGTGGATAGATGGAATCCCAATAAGAGGTTCAGCAAGTCAAAGATCAATACATAAGTGTAGTTACAATAACCTAAATGACTTTTAGTAAGAGGGTCTTTCTCTTTCCTTGACCTTCTTAGTCTGCCCAAAGGATAGCAGGGAGACCAACATCCATGTTATCCAAGATAGTGAGGCTGCCCAGGTGGTCTAGAGAAGAGCAGGTGTAGATGTTAACCTGCTAGGAATGATCAGAGTTCTTGAATCTTTTCATGAGGTGGCCTTCTTTTCAGGAGGTTGAGATGCAAACCAGTAACTTGGGCTTTCTTAACATATTTGATGATAGAGAAAGTGGAGACAAAGATGAACTGACTGTCATTCATTCAGGATGAGAAGAAATGGGACTGTATACTTGACATTTGAGCAAGACAAGTGTTAGGGACACTTCAAAGTCTGACTCAGCAGAAAATTCCTTGATAACTTAAAGTTGGCCTTCTGTACCAGGGATTCAGCTAAGCAACATCTCTGGTCAGAACTCATAGATATAAAGGATCCAGGTGTAAGTGGACCCACGCAGTTCAAACCCATACGATCTAAGGGTTAGCTGTACACTGTCCTACTAGGTTAGTATGGTCTGAGACTCTGAATAATATTACTGTGCTGGGAGGCCAGGTGGTGGTGCACTAGGTTAAATGCACATAGTACAAAGCACAAGGACCCTCACAAGGATCCCAGTTCAAGCCTCTGGCTCTTCACCTGCAGGGGGGCTGCTTCACAAGTGATGAAACAGGTCTGTAGGTGTCTATCTTTTTCCCTATCTTCCCCTCCTCTCTCAATTTCTCTTTGTCATATAAAAAAAATTGGAAAAAAATGGTCACAGGAGCAGTGGATTTGTAGTGTAGGAACCAAGCCCCAGCAATAACCTTGGAGGCTAATAATAATAATAGTAACAACCTGTGAACTTCTCACCCAGACAAAATGTTGCTCCCAGCCTGTTACAGATTGACAATCAGGGTATCATGGGTCTCAGATATAATGTTCTGAGGGATCCCATGAGACCAAAGATAGAAGAACAAGTACCTCCAGTGCATCTGGCAGCTGTAAGAATGCAGTAACTCAGGGGTCTTTAATACTCTTTAATACAAGCAGAAGATCAGGTGAAGAAGGGGAAAGTCTGATAAACTAGTGTAGAAGTCAAAATCAGAGCCAGGAACTAATGAGGCCCCCAGAGGACATGTTCTCTTCAGCAACTGTCGGGTACATACCTGTAGGGTGGGTCCAGGGCTAGTTCTTCAGAGATGTGATGTACAGTCGGGTCACTATAGTTAGAGAGACACAAAAGGACAGACTGGAACTAACAATAGTTAGGTTAGTACCAAAGTGTTCTCATTGGTTAAAGAATTTACCAGCTCCAAAGATAAAGTTGACACAGTGTTCCTTTTACTCTAGACAAGGGATCCTTTACAGGCAGATAAAACACCAGTTAAAGATCAGTCAAATGCAGTATTATTGTTACCACCTTTTGTGCTCAGATGTGGTTGGCAAGCAAAAGGTGTTTCCCAGCTTTGTAGCTCTGTCCTCCTACCAGGGAGCAGGGCATGCTCACAGCAAAGAGTATATTTGCTGTCTTAGCCTCCTTCAGCCCACCAAACTGCCAGGGTCTTCTATGCTCCTACTCTTTTCCAGGAAGAAAAGTAGAGACAGTCTCCTTTATGAAACTAACCCAGCCTAAGACTTCTTTACTCATTCCAGTAGGTATTCTCAGCCCTAGTCATCATGCTAGGATGAACTTATAATTTGTCATGCAGGCCAGATGATTTTGGGAATAAAAGGGATCACCATTAGCTTTGTTGATAAAACAAATATAAATTTGGATAGCTCTGGTAAATCAAGACCTGCTACCTAACTCGTACATGACAGCCGAGTCCTTACAATTCAGTGTCAAAAGCTAGTGCTGCTTTTAAACTCAAACATAACATTTGAGTCTAAGGAGGATTGCCAGAGAAAATATAAGAGCTCTGTTAGATTTGACTTTCAGTTATACACTTGTTTATATAAATATGTTCAAAACATGGCATGACATATACTGACGATAAAATCAAACATTTTGTATTTTAAATTATCATTGAGTTCAGTGACTTCTATTTTTTTTTTTAAGGATTTTATTTATTAATGAGGAAGACAGGAGGAGAGAGAAAGAACCAGACATCACTCTGGCACATGTGCTGCCGGGGATCAAACTCAGGACCTCATGCTTGACTGTCCAAAGCTTTATTACTGTGCCACCTCCCGGACCACAGTGACTTCTATTTTTATTTGTTCCTGGAAACCCTGGTCTGAAGTTGTACTATTGTACTTTATGTTAATCCCACCATCCTGCTTATGATGTGTTGCTTTTGGTCTTCAACTGATTTAGGACATAGTGTGGTTGCCAGAAGGATAAAGTGGAGGGGACCAGCCCAATTAACATAATTATCCAAACTACTGAAATCAACTTCCTTTGATTTCTCTGGACTGGGAATAGTTTAGGACTAGTTCCCAGTGTATGGGGTGAGAGTGTACAAGGAGGACAGGAAGTCTAGTGGCTAAGTATAATGCCTATTGTCTTTGGTTTAATATAGGCTAGAAAACATCAGTACTACCCAATAAGCTTTTAAAAAGTGCTGATCTAGGGAATCAGTCTGTAACACAGTGGGTCAAGCGCATGTGGCACAGTGGATAAGGCTTTGGACTCTCAAGCATGAGGTCCCGAGTTCAATTCCTGGCAGCGCATGTACAAGAGTGATGTTTGGTTCTTTCTCTCTCTCCTATCATTTCTCATGAATAAATGAATAAAATCTTTAAAAAATAAATTAAAATTTTTGGGTAGGGGGTAGATAACATAATGGTTATGCAAATAGATTCTCATGCCTAAGGCTCTGTCAAGTCCCAGGTTCAGTCCCCCACACCACCATAAACCAGAACTAAGCAGTACTCTGGTAAAAACTAACTAACTAACTAAATAAATAAATAAATAAATAAAAATAAAAACTGGGCTGAGAAGGTGGTATAGCAGCACTATACATACACAGTGGTTCTTTCCCCAGCACAACATTCATCTAAAAAAAATTAAAATGTGGGCCAGACAGATAGCTCACTGAATAGAGAATGTTTTTTTCTATGAACGTGACTCAGCTTTGAACTCAGGCATCGCATGGGGGTTTCTATGGCACAGGAGGAAACTGTTGCTGTTTTGTCTCTTCCTCTTTGTCTCTCTCCCTGTTTTTCTCTGAATGAAACAGTGGCCTGGTATTATAGTGTCACTCATATGAGTGGCCCCAGCTACAAAAAACAAAACAAAAACTGGTCCTTGGTCCATACTTAAGACTAATTAAAATCAGAATCTTAGGTGCTGGAATTTCAAGTCTTCAGCATCCAAGAGTTTCAAATGCTCCTGAGATGATTTTAAAGTTTTACCAAGAACTACTATCTTCTGACATTCATGACTCTGGTTCTACTGACTTGATTTCTCTCCTTTCAGCAACCCTGCTTCCAGTATCAGCCCTTTTATAGTTCAGACACTATGGCTAGAACACACATTCTATGTCAGGGGTCACATGAGTGAGAGTTTCCAGATTTCCTTGTGTAGAGTTGGTGCCTGGCCACCTGCCTCTCTTCAGTTTGAGTATTCCCTTTCTCCTGCTTCTCTGTCACTACACACCATACCCAGTTTACTGCTGATCACCTCTTCTCATGACTGCCAGTGGCTGGTCCTTCTAGCTGAGACTGAGACCCCTTCAGAAAACTATCCTTGTAGACCAACTTGGGGCTCTGTGAAGGCTATGGCAAAAACATTGGGATTCTTCATCCATTGAGTACATACTGTAGCCAGCTAGCTCGTAGGATCATCAGAAGGGGCTAAGAGACCAGAGTGAGGGAAGGGGGTTGTCTTAGATTATAGCACGTTATAGGAAAAGGAATGCTTGAAGAATAAGTCAGTTATCCAGCCAGAGTGAAATAGCTCTGAATAACTGTGTTGTGAGGTAGTCTATCTGGCAGATTCGTGAGAATCCTTTGAAAAGTGGAGTTTTATTTCATCTAGAGTATTGATATAGTAATAGTAATTTAACAATAGGATAAGGAAGTGTTTATAGTTATGCATTTTTATGGGATGGGTTGAAAAGAAAACGACTGCATTATCACTGAAAATCTCAGATAGTTATTTCCCATCTAGGTGCCTCTCCTGATGGCCTTTTCCTCTGTTTCTAATGGCTCACAGTTTTTCTTGTCTATCCATTTTGTTGTTTTTGTTTAAATTGAGTTAGGTTTTGTCTTTGTTTGTTTGTTTTTACCTTTTATCTGCAACATAGGGAAAGAAATCTCAAAAAACAAGATTTTAATACAATTGCTAATTATAGGCTTTCATTGGCTGCGTCCCTACTCTGCTGCTTAAAATTGCAACTGCCTTTCCTTTCAGAGATGTGACCATTGCATTTTTCATCTGGAAATTGAACATTTTGTGCTACATCTAAATTCATTTTGATCTTTAAGGATCTTCGATTTTGGTAATCACCACAAATACAGGTTAACATTAAAGGTGACTTAACTCTGAAAAAAAAAAGAATGCAACTGGCTTCAGTTATGGTGGGGTTGGGGGTGAGGGTGGAGTGGAGAGGTTAGAAGGTCAGAATTTTTCCTAATATACAGTTTGTTTTCTCTGTGACGTGTGTATGTGTTTTGTTTTTTGCATCACTTGGGCCTCGTGCATGCATGATCTCACTGCTCTAGCATGACTTCTTCAGACAGATAGATACATAGGTAGACAGACAGACAGATACCATATCATCTGAGCTTCCTCTGGTGGTATGTTTTTTCCATGTGGTTCCCAGGCACAGAGAACTGGGCCTTAAGCATGGCAAGACAGGTACCCTACCAGGTGAGCTCTTTCTTCCTTTCTTTTTATTATTATTATTTTTAATATTTATTTTCCTTTTTGTTGCCCTTTTTTGTTGTTGTTGTAGTTATTAGTGTCGTCGTTGTTGGATAGGACAGAGAGAAATGGACAGAGGAGGGGAAGACAGGAGAGAAAGACACCTGCAGACCTGCTTCACTACCTGTGAAGTGACTCCTCTGTAGGTGGGGGAGCCAGGGGCTCGAACCAGGATCCTTTCACCATTTCTGTGCACTTTGCGCCATATGTGTTTAACCCACTGTACTACCGCCCGACCCCCTTCCTTTCTACCTTCCTTTCTTCTCTCTCTCTCTCTTCCTTTCTTCCTTCTTTTCTTTCTTTCTTTCTCTCTCTCTCTTTCTTTCTTTCTTCCTCTCTTTCTTCCTTTCTTCTTTTTCATTTTTTTAATTTTATTGGGGGGTTAATGGTTTAGCACATAGACACAACCTCTTGTCTCTTGATAAGTGTTTAGGAGACACAAGACATCAATGTCTCTTCGTCCTGTCCCTTCCCCTCCTTCCCCAGAGTCCTTTGCTTTTGGTGTAATACACTATACCTAGCCCATGTTTCACCTTATGTTTTCCCTGACTATCCTTAATTCCCAAGTTCTGCCTCTCAGTGGAGGTGAGCTATTTTTTTCTTTATTGGGGAATTAATGTTTTACATTCGACAGTATATACAATAGTTTGTACATGCATAACATTTCCCAGTTTTCCATATAGCAATACAACCCCCACTAGGTCCTCTGTCATCCCCCTTGGATCTGTATTCTCCCCACCCACCCACCCCAGAGTCTTTTACTTTGGTGCAATACGCCAATTTCAGTTCAGGTTCTACTTGTGTTTTCTTTTCTGATCTTGTTTTTCAACTCTGCCTGAGAGAGGTGAGCTATTTTTCTGGCCCCTGCTTTTCTATATTTTTAACATGACACCACCCTTCTCCCTGTCCCCCATTGATCTAGCTCGTGTGATTTACTACCATGTGCCAGATACTGTGTTAATATACATGCTGGGCATACAATGGCAAACAAAACAGATCTGATACCCAGATCCTATGAGACTTATCTACTAGCCACAAATAACTGAGAAGAGGAAGAGAACAGGACTGGAAATCCTGGAGTGGAATGAGGGGGAGAACACAGGTGCTTGAACACACAGTGCTTTTCAAATGTAGCATTCCACCCAGAGCTACCCTGACCTTCTCTAAGGCCCAAGGCCACACATTCAACTTCTTTAATCAGACAATAGTGTAGTGCAAATGGAGCTATTTCTTTAACTCAGCTGTTTGCAGATCTGTTTAGAAAGCATCCTTCCATTCACAACTGTCTATTGAACAGATGCTCATAAACATCTGTCTCTCCCTACCAAGGTTTCTCTCAAGAAGAGGGGGCAGGTTTGAATGTCTGTGGCTCTTGAACTTCACAGCTCCTGTGCCCAGAGGCTGCTGCTCCTCCCCTCAGCTTCCTTCTGAGAACAGTAATGATTTTTAGAGACATAATAAGGAGGGTTTGCATTGAATTATTAAACAAGAGGCATTGAATATCTTTTTTCTTACCTCTTGTTTTTACCAGCCAATGTTTTCATGCACAGAGGCAAAGATATTTATAAACTTGCAGTAGATTATATCTTTTCTATGAATCTACTGCTTGAGGTTTTTCAAACTGATTTTAAGCACTTGCATTTTAAAGCCCCTTGTCCCTTTCATAGACTTTATATCTCCTGCCCTGCTTCAATTTTGTAAAATTTGACAAAAATATCAGGAAGAACAAAAGCACTCGAACAAAGCACTGCTTTGTTTTCAAACTAAAGGCCCCCTGAGATTCTAGTGGGTGTGCTTGTGGGAGTCTGAACTCCCTCCCTTGGCTGGCTCTCATGCCTGAGAATCATTGTTCTAAATGGTAATATTAACATACCAGTTTAATTTGTGGTTAACATCGCATTAGCATTTCAGTTCTGTTTTCTCTGAACACAAAATATGACATGCAACCAATAAAATAATGAAACAGACTTTAAACAAACAAGAATTTGTACAACCAAAGCATGTTGTGCTTTTGAAGTGGCCACTTTGGAATCAACACACATTTCTAGAATAAACTTCATTGCACAAACAAACAAACAAACAAAAAACCTGTGATGTGCTCAGTTAGGTATAACACTGGGCAAGGAAGTGGATGACCTGGCTGAAAATCAAGTTCTGCTGCTTTTTTTTTTTTAAATATTTATTCCCTTTTGTTGCCCTTGTTATTTTATTGTTGTAGTTATTATTGATGCTGTTGTTGGATAGGACAGAGAGAAATGGAGAGAGGAAGGGAAGACAGAAAGGGGGGGAGAAAGATATACACCTGCAGACCTGCTTCACCGTTTGTGAAGTGACACCCCTGCAGGTGGGGAGCTAGGCGCTCAAATCAGGATCCTTATGCTGGTCCTTGCACTTTTGTGCCACCTGCGCTTAACCCGCTGCGCTACCACCTGACTCCCAGTTCTGCTGCTTTTTAACTGTGTGATCTTGACCTAATTGTTAAGTATCTCTTTGAATCTCATTTTCCTCCTTGGTAAAATGAAAATTAAAAAAAGTAGTCATTAATTTCATAATGATCACTAACTAGTGGCATGTTTTTTAAGATTTATTTTTATTTATTTTTGTTGATTGTTCCAGAACCTTTAGCACAAGATGAACCCCAGAAAATCCTATACTCCATCTAAATGGGACGTGATAGAAGCTATACTTGCCTTGACCAAAAAGGTTGAAAAAAAAAAAGATATTAAGAATCTTCTTTCCTTTTTATTCTTCATTTCTTCTTTCCTTCCTTCCTTCCTTCCTTCCTCCCTCCCTCCCTCCCTTCCTTCCTTCCTTCCTTCCTTCCTTCCTTCCTTCCTTCCTTCCTTCTTTTGTTTTATTAAAAAAAAAAAAAGCTAGGTTACAGGATTGTAGGATTACAGGGCATAGTTCCACATCATATACACCACTGAAGTTCTATTTTTTTTTAAAAAAACTAGACCACTGTTCAACTCTGGCTTATGGGGGTCCTGGGGAGGGAACCTGGGACCTCTGGAGTCACAGGTGTGTCTTTTACATATGCTGTCATTCTTGACATGTTCATGTAAGTTGTGATCAAATATCTTTGAGAGTGATGCTTGCAAAGTCAAATTTGGAGAATGAAGATGAACAATCAGTAGCTGAACATTCTAGTTTTTGTGGGGAAAAATATTTGTTGCTGTAGCAACAACTAATAATTTATGTGACTTATTGGGTGTTTCTAAAGTCAACTCCAAAAGATGTTCTGAAAGACTACATGCTCCGGATTGTGCACAGTCTCCTTGGGAGGTCACTTTGAAGTGGATGCAACTCCTTTGAAATTTAAGTAAATTGTGTGGTTTTGAAGACATTTTTGCGCTAGAGTCATACTACATATGCTGGCCCTGTGAAAAAAAGACTTAATTCTTGCAAAAATCTGCCTTGTCATCTCCTCTCTGTCCTGATATATGTCTGTCTTCCTTTTTAAACTGTAGTGTGTAATAACTAGAGATTTTTCTTTTTAATGCCCTCCCTTTGATTTATGAACCATCATAACCAAACAGGAAAAGTAGACCCAGTCCCTGCAAACAAAAGCAACTGTCATCATTCCAGAATTTCAGAAGGCTTTCAGGTTTCCATTTTCCTTGTCTCACCCCAGATGCCTGGCATACGCGATAGTAGCAAAAACAAAATCTGTTGCATTTTTGGAATTTTATTAATGCTTAAGCAGCCCAGGCGTTGTGACAGCTAAGATAGCCACACATAACCCCCCTTCCTTCCTTCCTTCCTTCCTTCCTTCCTTCCTTCCTTCCTTCCTCTTTTTCTTTCTCTTCCTCTCTTTTTCTCTTCCTCTCTTTCTTTCCCTTTCTCTCTTTCTTCCCTCCTTCCTTCTTTCTCTCTCTTTTCCTTTCTTCCTTTCTTTTCCAGAGAGCAAAGAACAAAAATATGCCTGAAGAATCCCTCAGGCATTCTGATGTACTAACTTCCCTTTGCTTACCACTCCCTATCCCCACCCCTTCTCCACTTCCTGATAGGAAACCTACTTTAGGTGTTAGACAATGATATTACACAATACAATCATAAATCCAGAGTTTGACTAGAATGTAAATGGCACAACTGAACCTCACCCTTCCTCCTATTAACAACATCAAAAAGGGAGTTTGTGAGGAGCTGCATCATCTGTTAGTGTCTCTGAGTGAATTTTAAAATTGCATCTCCCCATTCCCATACCTTTTAGGGTTTTTAAATATGAAGGTGTTCATCCAACTGAAAAATGCATTTTTTTATTTAAGAAAGGATTAATTAAAAATGCATTTTCTATGAGCAATTGAGATTCAGCATGTCGGGCAATCACATTTGTTTAAAGGCTGAGAACATACAGCACTAATGTCTTGAAGCCTTTAGGACAGAATCTCTTGAGGATGTTGGATTAGAAAAAAAAATCATTACTTTGTTCTGGGACTTGAAGGCATCTTTCTCAGCATATCATAGCTCACAAGTGGAGTGAGTTTATCAGAGGAAAAATTATTCTTTAACTCAAGATGCTTTTTCTCCTCTGATAAAACCCTATCATTCCTCTTTTGATTTCATTCTACCCTTCCCTAAGGCTGATGACTTTGTCCTCTAAAGTCTGGGTAACTGGTAGATTTATCTGGCTTGGTCAGGAGATTGGTTTCAGGGAAACTGAGCAAATAAACATATTGAGGATAATGGGAGCCAGGTCATAACTGCTGAGCAGGTCTATATTTGAGTCACAAATATAGAAAGGAAGAAAGTAAGTTTGTAGTACTGAATTAGAATTGGTATCTGTGTGAGTGCCTGGATTTTATGTAAATAGATAAATTAGGTTTATGTGTATGTATTTTTGTAAAGATATGCACTCAGATAGATATTCATATAGAGTCTTATTTGTCTATCATTTTTTTGTCTGAACACAATTTCCTAGTTCTGTCTGTTCAGAGTACCTGAAAGCAGATACCCAAGTAGCAGTGAATATATGTGTCATCCACATCTTAGCTTTTATTTTTTTTAATTTTTTAAGACTTTATTTATGAGAAAGATAGGAGGAGAGAGAAAGAACCAGACATCTCTGGCACATGTGCTGCCAGGGATCGAACTCGGAACCTCATGCTTGAGAGTCCAAAGCTTTACCACTGCGCCACCTCCTGGACCACAAGATTTAAAAAAATATTTTATTTATTTATATATTTATTTTCCTTTTGTTGCCCTTGTTGTTTTATTGTTGTAGTTATTGTAATTGTTGTCGTTATTGATGTCGTCATTGTTGGCTAGGACAGAGAGAAATGGAGAGAGGAGGGGAAGACAGAGAGGGGGAGAGAAAGATAAATACCTGCAGACCGGCTTCACCGCCTGTGAAGTGACTCCCCTGCAGGTGAGGAGCTGGGGGCCTTCGAACCGGGATCCTTATGCCGGTCCTTGTGCTTTGCGCCATGAGCGCTTAACCCGCTGCGCTACTGCCCGGCTCCCCTTTTTAAAATATTTATTTATTTATTTTCCCTTTTGTTGCCCTTTTTTATTGTTGTTGTAGTTATTGTTGTTTGGTGTCATCGTTGTTAGATAGGACAGAGAGAAATAAAGAGATGGGGGGAGAGAAAAAGAGACACCTGCAGACCTGCTTCACCATTTGTGAAGTGACTCCCCTGCAGGTAGGGAGCTGGGGGCTCAAATTGGGATCCTTACCTGGTCCTTGCGCATCCCACCACGTGCACTTAACCCGCTGCACCACCACCTGACTCCCTACATCTTAGCTTTTAAATAGCTTTAATAAGGAATAATTTATCCATTAAAAGGAACTTGACTGGGTTGGAAAAGTGAGTCAGAAGTATATCACATGTCTTGCATGTGTGAGGCCCTGGGTTTGACTACTAGCACTGAGTAACAAAAAAGGCAAGAGGGAATAGGACATCTTTTATTTTTTATTTCTTAAAGATTTTATTTATTTATTAATGAGAAGCATACGAGGAGAGAGGAAGAGCCAGACATCACTCTGGTACATGTGCTGCTGGGGATTGAACTCAGGACCTCATGCTTGAGAGCCCGATGCTTTATCCACTGTGCCACCTCCCAGACCAAGGAATAGGACATCTTTTATAAGTGGTGGAGCAGTGTGCTGGCCATACTCTACTCATAGTTAAAATAAGATAAAGACAAAGATAAAGAAAATATTAAAAAGAATTAACAAGCAAGCATCATTCCTTTAAAAAATACCTGATTCCTGGGCATGATAGGCTGAAAAAAAAAAGTCCCATCAAATGATATCCACATTCTAATCCCCAGAACCTGTAAATGATACCTTATTTGGGAAAAGAATCTTTGTAAATGTGATTGAGTTTCTCCTGAAATGAGATTTTTCCTGGATTATTTGAGTGGACCTGAATTCCATTCTGACTGTCTCTATGAGAGAGACCAGAGGAACTAGTGCGATGACAAAGGTAGAAACTGCACTGATATAGTCATGAGTCCAGGAGTGCTGGCAACCATCAGAAGTTAGAAGAGGCAAGGAACAGATTCTCAAGCCTCTAAGATTCTCAAGATTCTAAAGCCTCCAAAGGAGGTAACATCTATTCTTTAGTCTAGTGACTTCTGGCCTCCAAACTCCTAAGAGAATATATTCATTTCAAGCCAGAAGTGATACTTTTTTACAGCAGCCATAGGCAATAAATGTATTCGATGAACCAAAACATCACATGTCTGTCTGTCTGTCTGTGTCTGTCTGTCTGTCTATATCTATCTATCTATCTATCTATCTATCTATCTATCTATCTATCTATCTATCTTTACCAGAGCATTTCCCAGCTTTGGCTTATGGTGGTGTGAGTGATTGAGTTTGGGAACTCAGAGCCTCAAGCATGAAAGTCATTTTGCATAATCATTGTGCTATCTCTCCAGCCAGAAAGTGAGGCATGAGGTCTACTTGAAAGTGAGGTATGAGGTACTACTTGAAGTACAACTCAACTTGAAGGGTATCTCATTGGCCAAAGTGAGGGTAATTAAAAATCAATACCAATGTGTTACAACCTATTATAAATAAAATAGAAATCTATGAGTCCAAAAGCAGCTAGATAGGTAGGTAGATAGAACTACCTCATAGTAGTAGATTCCTAGTGCAGGCACCAAGCCCCAGTGATAACCCTGGAGGCAAAAAAAAAAAAAAAAAAAAGGTTGAAAAAGAAAATCATTTTGCAACCATCATAATGAAAGTTGATTTAAGTAGGAATCATTCATGGATGTGAAAACTAGATGATGAAAATTTGATGTGGAACAAAGTATTTACATGATCTTATAGTATCTTCCAATAAAATACTTACTAGTTATATGTACAAAGTGCTTATAATTAACTTTAACATAGAAAAATATGGCAAATACTGGTTTAAGGAACCAAATGTAATAGCACCAGTTATGGGACAAACAACATCATCTAACCTAGATAGGAAAGATGAAGAACAAAACATTGATAAGCTTAGCAAAAATGCATGGTCTAACGCTAATCAGGAGAAAATATCAAAGGAACTCAAATTGAGTAATACATTACAGAGTAGCTGGTTGTACTCTTTGTAAATGTCAAAGACTTGCAGTACACGGAGAGGCTGAGGAACTATTTCAAATTAAGAGACCAAAGAAATATGACAGTTACATGCAGAGTATAATCCTGGGCTCATAAAATATATCATTGGAACGGCAGGGGTAGATAGTATAACGGTTATGCAAAGAGACTTTCATACCTGGAGCTCCTAAGTCCTAGGTTCAATCCCCTGCATCACCATAAACCAGAGCTGAGCAGTGCTCTGGTAAAAAAAAAAATAAAATAAAAGATATCATTGGAACAGATGTAATCTTTAAATGTTGTTTGTGGATTAGATGGTAACACTATGTCAAGTTTTATATTGTAGTGAAGTTAGAGAATGTCCTTGTTTTCAGAAATACATACGGAAGCATGAAGGAATAGTAGAGTATGAGGCAGGCCTATAACTTCCTTTCAATTTAATCAGAAAAAATATGTGCATAAATATATGTAGAAGAGGAAAGACAAACATACTGGGAATCTGGGTGAAGAAAGTTTTGGAGGCTTTTTGTAGTATTCTTGCAACATTTCCGTATCACTGAAATTACTATTTCTAGAGGGAGAATTTCATAGTACTTACCACTTCCTTTCAGAGCTATTAAGAAATGCCCAGGGGGTCGGGCGGTGGCGCAGTGGGTTAAGCACATGTGGCGCAAAGCGCAAGGACCGGCGTAAGGATCCCGGTTCGAGCCCGGGCTCCCCACCTGCAGGGGAGTCGCTTCACAGGCGGTGAAGCAGGTCTGCAGGTGTCTGTCTTTCTCTCCCCCTCTCTCCATTTCTCTCTGTCCTATCCAACAACGAATAGCGTCAACAAGGGCAATAATAATAACCACAACGAGGCTACAACAACAAGGGCAACAAAAGGGGGAAAAATGGCCTCCAGGAGCGGTGGATTCATGGTGCAGGCATCGAGCCCAGCAATAACCCTGGAGGGAAAAAAAAAAAAGAAATGCCCAAATTATTCAGAAACATGAAGGACTTTGGAGAAAAAGGCACATGACCTGGTCTTGTCACTCTGTGTCCTGGGTTACTCTGAGTCACCTGGTATACATAATTTAACCTCTCTGAATCTCAGTTTCCTTGGCTTTCTTATTCTTTTCCTTTCTATGCCTAAGGCATTGGTTTGCTTCAGATTTTAAAGGAACTGTCAATGGTACAGTTAAGTATCATCACTGCACTTGTATTCCAATCTCTTTTATGCAGAGTAAAAATGTCCTAAAATTGGGTTGTAGGGATGGTCAGCTAAGCTGGTGAAAACACTGAAAAATATTTCATTATGTACTTTATTTAAATAGCTAGATTATATGATACATAGATTATACCTAGATAAACCTGTTAAAATTATCTTATTGCTTTCTCCACACCCAGTTGTGATTTTTAAAAATAATTTATTGAAGACACATTAGTCATTCAACATTTAAATATCTAACTTCATAAGAAACTTTTTTTTTCCTCTAGGGTTACTGCTGGGCTCAGTGCCTGCACCATGAATCCACCTCTCCTGGAGGCCATTTTTTTCCCCCTTTTTGTTGCCCTTGTTGTTGTAGCCTCATTGTGGCCATTATTATTGCCATTGTTGATGTTGTTCGTTGTTGGATAGGACAGAAAGAAATGGAGAGATGAGGGGAAGACAGAGAGGTGGAGAGAAAGATAGATAGTTGCAGACCTGCTCAGCCGTCTGTGAAGCGACTCTCCTGCAGGTGGGGAGCTGGGATCCTTACGCCGGTCCATGCGCTTAGCGCCACATGCGCTTAACCCACTGCGCCACCGCCCGACCCCCTATAAGAAACTTTTAAAACATTTTTTTCTCCCTCATGCCAGAAAAATACTATGTAATTTGAAAACCAAGCCAAACCAAATAAACACACACACACACACACACACACACACACACACACACACACACACACACACACACACTGAACAAGGTTCTGGTTTTCTCTTGTGTATCTGAGCACTAGTAGTTTTTTTTCAAGTTTCTATTTTGTTATTTTATTTGATAGGACAGAGAGAAATTGAGAGAAGAGGGTAGATAGAGAGAAAGACCCCTGCAGACCTGCTTCACTGCTTGTGAGATGACCTCCCTGTAGGTGGGGAGCTGGGGGTTCAAACCAGGATCCTTGTGTGGGGTCCTTGCACTTAGTACTATGTGCGGTTAACCTGGTGTGCTACCGCTGGGCCCCAACAATAGTAATTTATAAATCAGCAAGACTGGGGTTCAAATGGTTTCCTACTTAACATGTTAATAATCTATGTAATTTGCTCTCTCTATATCTCTTCTTTCCATGTCCTAACATATGTATAACTGAAGCCACTGATTTAAAAAACATTAAATAATACTAGACTGCCCACTTACTAGTTTAAATGAATGCAGCTTACCTTTAGTTTTTTTATTTTGTTTGTTTGTTTGTTTTCAGATAAATACTTAAGCCTCTGGGTCCCCCAATAATTTGAAGTACAGAACTAAATAACCAACAGGAGTAATGCATTAAAAAGAAGTTTCCAAAATTTGCTGTTAGAATCTAGTTAATTAATATGAGAGGGGGGAAATCAATTGTATGTCTCAAAGTTTTTCAAAACACAAACTGAATCTTTTTAATATATAGGCTGTGTATTTGATATGCGGACTCTCTCAAAAGCCTAGACCAAGTAGATTAGAAGCATCCAATAGCACAGCTATATACAAGATACTGGGTACTGTACAGCAAACCCTAACAAAAGGACTTTTCAAAGTTAACCCAATTACCAAATAATGTGATGATAACATTAACTATCAATTGTCTTTTTGAACCCTAAGACAGCAGGAACCTCACATCTCCACTATAGAGCCCCTACTTCCCCCAGTCCTGGAACCATTGGATAGGGCTTACTTTCCCGTATGCGTCTCCCAATCCATACCAAATAATATTGCATCCGCCGATCACAACCTAACCAACACAACGATTGCCACCTCAACATGCTTCACTTCAGACTGTGTCCAGAGACTTCACGTGTGGAATGACAACCCTTCAGCTTCATTACTCGGGTGAGACCTTTCCTTTTATAGTACTCTAATTTCATCTCAGGTGGTTCACTTTCTAACAAAGTCCCAAAACCTAGATATACACCAGTTTCTGTGAGAGAGAGCTTATGTTCACACGTATCCATAAACTACTGCAAAATATATACCTGAAAGCAGAAGTACACTAGAGTTTGCAGTGAGTACCCCCCTAACACTTCTTCTCCACTATTCCAAGCTTTGGGTCCATGATTGCTCAACAATTTGTTTGGCTTTGTATGTTAACTCTCTTTTCAATCACCAGGTTCCAGATGCCACCAGGATGCTGGCCAGGCTTCCCTGGATTGAAGACCCCACCAATGTGTCCTGGAGCTCAGCTTCCCCAGAGACACCCTACTAGGGAAAAAGAGAGGCAGACTGGGAGTATGGACTGACCAGTCAACGCCCATGTTCAGCGGGGAAGCAATTACAGAAGCCAGACCTTCTACCTTCTGCAACCCTCAATGACCCTGGGTCCATGCTCCCAGAGAGATAGAGAATGGGAAAGCTATCAGGGGAGGGGATGGGATATGGAGATTGGGTGGTGGGAATTGTGTGGATCTGTACCCCTCCTACCCTACGGTTTTGTTAATTAATCCTTTCTTAAATAAAAAAAATTTAAAAAAAAAGAATCTAAACATACATGGACAATACTATTATCAGTCCTCATTCACAACTGTTTTACTCTTCAGGCAGCCATTTGTCATTGGTCAGTTTTAACTAGGCCAGAGTCCAGCAGGAAACTACTTGGTTCACCAGAACCAGCTGTGAATTTTTGTGTTAGAGTAGGATGCCTGTGACAGAATAGCAGTGGTTCATCAGATGGATGAGTAAAGGCATTTTATATCATTCCAGCGGCAAGGTAGAAAAGAAAAGAAAAAGAGCAAAGAATGAAAGAACCTTTTAGAAGAAATGGAGGAGAAAACAGGAGGGATTCTTGAGTCACTACCCAGCATCTCTGTTCTACTGTCCTCTGCTGCTCTCATGGTATACAGTCTCTGGTGATCAGGTCCTTTTTTCTTTCCCCATAAATTGGTGGCTCCCTGTGTGACTTAGAATAATACTGGTGATGTATAAGCTTAAGTTGAATCTTAGGAGAATTGTATGGCATGTGAAAGATCACAGAGTTAGTAGTACAAATGATAATTAAACCCAATATCCATACCTTCTTATGTATTTCTATTTATGAAGACCTATGACTGTTAAGAATTGAAATATGAGGGATTGGGCGCTGGCAAACCGGATTAAGTGCACATAGTACAAAGCACAAGGGCTTGTGCAAGGATCCAGTTTGAGCCCCTGGCTCCCCACCTGTGGGGGGGGGGTGTCACTTTACAAGTGGTGAAGCAGGTCTGCAGGTATCTATCTTTCTCTGTCCCTCTCTATTTCCCCCTTCCCTCTCAATTTCTCTCTGGCCTATTCAAAAAAATTGAAAAAAAAAAAATGGCCACAGGGGATAGTGCAGGCACCAAGCCCCAGTAGTAACCCTGGAGGGGAAAAAAATAAATATGAAGACTGAAGAGATAGTTCACTGTGTAGGGTGCCTGCTTGGCATGCTTGTGATCCTGGGTTGAGTTCCAGTGTCACACTGGAAGATACTATAGCACTGGAGGAAGCTGTGATGCTGTGGTGTCTCCCCTTTGCTGTCTCTGAATGAAAAAAGTGGCGCAAAACAGTGAAATTGTGCATACTTGAGGAGCTAGTTCTAAAAAGAAAAGAAAGAGAAGAGAAAGAAAGAAAGAAAAAAAGAAAAAGAGAAAGGAGAAAGAAAAAGAAACATGGACACAACCATTTAATCACTTTGGACTTGGCTAACCTACCTTGTGTCTAACATCAAACATGTGTATTTCTTTTTCTCTGAATTCCTGAGTCCACTTTATTGTAGGGCACTTAAGAAACAGCCTCAGAAAGAAGGAAAGAAAGAAAGAAAGAAAGAGAAGGAAGAAAGA